>NC_055684.1:34765103-35095103 GCF_017639745.1 Melanotaenia boesemani
AATGCAAAACTGAAGGGTTAGAAAATCAGTTTATGCTTAAGGTATATTTTCAGCTATCCATTTATATAAACAAATGTAAATAGTACAATGATGACAATCTGTTTGGATCTTTTCTTGATTTTAAAGGTTAAAAGTCTTGAAAGAATAAAATCCACAAAAACCCACCAGTGTACGTAACACAGTGACAGTAACAGCCAGCCAGGGCTACAGGATATTCTGCATATAGTAACTTGACTGCTAAACGGCTTGTGTGACCATCTGTGCAGCTGAGCTGAGACCTCTCAGGGGAGTTGTGTAACTGCTACTGGTGTTTCTGATTAACAGAAGAGGGATGGGATGAAAAGTGGGAGAAATTGCCTGAATGTTGCAAAAATGTGCTTGAGTCTTTTTTATTAGTTAAAGTTATTAATGAAGCTGGAATTTGGGTCTTTTGAAGTAATATTGTAGAAATTGTTGTATATTTGTCTTATAAAGGAAAGATGATTTCTTTTGTCAGATGTACATATCCTTACAGAAAAACTGCATGTACAAAACCACATAGTAACATGTGAACACATGGTTTTGCATGTTTTATTTTACCTTTTAAAGTAATGTGAAATATGTGGAATACATGTATAGCACGTTTTGTTTAGGGTTTTTTTTTTCATGTATTTTGGAAGATTTTCATGGTACATACATGCGAACATGTACAATTCAATGTAAAACATGAAGAAATCTATATGTGATACCAGTGCAGTATATGTGTGGAGCAAAGTAACGTAAAGCCTGCTGTCCAGTGTGTTTAATGCAGGTTTGATAGGAATGGTGTCTATCAATATGGATAATAATCTTTTCATTGGTTTGGTTGAGCCTTGCAGTTACACAGCAGAGCAGACGGCAACATGTGTACAAAGCAAAGCAACAGGAGCTTATCAAAGGGACTATCTGCTACTAAAAGACAGCCTGCAGGATTTCAAAGCACCAGTGCTGTGTTCTCCAACACGGTGACAGGCTTCTCTCTGCCTTTCAGATCTCTGAGAATCCATAAATGAAGCCTGACAGGCCCAACGGAAGCAGTGTCATCTGTTGATTTTTTCACATGGGGGGGAGTGTGGTGTGCAGACTGAGCTGCCTGGATTTAAGTATAAAAGTTAATATTTTGTACAGGTAGGTTAGTCTCTCAGCAGCAACTGCTTTGATTGTTTCTTTCAGAAAACCACACGTTTTAATAATTTTTATAGGTGTTAAAAGTGACATATCTATCAGCGGGGGGATGTTAATGAAGATTGAAGAGATGGAGGCCATCGCCATGGCAGCAGCTGAATTAATGAGAGTTTCAGGGTGGGGTTAAGTGAATTAGTTTGCATGATGTCCTCCTGTATGTCCTGATATCATGACAGGCAACATTGGACATTAAGGAGGCCTAAGCGAAGACGCAACTGAGTAGACAGTATCTTGAACAGGAAAGGGAATATTATGACGGTGGTGACAAACGTCCTGAGCTGCAGGGAGATGGCTGCCTCCCCTCCAGCATATGCATGGTGGGAGTGTGAGAGATATTTGAAATGGAATATGAAACACATTATTCTTACTTTGAGTCGCTCAGATACACCTTCAATGATGCTTATTGAGAACTCTGCAATTTTTGGAGATCGTAGCTTTCCCTTCTTGCTCTCACCATCATAATCTGCCTTTGTTTTCACCACCACCTGGTAGAAAGAGACAACATACACAGATGATTTATTTGTAATGAAAAATGTTTAGTTGTCAATAGAACTAATAGAAAGCGACGGAAAAACGTATTTTTAATAAACTGAACACACTTTGACTTATAAAATCGAAGGAAACACGTCAACAATCTCACCTTATCAGGTGGGGGGAACTGCAGCTGGCTGGCATCTAATGGTGTTATGAGAGGGATGGTGTCAAATCCATCCTCAGAAACCGCCTTCCCGTTGTTTTTTTCGGTGAAATTATTCCCCAGTTTAACCATTTTCCCTGCACGGAAAGACTGTAAACAAGCACCTATAAACGAAAAGCATTGTCTATAATCATTTCCACCATGCGTGGTAACAGTAATCGTTCGTGGAATCATTCATGTTTAATTACGCATTTTACGCAAGAAAACAGCAGCGCAAATCCAACAATAATTATGTGCAAAATATGGTGCGCTGTGTGGGCCACGGGAAAGCCTGGTAATCACAAAAGCGCAAGAGAGAACATAATGGGACTGATGCATCGCCGTGAAAATGAAGAGAAAAGATGATTTACTGCATCCAAACACCTACCAGCTCAGAGACGCGTTTTCAATCCGTGTTCTTCCGTCGATGTGCTGGCTTTATTGTTCCAGATTATTGCGCTGCTGTATGTTTGTGTGTGCGTGTGTGTATGTGCGAGAGAGAGAGAGAGAGAGAGAGCGTGTGTGTGTGTGTGTGTGTGTGTGTGTGTGTGTGTGTGTGTGTGTGTGTGTGTTTAAGTGTGACGCAGCCGATTTGCGAGGATCTGGTGCACAATATGGCCAGCTGGGTTTGTGCGTCTCCCCCCCTGAGCTGGATGCTGCTGCTGGCGTCTGGCTGCACTGCAAGTGATGTAACGTCCTCATCACATCCATCCACACGCATGCTGCAGTCAGAAAACCAGCTGGAGCCCATAATCAGCTAATATTTAGAGCAAATTTTCTAAATGTTGGTATTGCATTCAGTGACTTGGGAATTCTAAAAAGAGATTTTAATGTGCAGCATGCAAAATCACCAACATCTAGATTTCTTTTCTTCTTTCCACAAAGTCATTAAGTATTCTACAAATTAAAAATCTTTATCTTTACTTTTATATGTGCAAGAACAGATTTAGTGTAAGATAACTGACATTTTCATTCATTGCGTGGTTGTCCAAATCACATCTTTTTGTCACCTTCATCTCATTTTCTGCCAAAGCAGGCAGCTGTTCCTGTTTTCCAGCATTAAAGCTGGTGATATGTAAATGTTCACAGCTTGTTTTTGCTGCCCCTAAGTGGCCAGAAAATAAGTTGTTGCAGGTTTGTAAGTGTCTCTCTCAGTAAAAGGCTCCAGTCTGTCCAGATCTATTGACCTTATTTGTTTTATAGTTTCCCATTTCTGTAAAGAGCCAGTGAAAGAAAAGGAAGGGGGGGACTGACAAGCTGCTATCAGTCACTTTATGTGACTTTTACAAGGAAGAAGATATATGGATGCATTAAGAAAAACACATACCTATACACAAAGCATTGCATGTATCTGTGGTTGAGAAACATAATGTCTGGATCACTTTTATGTCTGGAGCATGTGGCTGCTTATTATACTTATATAATATATATTATGCTTACATTGTGGCTGTTGCCAGGCTACTGGGTGACTTAAGAAGAGTTTCAAGAAGGTGCACAAATTATCCAATAAAGCATGTTCATACTAAAAATGATTAGAAGGAAGCAGTAAGAAAACAAAATGGTAATGTTCTCATCACATATTGGGTTGGCAACCACTGCCTTGTGGATTTGGTCTAATGATTACAGCAGCTTCTTAAGTTACACATGAAGCTGATTCTCTTTGGGTTGATTATTTGATTAGTCATGTCATTAGCTATCACATCTCCCTTCTTGGGCCTGAGCAGTGAAATCATTAATTCCTGGAAACAACACATTGATTTCACAGAGATTCAGTATGATAGCTTGTATTGGTTTTTTTTTTTTTTTGTTTGTTTTTGTTTTTATCATTTTACAAGTAAAAATAGTGTTAAATGGCAGGTAACTAAATATTTTACTGATGGAGGACAAACCTGCATGGGGTAATTGCAAAATCTGGATTCGTATTTATTGCTTTGACAGGCAGAATTAGCCATATAATGACTTGGAGAATTGCTCCTTATAAATAATGAAATCAAGCTGTTTTTAAATCTGTTTACATATTAATTATTTTTAGCAGTAAATCAGCACATAAAGGTGTAATAGGCTTTCCTGTTGCCTATGCATGAAAAAAACACTAGATGGAGACACCAGCTCATTCTTTCATGACATAAGGCTGTACTTTATATTAACCACAGTCTGATGATTGGCCAGCCACAGTTCCTGACCAAACATTCCCACCCACCAATCACAGCCCCATGTATCCACCACTCTGTCCCACTTTCTGACCCAGTGCATTTGTTCAGATGAGTTTTTAAAGTTTTGACATATTTGACTGCAACCTCACTATTTTTTGCAAAACTATGTGTTTGTAAAACAGTTCGAACCAGGAGTAAGCACAATAACTGTTTCATGTGATTAAATGTATCCTTGTCAGCTTATTATGCATTTTGACTTGTGAAAATACAAAAAATGGCCTTATTGCAGTGTTATGTATAAAGTCTCTTTACGTAAGCTAAAGTATTGAAGTGATGAAATAAGAATTAAAACAGCTAATAAGATTACCAAATTTCAAATAAATATGTCATAATATTAATAAATAAGTTTATAGAGATTTATAAAAAAGTATTAGCATAACATATATCATAATGTCTTTACTGGTTTTGTCATGTATGATCAAAAGGAATCTTCAGAATAACTGGCTTTGAGCTGTGGTGGAGAGTAAAGTGTAACTCAGCCTTATATGGCTCTGTGACTGCTGTGCCTTTAAAACCCACGCTGTTCTTGGCTCCTGGCCCAGAAAGTTTATTTCCCATTTCCCATCCAGCCACATGGACTGCATGGGCTCCGCCACGCAGTGAGAACAAGAACTTTCCCTGTGAGAGGGGCAACTCCAGCAGCAGCCTGAACAGAGGATTTCCGTCTTTGACCAAAGAGCTCTGCTTCCACTGAGCTGTGAACCTCTCAGCAGACCTGTCACAGCCTGCCGGTTCTCAGAAAAGAGAGGTATGATTTACACTCCATGTGACAGCTCTCAGGTGCACCGTTATTCACACCGTGACATTTGCTTTTGTTAACTGTGTGTTTTTCTGGTATTGATCTGCTGACTTTTGGCCAGTCTGTTAGCGGGTTCGCTGAATGTGCTGTGTCTGGTTTAAAAGCTCTGCTGCCATGGGAAAGCTATTGTCTTCTGAATACAAAGCCTCTTTTCACAAATCTATAATTCCTCTTATTAGTCAAGCCAGCAGTATGTGGTATGTGTAGTTTGAGGGTTAAGAAAAAAAAACTTTGATTTTTAAAAGCTTCCTTTAAAAAGACTTAACAAGATTTAAAGGGGAAGAATGCTGATCAGAAAAGACTGAAAGTTTGGTATGTTCAAGTTCACAGCCTGCAGTGGTGATCGGGCTGTAGAAACAATCTAATGGCCTGGTTGAATGAACGGGCCGGGGCACTACCATCAACTCACTGTGTTGTTGTAGTAAACCAAATGAGATGTTACTCTGTAAACATCCGGGCTTGTTTCTGTGGACAACATGCTCAGAAGCTGCTGAAGTTTCTGGATTGGGAGATGAGATCACAGAGACACACCCAGAGCAGGAAAAGCCAGGGGTGGAAGAAATTCAGCTTTGGCTTTCTTTGACTCATTTTCTGGGAGGAAGCCATAGTTTTGTTGGAATTTCCATTCAGTTTTAGTCTGAATGTGGTATGTAAACTGAGGAATAACATGCATGGGAGGGATCAACTTCCATTCAAATACACCAACACAAGCCACATGACAGCTCTAATACAATTATATAATGAGCTTTAATTTCTGAGAAGTTTTAAAAGACTTTTCTACATAGGGCACTGCAAACTCATTTAGTATAAATGAAAAAGATAATATAGTAGGAGCTTTTTGACTATGGAATGTTTTTGGAATGTGGCTCATTTCCTTGTTGCCAAGAAGCTGAAGTTGGTTGATCTACAACCATTCAAACACCCATGTTTCTCATCCCGTGAACAGTCACATTCAACAAAATGAATTTCTTTCACAATAGTCCAGTCTGAAGTCATTGGTCAGAGAGAGTCTGATTTGGAGATGGCTGTATTTAGCAGCACAGACGGATGTGGCTGAGAGGGCTGAGGCGGAAGTTGGGGGGGCTGAGGCAGAGCTTTGAGTCAACACAGCACTGTTTCTCAGACTTGTCACTTCTGGTTTCATGCCTCTCAGTGGACACACAGGCACAGACTGTAACCACAATAACACAGAGTTGCAGATGGCAGCCGTGCTGAAATCTACGTGAAATGAAAGTGAGTTCAGCCTGGCTGGAAGGGTCATCTTCTGATTCTGGATCAGTAGCTTAATGTGACACACATGACAGATCAAAACTTTCATATCTGGAATGTAGAAAGGTGTGTAATTACCAGACTGTAGTTTGTGTAAGGGGGGCGCTGTAGGGTGAAAGGAAGTGTACAGCCCAGACAGGTCACTAGTCCATCACAGGGGGGAAATAATATCTAATTATGCTAATTTATTTCTGTTTATCAAAGTTGTTCGCTTATTTTAAATTGCTTATTTATTTAAATAAAATCTAATAAGGATAAACCAGTTGTGAAATTCTGTGGGCTGGTACTAGTGTTAACTGTACCAGTTAACTAGTGTTAAAGAGAATAATTTGGCTGATGACGAACATGGAGTTGAGAGTTTCAGATAAATGACAGAACAGTTTTAAGCATAAATTTATCTCTTTATTTTAACCTGCTAAACTATTAATGACATAATGGCTTCTCATTGCGTTCATGGCACGGCAACTTTTAGTTCAGTTTATTTAATTAATTCTTCATACAATCAAACAAAAATAGATTGAAGATATTCCCCCAAAAAATGAATGAAAAGGAGAAAAAGCTTATATTAACTGTTCCTTTTTTACATGACTTTAAGCTAAATACAAATTTTAAAAAAATATTCCAGTAACGAATTCCTTTAAAAGACATAGTTCCATCAGTTAAGTTCTAAATCTGGGTTTATCAGACCTCTGCTCCTTTTTAATATTTACTCTTTCTTTTGTCACATCTTTTCTTGATATTTGAATATGTTGTGTGCTTTATATACCATTTGTATAATACAGTAATCCACTAACTTAAGAAACTAAACATTTCCACCGAATAAAAAATTGATCTGATGGATCTCTGTATTCACTTCTGCAGATGATTCCTAAAGTTCTATTTTGTAAAATGTCTTGTAAAGTGTCACCAAGTATTTTTTAAGTTTTACTTGTACTTCCCCAGACTTCCAGGTTAGATATGACACAATCATCGAGTTCTATCACATAATTAATGATTCTTATTAA
This sequence comes from Melanotaenia boesemani, assembly GCF_017639745.1. Taxonomy (NCBI): domain Eukaryota; kingdom Metazoa; phylum Chordata; class Actinopteri; order Atheriniformes; family Melanotaeniidae; genus Melanotaenia; species Melanotaenia boesemani. The sequence goes on from NC_055684.1 coordinate 34,772,268, forward strand.
AGAACTCTTTGATTTGGTGCAAGATGGCATTTGTTTTAGATATTTTTATTTGTGACTTCCAGGTTAAACCTTCATCAATCAGAACACCTAAGAATTTAGTATCCTTTACTCGTACGAATTTGACATCATTTAGATCAACTGGATTGTCTGTGCTTTTCTTTGTAATTAAAATAAATAAATAAGTAAATGCAACTCTTATCAACAAAGTCAATGCAACAGAACCTGGACACAAATCGGCTACTTTAGCAGAAAATGGGCAGGATATCGACTGATACCAGATCTTATTACCAGATCTTACTTTACTTTATTTAATTTAAATTAGCTGCATGGATTTAATTCAGGTAGACTCAAATTTTCTAATTTAATTCTTATGTGACTTCAGTCAAATCCAAACAAACTCCACTTACTGATTCACCCAATTTGTGAAGTTATGATCATTTTAGTTGACGTTTCATTTTAACCTTGATGTAATTATCACAATTTGAAAACTATTTTTCATTCAACTATATGTAATTAAACACATTTATCTCCATCTGTCTATTTTCTACATCTTCTTCATCCCAGTCATGATCCTGGGGAACCTTTCCCAGCTGAATTTATCCCATCGCAAATGCTCAGAAATCAGAAGATGACCTAGCCTGCCTGTCTTCAGACTGCAGGCGGACACTTGAGGAAACCATGTAATCTAAGTTATGACAATGAGTAATACTGACTGTTATCTGTGTCTGAACTAATGCTGGTATGAAAAATGTAAATACGAGCAAGACAATTGTTCTCTTTTATCAGTTATTTCTAATCTCATCTATCAACAGTGGAAGAAAGGTTTAAATTTAGACAAAAACATATTTCTGTCAGACATAGGACACACCTTTCTTTGCTGTCTGATGCAAGTTAAAAATAAAGCTCTCCACTGTTCTTGGCAAGTCAGAGTAGCAGTGAAATCCAGAAGTGAAATGTGTGGTATGAAAGAGGGGCTGACATTTGACCCATGAACAGTTCAAAGCAAGAACGGGTGGAAACAGGCATATTTGGTGACTGTGTAAAAATCTAGTTTCATTAAAACTGAATCCTCTTCATATCTGGTTGATGAAAACTGCTTGTTAAAATGATATTTAACTAGTTTTCCGCCCATTTTAACCATTACACTGTGTCTCAAAGACTAAGCAGAACTTGTTTGCGCTTGCATGTGACAGCTTAATCCAGGGAACCGCTGTGGCCTCAGGAAGGATCACATTTTTTCCACTCTGAATGATAAGTTTAAAGTATGTTTTTACTGCTTACATTTTACAATTATGCAACTTCTATTCATCTGAAAAAAAATTAACTCAAGATGGCACATTAAGAATTCAGCTAGCTTTCTATTAAACTTATGCAACAGTTGAGAAACAGAGCTGAAATACAAACAAAAGTACCGATCTGTTACTATTTACAATAAATACATTTTTAAAAATAAAACATGATTAACCTTCAACAATGACCGGTTTGTTGATTTTGCTTGCAAAGTCAGGAACTGGTAAAGCAACAATGCTTAAACGGCCTGAGGCACGTACCACTTTATCTCATGACTAACATCTTTTTTATGGATGTGGCTTTCTACCCTAAACTTGGCAACTCAGCACACAAGCCAATCCCTCTCATTTTTATTGTACCAGTATTACAAACCGAGTAACGATGAGGGAGGAGACTTTTAAGAGCTGCCAAGCAGAAGAGGGAGGGCCCACCTGTCAAGAGCAAAGAAACCTGAGAGCAGAGCACCGCTGTTACCTGCTGACCTGTCACAGAGCTGCAGAGTATGCTGGCTAGCTGAAGGAAATCAGTGGTGTCTGTCCATCGACTGGAGAGGAAATATCAAAATGGGTGGCACAATTAGTCAAAAGAAGAGCAGCAGGAGAGCAAGTTCACGGAGTTACAACAGCAACATTGCGTGAGTCGACTCACCTGTTTGATAATGACGTGCACCACTGGTATAGAAGCCATCTCTAAACCTTCTTTCTTCTGCTGATTGTGGAGTTTTATCTCTAGTGCTTCACTTTTTTTATTAAGTTGTAATAATGCAACACCAGGGAGTTTTTTTTTTAAGAAAAAGCTATTTTACTGAGCTTAGTTAGCTTTTCATTCTGCATTTTGTGTGAGACAGGCCTCTGTTCAAGCTTACATCACACACACATGCAAATATTCACACATCCTCAAAATGCACCCAGAGATAAGACGACACATAGACTGTTACTCGTTTGCTTACTGAATTTGCAGGAATGCCAACATGCCTCTGACAATACAAAAGGACATAATTCCAGTCTGGACAGACAGTGGTTTAAACAGAAGAAGTGTAATTAAAATGTTATGAAATACAATATTTAAAAAACCAAAAACAAACGAGGTTGTGGTGACTGATTTAACATAGTAGCCAGGCTCTGAACAGATCATATTATGATCACATTGTGAGAAATACAGCTTCACTGTGTCAATATTTGCTTGAGGCGACTCATATCTTCTTTGGACTGGGAGGCACAGCAGTAGCAGCACAGCCCGCTCTGGGTGGAACGATACTGATCCTTGAACTGACACAGTTGAACCTGTTAGCTACCCTGTTGATGCACAACACTCAACAGTTTGTTTAAAATGTACACACTGATTTAGGTAATGAGAGCACTCTGTTCTCATGTTAAACCTCCCATGATAAGCCACGGTCTGTATTCTGTGTTGACTTTTAATTTTGACTCCCTGTTTCTGAGGTCTCTGTCTCCTCCGATCTGACCCAGGCTTTAGAAGATTTGCTCATCTGTGTTTTAGAAGATGGCATGTCAGGCTGACACGCATCAGCAAACCGCTCACGTGCTCTCTCCCAGTTCTTATGAGACTTGGATTTAGTCACAGACATGTCGTCCAGTGAGGTGGCAACACCTGCTCCCAAGCCTAACTGAGACTTTCTGATTTTCAGCTCGATCTGTGGGGGCAAGAATAACAGAGGAAGAAAGTTAAATAATTTAGCTGCTCTAAAATACATCTAAATAGAAGCACCTGCAACAGAAAACCAGATTATCTTACCGGGGCTTTCATTCCTGTTCCATCTTTACCGAGTCCCTCTCCCTTCTTCCAACCCATCTTTTCCAACATCTTCCGGCCTGTATTGACTTCACTGATCTCCCTTTTAGAACACAAGGCAAAACTTGATCAGCCCTTCAGTTTATTTCCATTCAGTAGAAGTTATACTCAGCAGTAATGTACTTTACATACTCATGGACTGAAGCTGGTGCATCGTCTCGTTGGAAAACACCCTCGCTCCCTTTGGTTTGTCGTCGAGACTCTGCTCGATCCTTGTATTTAGGGTTCTTCAGGGCTTTGGTCTCGTCATACTCGCTGCTCTGTATGGAGAAACACAGAAGAGTTCACAGCATAAACAAAAAGAGTTTCAACTTTTTCTGACAAGCTGCAGTCTGTACAACACTCACTTGCAGGCCATATTTAGCCTTCATCTGCTTCAGCTCCTTCTGTCTAAGCAATTCTTTGTCCTCTTTGTTGAGACCAGGACCTTTAGGAAACAACATCTTAATGTCTGCAGTCATTTCATAAGCATATAAAAGACAGCGATCCTCTGAAGATGTGTTTTCTCACCAATGTTTTCCTCTCTCTTGTGCTTGCTGAGGTGAGCCATCACCTGCCCGGGCTCACAGCCATCACAGGTATCAGTCCCAGAATGGATATGGAAGGACAGCACCGTCTCCCCCATCTTAACCTCGTCCCCATGAATCAGTGCATGAGGCTCAGACTTGGTTTTGGGCTTCAGAGAAAATATTGACACTGTCACAATCAAATCAGAAGTTTTCCCTGATAATCTTTAAAAACTGAGATGACATACTGACCTGTAATATTCGGTTGCCATTGATGACTGTCCCGTTTTGACTTCCATGGTCCACCAGCATGTAGCTCTGTTGCTCCTGGTCAAAGTACACCTCTGCATGAAGCTGGAACCAAACATCAGAAACATTACATAACACACTTCAGGCCATGAAATAATAGCTTCCATCTCAACATAAAAAAATGGAGATGGCTACCTTGCTTACTCCCATTTCTGGTATTTGAACTGCATGGTTCATATCTTTCTCTCTGCAAAGAGATAGCAAGTTGTTTTCAAGGGGTTTGCTAAAACATAATGTGAGTGGGAGATCAACTCTTATTTAAAACATCATGGTTCAGCGCAGCAGCATCACTGCAACTTTTATTCACCTTTCATTGGTAATAGAGCACCAAGCTTTTTGTAAGTGAAGTCTACATGACAGCAGAGATGAGCACAAACCTGCCAAAGGTTGCCGTGGAGTCGGCAGTGATGATGAACAGAGTGCCCACCTGCAGCACCGGAGACCTAACCACGGTCACTCTTACACACGGAGGCCAAATGTCTTTGACTGTAAGAAAAACAAACTTCTCTGTCACTGAAAAACGACAGCCTTAGAAAGCAACTAAATAAAAACACAAAAGCAATTATGATTTCTGGCTACAGGTTATGAGACAAATTGGCTGAAAACTGGTTTTGAGGGCATTTACCCTCCATGTGTTGGGTTCAGCTTGTCTTTATTCCTCACCTTCTTGAATCTGCATTTCCATTTCTGACTCTGGACTGTCCTTTGAGTGGTAACTAGAAGCTGATGAAGATGAGGGAGTAGATACCAAGTCTTCTTTCTCTGACTCAGTGATCTCACCCTCTTCTGGTTCACTATTGTGCTCCGACTCGTCACTCCGGGCCAGGTTCTTCTTCTTTTTGTGCTTCTCCGATTTAGACTTCTTCCTCTTCTTACTCGACCTTCTCTTATCCTTGTGATGGGAACCATTTTTCAGTTTTTTCCTCTTGGATGAAGATCTGTCCCTTTCTTCCTGACGTTTAGAGGAGTCCTTTCTGTGTGGAGCCAAGTCAGGACTGCAAGACCTTCGGTCCAGTTTTCGTGATTCTGCTTTCCTTCTACCTGTATGCCGCTCAGCCCAATCGGTTTCTTCGTTTTCTGGTCTTGCGTCACTATATACGAGTTCCTGCCACCAGACAATCAGCAGTGAGATTCCCATCTCCATTGACAACAGGCCAGCAGACTTTTTATTCTTGTGTCCAGATTTGTCACAAAATTTCTAGTGCAGAGGTCTCAGTCTTCAAAGACAATTCACTTGTACGCGTTCATCAGACTGATTCAGGCATTACTGGAAAATTCTCAAACAGTATAGAATAGTCATGTCACATAAAACAGATCTATATAAAATAAAGGTCACGGGTATTGAAAGTAAAAGACGGGAACTCAAGGGACTGGGACTGAACAGCTGTGTAGCCATAAGAAAACCACTAATCAGTGAGGCCAACTAGAGAAAAAGGCTTCAGTTTACTAGAAAGCATAAAGATTGGACTCTGGAACAATGGAAGAAGGTCATGTGATCTTATAAGTCCAGAAGTACCCTGTTCCAGAGCGATGGGAGCACCAGGGTAAGAAGAGAGGCAGATGAAGTTATGCAACCATCATGCCTGGTGCCTACTGTACAATCCTGTGGAGGCAGTGCTATGATCTGGGGTTGCAGCACTTGGTCAGGTCTAGGTTAAGCAACCTAAAGAATGATGTCAGCTGATACCTGAATATACTAGTTATTCTGTATATAGTAACCAGGTTATTCAATGAGTGGGCATATTTCATAGGTTTGCAGTGTAATATTAGAGTGATACCTCTGTAAGTGGGGGTTTTCCAGTAAGGGGAAATCTTCATTTTAGCCAAAGAGTTAGTCACATCTCGCACCTAGGTCAGAGGAATAGTCTTTTAGTCAACTAGACTCTTATGAATACAAGGAGGAAAATGAAAGTTTTTGAAGACTGAGACCCATAAAAGTCATGTTAACTCTTAGGAAACCACAAAGTCAAAAGCCAGCTGTTAGCCACCAAATATTTCCAACTCATTCAAACAAGTAAATAAAGTATCAAGCTGTTAACATACCTGATCATCCTGATTTGATGTTTTTTTTACCGCCTTCTTAAACTTTCTGCCTTTCTTTTCGGCTGGATTATTTTCTTGGCAGAACTCTCCACTAGTCTGTACAGCAGCCACTTCGATCCTCGAATGAAACTGATACCGTCCACTCTCTGCATCGTAGTAGTAATATATACCAGTGTTGCCATCATAGTACAACTGACTGGCCTTGGGGGAAGGGGAAAAGAAAAAAAGATGGATAAGATCAAAAGTTATTATCTTTCAAATAATGTTTGCTGTGAACAGCCAAACGTGACCTAAAAACTGACAAACCGAATCATAGTAGAAGCCCGTGCTGTGGTCATAATACATCCCCGTAGTCTCATCAAAGACAAACCCTGTCTGTGTCATGGCCGCCTCAGCAGTGGCCCTCAACATATCAGCTATGGATCCTCCATCACCCTCCTGTAACAGACAATGTTACATAGGTGTATAATAACCTCAACTAAAGTATATGAATCTCTTTTATACATCCATACTTTACCAACATGATCTCACACAATTAACCATTCTATCTAACTAAAAAGTGAAATGAAAATATTTACAGCCGATTAAAAATTCTAAACTTGCTACAGTTTAATAAAACACACCTCTGTTGTAGTTACTACACAGTTGTCTGGAGGAATTGACTCATTTACAGCTGCTGCTTCATTTGCTGTTGAAACCTCTTCTGCGGTGATGCAGTCTGCAACATCCGCCACCACTGCTGCTTCTGTGGTCGGGCTCTCCTGAACGACTGTGCCCTCAGGGTTCTGGCAATAACCTCTGTAGTAGTAATTATAATAATCTAGAGAAAAAAAAATTTTATTTACGGGCCCATTAGGTAATACTCCAGCTGCCAGTTTAATTATTGAACAAATACAAGTAACGTACCACTTTCTGTCCAAACATATTCTTCTGTCTGTGTTTCGCTGTTGACCCTGTCTTTATCTTTCTTCTTCCGCTCATGAATCTCTGTACTCAGCTGGTCAACCTGAAGCAAAGCATTTTTCCTTTAAATACATTAATAAAAAAGATCATAAAACCTAAAAAACATAAAGCATGCTATTATAATACAAATATCTATTTCACTTTCATGTATTTTGATTTGAAATTTTAGGGGGAAAAGCAAAGGTGGTGGTGGTGTTTTTCCTAACTCCAAATTACAAATTTAGGAACCTTAGGTAACCGTTATTCAGCATAGTAACAGTAAAAAAATAAAACAAAGGAAATACAAAAAAATGGAGAACCGAAAGGGAGTAGGCAGATATATAAAGAGCTTATATAGCACCTACCCATTACAAATAAGAAAACAAATGAATTAAGCAGACACTTTGATTAGAGCAACTTATAAATTAACTACTAATATCCACAACAAGCTCTTTAGAATTTCATTTGTGATATTTAATTAGTCATTTCTACACATTTTTAAACTATTTCAAAGACAAGCTCATTTTATCTTGTCAGAACAACATATAATTTAATGAGTAAAAACAAGATTTTGAGGGACTATAGAGTATTCCAAACTCAATTTTAAATGTTTTCCGTGGAAAACGCTGCAATATGACAGCAATGTCACCGTTCAAATGTTTTGTAATGTAAAAATATAAATGTTTGAAATCTTTTACATAATGAGAAAATTAAATCCTATTAAACTATTACAGTCACTGTTCAACAGTTCAAAACATGCTGAATCCCCTGTATGCAAGTGAATAAAGTTCATCAATTAAATTGATATAATAATGGTAAGTTTTAGTTAGTGTGGACTGACCTGTTTCCGGAGGTCTTCATTGTAGCTCTCTGTGCTCTGCTGAAGTCTTTCGGAGTGGCTCAGCTGCTTCTGTAACTTGGTCAGCTCGGCTGTGCACTCTTGTAGCTCTTGTTTCAAAGACTCTACTTTCAAGCGGAGCTCAAACACCTCAGACTCTGTGTCCTTTTTTCCGTGGCCGTCTTCGTTTTCCATCGGATATACTAAAACAATAATAGTCGACGGTCAACTATGCAAGTTAAAGATGTAACCATACCGTTACACGAAGAAGCAGCATGTTTAGCTAGCTCAGCTGTCTACTAATTAAGCCTTATTAGGTCTAAGACCAAACAATTTATTTCAATCTATACGGCAGCGAAAATCGAGCAACAACACAAAACACTCAACCATATGCATAAAAATATGAATGTGTTTAACGTTATATCATCTAAATATTCTCAGTTCCGACGTTACAACGTTGGTTTTTACCGTTTGCCTCGCTTTCGTCTTCTAGGAGATAATTTTCGGTCAGCGCTGCACATAAACCGACCTGAAAGTTGAAAATAAACATCTTGTAACTGCGCTGCCTGTTAGACACATCCGAGTACATGCTTTAATTTAATTAGACAGTTACAGTTATAACCGTGGAAATGTTTACAGTCCACCGTGCGCACGAACGCCATTTAGTACTAGCTAATAACGTCACAGCGGAAGTAGCTCTTCTTCAGGGTCGGCGGGCTTCTTTTCTGTCTAACAGTTGTCTTAGCGAGGTGCTATAGCGACACCTAGCGGTGAATATTTTACATGGTCGCGCTTTCGTATTGAACCTTTCTTATCCCTCTAATTTCTGCGTGCTCTTACCATTTGGTTTTATGTAGTTAGTTGCATCGTGTTTTATTATGGAGTCCGGTAAGTGTAAATTCTGATAATGCTGATGATAATAATAATGCTGATAAAAATTTGTTAATTTGTTTTAATGCGTGTTAATCTTTTGATTCTTTTTAGTGTTTCTTACTATTACTTTTTACATTCTTTAGTATATTTCAAATTTATTTCAGCATTTTTAAGGCTTTAAATATCTTTTTTGGAGTGCAGAATTTCTGATTTTTACATGTACAACACATTGGCAACCATGGATTTTTGTGAAGTGCTATATATAAACTCCAGTATATGACATGATAAAACTGGGTTTGTGTTTTAACCTTGATAGCTTTTTTTTTTTTTTTTTTTTTAAATAGTTTGTTGGTGTCAGAATATCTAGGAGTGAGTCAAGGACCCACTGCCGGGGTGTTAATATCGTCTTTGACCACTAGATGACAACACAGTACACTGATAGCTCATAGCAGCAGACTACAGACAGGAATTAGTGTGATACTACTAAGTTTCTTTCCGATCTGATACCAAGTAAAATACAAGCCAGTATTGGCGATACTGATCCAATACCGGTACTTTGTACAGAAGCTTAATGTCACTTTCCAAGCATCCTACACTGAGGGTGACAGAAGTGGTAGCTAAATTTTTATAGAATACCTAGTGTCTCAAATTGAAATTACCAGTAAAATGCATAAATAAATATATAAATGCCACAATAATTGCATATGTTTGCCAACACCTGCATATTAAAATATTTAGTTAACTATCAGTCTAAACAAAGAGAGGGATTGATGTTATTGTCTTTCTATCCTATTAAATATTTTTCATCTGCACTTTTATTTTTAAAAACCCTACAATGGCTGTTTTACTGAATGTTTAATGACATCTAGTGAATGAATCTAGGCCTGTTGAATTGATGTGAGCTAATCTTAGGAGCACACATCACTCCAAGCTGAACTCATACAATTATTTATTATTTCTTTCATTTTTTTTTATTATTTCTTTTATTATTTATTCATTTATTATTGGGGGTGGCATGGCTCAGTGGGTAGAGTGATCGTCCTGTAACCCAAGGGTTACCGGTTTGATACCGACCCGGAGAGTTTATGTCTAGGTGTCCCTTAGCAAGATACCAAACCCCCAATTGATGGGTCGTGGTTGAGGGCCTTGCATGGCAGCTTCCGCCATCAGTGCATGAATGTGTGTGTGAATGGGTGAATGTGACGTACTCGTAAAGCACCTTGAATAAATACGCTATATAAGTACAGACTATTTGTTGAGGAATTTTCTTATTTAATAACCATATTTAACATGGTACATAAAAAACAGGATGCAATAGTCTTTAAAACAGGGGAGCTCCTGTGTCTTGCCCTTGCAGCACCTGTCCTTTCCCTCTCCTCCTTTTCCTGATTATAATTTAATTATATACTGTGTTATGATTGACTCTCAGATGTTTAAGGAGATTTGTCTTCCTACACACACCATATATTGTACCGTTGCTGTTCAGCTCCACACATGATGCTACAGACTGAGTGAGAAATGGCTGCTGTGCTGTTACACTGTGCTGTTTCAGGTATGACTTTGGCAGGAAGAAGAAAAAGTAGTTCCTGCCAACTTGGTATAATTTAGAGAAGAGCTTGATATTATAGTTACTTTCCACTGTATTCCAGTTTGTTATTTTGTTTGTTTGTTATCATTTTTACCCCAAATCACTAAAATATTAATTTTCTAACATGAAAATCAATTCTAGAACATAAAAAGCTGGTATCAGTAGTATTGATATTTTAGTATCACTAATTTTACTAGAAAATACACTAATACTCATCTCTGGCAAAATCTAGTGATAACCTGTAGCTGTAGTTCTGCATCTGACTGCAAAAATTGTTTGTCAATGAATGGAAATTCTTTTGGAAGTGACTCAAATATTGTTCACTTTGTGTCAAAGCTTTCTTAAAGATGTTTTTTGAGGGCTGATTAACATGTTATTTGCTTCACAAGGCAGAAGTTGAGAACTGATACTGATACATACTAATGGCCAGTGGTCACACATCTGTCATTACTTTACTCGTCCTCGCTCGCCCTCTTCCCTTGTCTCTTGGTTATATTTTGAGTTACTTCCCTTCTCCTCTTCCTCCTCTTGTCAGCTATTCTTTGCCTGGCCTTTTGTGTCCCATACTTTCTACATTCATTTATTTGTGGAAACATCTGATTCGCCTGATGCATTTGCTGGAACTTGCAGACTGGGCCATCAACACTTATTTTAGACTCCACAGGAAGAGCTGTTATATAATCTGTCTCGACTATTGTCTTTGGCTCTATTTATGGTAAGAAGGTATTGTTCTGTTTACACAGCTTCAACACAGTTTAAACACAACACATCACTGCACATTTTATCTTTGTTTTATTTCAGACACTTTTTTTACTGGACTGTAAATCAGTAGTGACACAGACACCAAGCATAAGTGAGTTATTAGTCCCATTTAAACCAACGCAGTCAGGATCTGATTCAGCTCAGGACAGAGGAGGCCATTTTTTTTTTAAGTGACTTTCTGTTTTCTAGAAAATGCCTTTGGGGTCCCTCCCTCTGTGTTTGAAATCTGAGCTCTTTAGAGTTGTGTTTGGATTCTGGTGCAGCGTCAGACTCTGGCAGGGGCTCTGAGGTCTGTGGTGGTGGAAGCAGGGCCGTCTTTCAGAATGGGGTGGTCTTTCATCAAGGGATTCGCACAGCTGCTTCTTGTTGCCTGCTGGTGTTTATTGATGCCATTTTTAGACAAAAAAGGCACTGTTCTTAAGTGATTTTAATTTAAAGAAGGAAAACAGTTATTTTTTAAAGAACAATGAATAGTTTTGGCTGTCTGGAGTATCAGTGAATCAACTTTTCCCTACCTCACATATCAATTTATATATATAAAAAACACTCTACTACTTCTCTCCTTCTCTCGGTCTGTTGTTCTATTAACATCCTGAGGTGGCTTCACTGTTACTCATTTACTATTCACATCATTATTTATTTAAAAGTAGAAATATTAACACCTCCTTCTGCCCCAAGTAAAAATCTCTGAACATCAATGAAAAATCCACCCAATTAATGAATACATTCTTTACCTTCACTCCAGCCGAACGCTACACTAGACTGGAAATAAGTGGATGGAGAAAAATTTCCACCATTCCTGGTCAAATGTGGAAACTCTGAGTCTGACTGAGGTTGCGTGTCTTCGCTCCTTCATGGGAATTTGGAAAGAGTTTAACTGCTGCTGCTGCACATCCACATTTCTGGTACTGGAGTTTTTAAGTGCAAAATACATTGAATGCATCATTACAAAGCAATAAAAAAGAGCAATTATTTAGCAGCATGTGGTGAAATAGGCTTTGGTAGAAAGACACAATTAAGTAGCCATTTATTCAAGAATTATTCGTCATGACCTGAGTAGTATACGCAGTCAGTCTGTCCAATCCCATCCTTGGACTGTTGTCCTTTGTCTTATACAGTTTGACTGTGTGGTGATTTCAGTTACATAATCTACTGGATTCATTTTTACCAAGCAACCTGTATATAATGTGGTTAAATTATTGCCCAAATTAAGTTCTCCGATTGTCTTTTGTTTTCATAACTCACACATTTAAATACCAATTTCTAATTCCTCATTTCAAACTTGAAGAAAACTTAGTTTAGAGACAGTTTTCATTATCAAATATTAATTTAAGTTATTCTTCCAACAAAAAGAGCAAACATTTTCTAGTTTACACTCCTAAATTATGAGGATTTGCCATTTTATTTATTACCTTGTGAAATTTAGCTGTTTTCCTAGAAAGTTAGGACGGTGTAAATTGTAAATAAAAAGAAAATGCAATGATACCCCAACATTTAAACCATATAAGTCACTGAAATAAAGAGCAAAGGCAACATGCTGAATATTGAGGTAAGAAAAGGAATGCATGGTAATATTTGTATTTGATGATAACAGTCCATCTCAGAATAGTTGTAGGGCATGTTTGCTTTGTTTTGCATGACCTCTTTTATAAACTGAGGTCTTCTGTGAAGTGTTTTCCATTCTTGCCCGAAGTAGGATTCAGTGGCTAAACAGTTCAGGACCTCCTTTTATTCTTTATTTTAGTGTTACTGATGCTGACTTTGAAGTATATGCTGATAACAAGCTGGTAGGCCCTTTTCCTCTTTATTTTTCCTGATTTGTAAACTGAATTTCAAGCTGTCACAGTACAATCTGCTTCCCACAGCAGTGTCAGTGATTAACTCCCCAAATTCTTTGCAATTTACCACTGAGGATAATAATTCCTAAATTGCTGTTGTATTTGTCATTGTAGTTCTTTAGAGTTATGAGCGCCTTCAGACGTTTGCCTCTGAAGGAGCTTCTGTGCTGTTTTTTTAACCCGTCGTGTTACTAATCTACTGCCAGTTAACCTTAATTATAGTGTTTTAGAGGATTAAACAACTTTTATTGTCTTTCATTCCTCCCTCTAAACTTTCATCAGCATATATTTTTCTATGTAAATCATTAAATTCTGTTTTCAGTAGTATTGAGCAGAATTCTGATAGCAGAAAAGAGGTGAGAAACCTGATCAGTGCTGCTGACTGACATTAAAATGAGAGCCACCTTTGTTGATGGTTTGCTGATTGCTGTGTTTGTGCCTCTGGGTTGAGTTTTTCTTGAGGAAGTTTATATGGATATTAGTGTGTGTGATTCTTTTAGTAGTACTATATAACAGAGCCCTTTCATGTTGAGATATTTGATGACTAATATTGTGCCACCTCCCCGAATGCTTTGCTTGTCATCATGCACCTGTGTGAGATACCTAGGTTTTTACTATCCATTATGAATGCACTGAAGACTGTGGTTCCCTTTATGTTCAGATGTCTGGATTGTTCTCCTGAGGCTATTCAACAGAACTGGTTCCCCTTGTTACACATACCTGCCTTCTGCTGGATGAGAGAAACAGTTAACTGTTGGGACGCCTCAGGAGGGGGTTGAATAAGTCTTTAAGATCCAACCCCACATTCCTAACCCCTCTCTGGACTATAAAATGTGTAGCCCCAACAGTTCAGCTCCTCCTCTACCTCCTCCTCCTCTCTGTTTGTTTTGTGGCTCACTCCTTTCTGCGTCTGAGTGGAAGAGCAGCCTGACAGGGACATACCATTCTGCAACCACAGGGGAAGTCAGTTAGCAGAGCAAAGAGAAACTGCATTCATTTTAAGAGCTTCGGGTTCCCTGCCTCCCCCGACTGCATGTTGTGTGAGTGAGCTGTTCTGAGGTGGAGGGGGTTTCAGAGGAGGAGAGAGTGAGCAGAGCATTTGAGAAACCAGCTGATCAGAGCTGAGGTATTCTGCCAGAGTCAGAGGGAGGCACAGCGTGAGTGGAAAAAAAAAGAAAAGAAAAGAGAAGATAGTGAAAGCAACTCTAGTAATTTTGAGATTAATGATTCACGGATTGGACCGTGGAAAAGAGATGTCTTTTCCTTTCATGGGATGCAGGGAACTCATGTGAAGACAGAAGCCTTGTGGAAAGATGTGAGAGCTGTTGGCAGGGTGGAAATCTGAGGAAGACTCTGGCAAAGGAGCAGTCAAGAGCTAGAAACCTGTCTTTGGCTGGAAGACCTTGTGGAATAAGAAAAGATGTCTTGGCTGTCACCTGTGTCTTGGGCCAAATGGACATGGACGGCGGTCCGAGGGGGAGAGGGAGATGAGGATGAAGAGGGGCAGGAAGCCAGCAGAGAAAGGGAGCAATTTGGAAGGGCAGAAGAGGAAGAGGAGGAGGAGAGATCTCAAGGCTGCAGGCAAGTGTTGTGCAGAAGCCCTGAGACTACAGGCAGGGTGATTCACACTGTCTGGACTGGAGGAGGGGGCTTTTTTTATTTTTATACATTTTAGATTGAGGAATCTTCTACTTCTGAAGATAAATAAAATAGATGTAGGAGAGGGACAAATCTGTCGCTTATCTGCATCACGTTTCAATTTTTACACCATGTGTTGTTGTGTAGCACTGACATATTTCTGATGTCCCTGAATGTTTTTTCTTTGCCTCACCAGCACATCCTCATTTCTAAAAACTGCACTGAGGCAGACTTCAGTTAAATAATTACTGTTAACGCACAAATATGACACATGCTGAGGTCATCAGGAACTCACAGTCTCTGCTCCTCGTGTCAGCTTTGATAACCGCGTTATCTGGGCCTCTGTTCCACTTAGATACAAACACAATGACTTTTTGACTTCCACCCTTCCACACCTGCCCTGATACTGTATCAGTTCCCTTGAGTATGAAGTTATACTCTCATCATTATATCAACTTAAACTGTGGCATGGCTTCCTGAAGGGATTAAATCAAAGAGATCAATTTTAATGAAGCTGTGCTGTAGGGTTAAAATCAAAGATCAGCATTGTGAAGGGTCCTTTATACACATTAATGAATTGCATACATTCTGTAAAGCTTGTATTTCAATGTTTTGTGTTTTACATTATATCGTTCATAGAGTGTAACAGGAAACCGTCGACTGCCGTGCATGCACTTCCTCATTCTCTATATGTTCTTGTTTATCTGCGTTTACTCTCTCTTGCAAACTTCAGATAGGCACCTTACAATAACAAAGGTGAAAGTAATAGAGATGGATTTAGTGTAGCAGTGGTTTAAACTGGGAAATCTATTTCTCTTTTCACAAATACTATTAATAAAGAAAGTTTATGGCTTGGTTGTAGTTATCCTTCATCCTTCAAAATTATATAACTTTAAATTTTTACAGTAACACATAGGTCAGTAGTACTACCACTAATGGCTTTTAAAAAATATATCAAAATGTATTTTTATTTATTTTTTCATTTTATTTTTTAAATTTTTGAATACTGGATTTTTTTTCACAGTAGGACCCCCAGACATATATCACCTTATACAAGAAACAACACTGTGGTTGGGGTGTATTTGTAATAAAGCTGTATAAAGCTTCAATAGCCACTGAGTCAATGGGTGTGCAACACTGTCAAAAAGTGCCTTTTTTTACTGGATTCAAATATATTCTAGTGTAGTTCTGTTTATGTTTATTGGTGTTCATAGCCCTGATTTACTCTTTTGCACATCAAAAGTTTTCCATAACCTGAATTTAAAAAAAAAATTGAGACATGATCTAAAATGTAAATTAAATCAGAATGCAATTATTTATAAATGTCATCAATCTTCTAAACAGGGCACATTTTCCTTGCTCGAGTCTTTAGTGATTGAATTCTTTTCAGTATTTCTACTTGATTATATTTCAGAGAGAAATACTGTAATATTTTCTAAACTACTTTTATCTTGGTATTATGAATTAAGATTTTTGCAAACAATATACACTATATATGGGGAACTTGGGAGATGGGACATGTGCTTGATGCAGGTAGATTTATTAATCAGAAAATTCTGAAAATTGACATTTGTTGAGATTTATTTAGAGCTCCTGTGGCTATATCCTGTGGTAGGTTGGGTTGTGGGTAACTGTAAAGCTTTAAACACAGTTTTGTGCAAAAAAAACTAGCATTTTCAGTGCAGGACTGACCTCGTTTCCACCACCTCTGGCGATCACCACTCCTCTGTTATGTAATGATTTTTCTGTCCTTTCCCATGTTTCGAATTTACCGCAGTTCTGACTCAGAGGGTCATTTTGGAACTCCTGAAGCAGCAACACCCGTCCACACCCCTCCAACCATCCCGGGAGAACTGGAGAACAACAATACTGATGCAGACAAAACAGGTGAGGCCACTGCTGAGAAACAGCAGATGGGTGGAGAAGGAGAGACGAGGAGAGGCAGTTGAGAGGCCGTCCAAGATGTAAATATTGTGCCTCTTCAGGGTGGCTCAAGGCTCACAACAAATCAGAGGAGCTGTGTGTTGAATTATGCAGCAGATAAGCACTATCCCCTTTTCAGGTTGCCATGGAAACAAATGTATTTTGATGTTTCAACAAATATACTCAGACCTATTGCTTGACTATTGCTGTAATAAAACCATCTCTTAAGTTCCTCAGATATATTGTTAGCAAAAATCTAAATTCATAACACCAAGATATGAGTAGTTTAAAAATATTAGAGTACATGGACAGGACAGTACATCTGAACTGTGCATGGTGCATCACATTCACCATGCTAGAGTAACTGGATACACATGCTGTCTGACAGATTCAAGAATGTACCTGCATACCTACAGCATTTCAGCTTCAGCTGCAAATGTATCCCAATTTTACGAAGACTATCGCAAGTTAAAAGAATAATCAAGTCAAGTCAACTTTATTTATAAGCACCTTTAAAAACAACAGATGTTGACAAAAGTGCAGGACAACTAAGAGTGATAGAAAAGGTAGTGTTTCATTGAAGGTATGGTTACTTATTACCTACCAACAAAATATGTTTTGTATGCTTGGAATGCAACTGGTATGCACACTGAGTGGGGATTTTTGTGGGTTTTGGGTGTGATCACGTTGGATGCTCTGATGCTGTCATTTGAATCAGCGAGAGGAGGAGCCTGTAGCAGAGTGTGGGAATGACCTTTGGTCTGGAATTCAACAGGTTCAACAAAAGCTTTGGTTAGTTCTGCTTTGTACTGGTCGCTGATGGAGGTCACAGCAAGGGGAGTGACTGAACAAAGCAATGTCAGCTCACTTTTTGAGGAGGTTTTTAGGAGTCTGTGTTGTTTGTGAGGCAGTTGCTGTTCTGGTGGGAATAAATCCTTCCTGTAAAACAGTTCCAACAACATTTTCTGAAAAATGTGCATCATAAAGGGCAACCAACATTTTGCTTCAGCTTCTGACATCTTTTCTAGCAGCTGATGAAGGAGTCTGAACTACAAAGGCTTGTGATTGTAATCATGCTAATGGCTGCACCTATTGGCAGGTTATACGTGTTTCTGATCTAAATAGTTGATTATTTTATCTTAGTTTTAAAATGTAAACTTGTTTAAGTTTACAGTTTATTATGTTTCTTTGTGTTTCTTATTGCCATCATGCACTGCAAGCTGTGTGAGATCTGCCCTCCCTTTCACATCTTACACCTGCATACAAACATGTTTATGATAGTAAGAACTGTACATAAGGATATGACCGAGGGCATGCTTTTATGAGCACGTTTAAGTCTGACAAGAATAAAAATAACACTGGCAAAGAAGCTCGTCGGCCAGTACCAGTCTCCTGGCAACACAATGTTACATCAATACGACAAGTATGACACGCATACTAAAGTATGCTGTCATGTCAAAATGTTCCCTGGAGCTAATTACTGCACCAAAGCAGCTCTCTACGCTCCTCAACACACAACTCAAGATACATCATGTCTATTTTGTGTTTTTAAATACAATACTTTGTACCACTAGCAGTAAGACATCACCATGGCAACAGCAGCAATTGGCACAGTTGGCTGGTGACTAACCTGCTCTCTGAGAACCAATCAGATATCAGTAACATCTGAGTTTCGATGTGATTGGAGAGATTACGGGTGGCAGCAGGAGTGTATATGTGTGTACAAATTCATCAGTTTTTGTTTTTTTACAGTTAACGTGGTATTGTTTCTCTCTTTTTTGGTTTTCAGACTTGGAGCGGGAGGAAAACCTGATAGTGACAGCTTCTGTCAGAGATCAGGATATTTTACTCAGCCACAACATGGGCCAGGATGAGCCTGCAGTCCCTATGGATGACCCACTCCAAATAAACGTCCAGAATCTAGAAGAACAAGCAGAGCACCCTCCACAAGACTTGACCTCCGTGCCTGCTCCTGATTCGTCCTCTCTGAAGGAAGTCTCTCAGTGCACAGCTCAGTTTTCTGATTCATCCCAAGACACAGACCTCATCCATGTTGCAGATCAAATCCCACATTTGGGTCCAGTTACAAATCATGCTTCCTCCCCAGAACCAGACTTGATACAGAGCAGAGAAATTGATGCTTTCTCCAATTTAGAGCCCTCTGAGGAGAATCCTCAGATTTTGGAGCGCAATGATGCACAGCTTGCTCAAAAGACTAAAACCAGCACGTCTAAACCCCCATCTCTGAAGCTGAAGGCTACGCAGGATGCGCTTGAGGAACAAGAACTTCCTGTTCCCAAAGCAGCATACAACTTTGACCTCGACAAGCTGGATGATAGTTTTAACCCTTTCACCAGTGGTGGATCCAAAATCCAGAACTCTCCCCCACCATGTGGCCCAAGCTCTCTCCCCAGGCTTGAGCCACTTGGCAGCTCATTGCCTGTTTGTGAGGCCAGCTCGACAGCTCAAGTAGACTCTGAAATGATGGATAGATCATCAGAGACGAAGCCTGTAATGCTGGAGTTTGGTGTGGATGATGGAATAGTCAGCAAGCCCCCTCCAAAGAAACTAGGGGTAAAAAAGACAGTCAGCAAACTTGCTGCCAAGAAGCAGAGGCCCAAAGGATCAGACACTTCCTGCAAACCTGACCCAGAACCCCCAGCATCAGAGGCACATTCTCAAACAGTGTTGGAAACAGTAGCAGAACGGCTCCCAGAGTCTATATCAGAACCAGTTTTAGAGCAATTAGAAAAAGACTCTTCCACACCAGTGAACCTGGATGATATCCCTATTCCTAAGAGTGGAACGTATAATTTTGACCCCAGTCAGTGGGACGACCCAAACTTCAATCCATTTGGTAGTAACAGCAAGACAAGCAGCTCGCCTGTGCTCCCTAAGGGCTCCTACAGCTTTGATCCAGACAATTTAGATGATTCTGTTGACCCTTTTAAACCCTCAAAGCCCCTGAGCACAGAGGATTCATCCTGCAGCGTCTCTTCGCCTGAAACAAAAGTAAAAGATGGAGGCAAACAGAAAGCAAGGCAGGCTCCTGGGGAGAAGAAAGTGAGACAGATTCCTAAGAAAAGCAAAGACAGGACAGTCACGTAAGTGTCTTTCCTGACACCAGGAGTTGGTATTTTTAAGTCTGTGAGATTATCACAAAAAAAAAACAGAAAAGATATTTTATATTCTATCATTAGAGGTTTTAGTCTTACTCCACTGAGCTTGCTGTTCCCTTGGCTGAACGTGCAGTCCGTTACATCTGCTACATACCAAACAATACTTTGAAGACACAGCAAACACTTAACGGTGCATACTGAGCATTTATGTGACTCCGAACAGGTTATATATAGGCAGTTAATGTGCTTACAGCTGCAGTGGTTGGACTAGTTTCAGCTGTTCTAAGTCTGTCTGCATCTTCTGTTTATGCTCAAACTTTAAACTATCTGCTGAATATCTAACAAGCTGATACCTATAGTCACTCGCTCCCTCTCCTTTGTCTCTTGGCTTTCTTTGTGGTTTTTTGTTCCCTTATCAAACTCCTCAATGCTTTATCCCTTTCATCATCCATCTTTCCTCCTGCTGTCTGTAACGCAAATTTCAAACCTCTGCTTTTGTTCGTCTACCTCTATCGGCCTCAGGACATCCGAACAAGTCAAGTTTCTCTGTTTTCTGTTGTAAGTACTCTTACTATTGAAGCTTTATTTCTTTCATGCATGTTTGCTTCTCATTGTATTCTCATCATGGCATGTGTTGTTTTAGAAATGACTGTTGATGAAGCATAAAGGGGAAATGAACATCTTCCTCACCTTTTTTTCTGCTTACAGGGCCATCCACTTGTTTGTTGGCTATTGAATTTGTTCTTTATATTTCTCCTATTTGATATCTACCAACGCAAAAAGATAGGGAAATGTTTACTTTCTGGTTATAGAAATAGTTTGTGGTATCAACTTTAGAGGAAGTACAGCTACTTATTTTACATCTTTATTTTTGTGTTCTTGTTTTACAGGAATACCTGTAAAGTACAGAAATATGATGAAAGCCAGTCCTTGGTCCTGGATGTGTGCAATCAGGTAACTTGCTTGTATGTGTGGCTGTGGGAGTTGTTGAAATGCTTCACTTTACTGCAGTGACACTGCAATGTACATTATTTAGCAGCTGTCCAACCTCTTAGCCTCAGCAAACACACAAGCTTGCAGGGGCACCAGCAGTGCTTCACCTCTGCAGTACAATGTTGCGTGGTGACAGATCTGTGACTTATCACTCTGCAGTCATATATTAGTTTACTGGTCTCATGTGTCCTCAACAATGTCACCTCTGTCATCTGCTGGAGAAGGATGCAGTATAGATAGAGCCACTGAGAACATGAGAAAGTTTAACATCATTTGTCAAGAAATTTCAGTGTTATCTTACTGCACCATCCCATATTGTATTTGTTCCTGACATCATGCATGTTGACTCTTTCTGCAGGTAACTGTGTAAAAATAAAAAACTAAAATCTAAGATTGCTCTCATACATCTAGGAAGAAGATGAGGTGGTGGCTCAGACCCCAGAGATCACTCAGCGAGTTCATCACGCCACAGATGAGGAGAAACTGGCCTCCACTTGCATGATGGGCCAAACAACAGACAATCAGAAGGAGCCAGAAGAACCTGAGTGTAATAAAGCACCTGTGAAAAAACAGCCAGCTGTGGATGGTAAGTTCAAACAGAGACACCTTTGGCAGATGTGATACTTAGAGAGGATTTCATAGATTTCATCTTCAAGCATATTTCATGCAGGACTCCCTCAAAAAAATCCCAAATTCAAGAATGGTTGGAAATAATTGATGAACAACACTGATTGACTGTAAAACAACTTCACCTTTTTGTTAAAGAACTAATTATGACTTGAGTGGTCAGTTCTATTAATGGGATGAACTGGGAATGTGTAAAGCTTGGGGTGTTGCAGTCACATATTTCTATTTACAGTTATTGCTGAAAATACTTGAGACACTGCATCAAAGTTCTTAAAGAACAAAAATATAGCAAGCGTATTCAGCAAAATTCTGACCTAGAAATAAGAAATGCTGAGGGGGGGGGGGGGGGGGGGGGGGGCGGGAACATTCCCCACATCTGTGCATCAGGACAAGTGTGTGCAAATGAAGTCTGTATTCCTAAAAGTGACGTTAATTTAAATTTAAATATAGAGCAGAGAAACTGGCTACCGTGCTAGCGTGATTAGTGCTATCATAGTCGTTGCTGTTTTGTTATTGAATTATGTGTTTTATGTTCTCAAAGGTCCGGAGATCAAGATTGCAGATCAGCTGGAGGAAAAGGACACCTTCAGTCTGAAAGATGACATTGTAAGTGCACTAAAGGATCCACATAAAAAACTCAGCTTAATGTCCCTTCATTACTTCTGTTTTTCTAAAAGAACAGCACTTGAACTTTCAGACATAACAAATTGTGTATGTCTTCCAAGCACATCGGGTTTTTTTTGTTTTTTTTTACCCCAACAAAGACGTCCTGTGATGACCACAACTGTCTGAATTGAGCAGCAGATTTATTAATTCGCCACACAGCTTGCCTGCAAAATACTGTAAAGATAAGGGGCATTTATGTTTCATCACATAGTTGTGTTTGTTGTTTTCTACAGAGTGAGATATCCATGAACCAAATAGCAAAGATGTGCGGCAGTGAGGCCCCTGATACAGCAGCTCTGTCCCAAGACGGCACCCCCATGAGTGAGATGGACAAAGCTGGAGTGCTGACCCTAATCAGGGAGGAGGTATGTTACTACTGCATAAACAGGCAGATAGAGTGCATGAAGTCAAACTTTAACAGGGTTGTCGTTTGAATGTGAACACAGCTGGTTTTAACATTTGATTTTATGCCCAACAGATTATAACAAAAGAGATTGAAGTCAACGAGTGGAAGAGGCAATATGAGCAGAGCAGAACAGAAGTTATGGAGATGAGGTATGAAACTTGTGTTTCTATCGGATGTACACATGTTTAAAATATGAATGATCTGAAAAATAAAAATGACTATGAACTGTTTTCTGTTTGACAGGAAAATAGTTGCAGAATATGAGAAAACTGTTGCACAGATGATCGGTAAGATGCTACCACCTGGTGGTGGTTTCTTCCACATGCTTTTGTTTTTAAACAGACTCTCCTGGTTTGTGAATGTGTCACTTTACATAATGGGTGTGTATTTTATGACTGAGACACTTCCAGAGTGTTTTAAGTTTAAGGACCTATTACATAAATATGATGGCATCTGTGAAGTATTTGAAGCCACAAAGTTCTTTTGTTCCTTTTCTTTTTTTTAGAACTGTAATTGTTCCTGAAAGACACTCAAAGCAGGAAGAGAGGTTTATTTTCTCAAATTTAAAGTACTTATTATCATTATTTGATTGGGTTTTGTAGTCAGTGACGTGTTAAAATGTTGTGATATCCTGCCAGGCCTCTGCTGCTACTACCTTCACCTCTTACTTGTTTTTGCGACCTTTTGTCTGCACTCTGGGTTCAGGAAGTAAAAACTCATGATCAATCATACTAAGTTCAGGTTTCTGAGTTCAGTAAGTCAAACACATTACTCTCTGTAGCCATAAAAACCCTGCTGTTTGTATATTTCAGTCTACTGCTCTGCTGCATCCACTTAAAACTGGAGAAGTCACAAGTAGCTATTGAAAAAACATCTGAAAGTTTCATGCTCAAGTTTGATTTATTTTTCAGCTCCTGGCTCATTTTAAACCACAGTGATTTTAAATGGAATGACACGCTATCATAAAGCCTTCTCTGTCTGTTTGAGACAACATCTGTTCAGGAATTGTGACTTGTAGATGACTGATTCAGGATTTACCCACACACATCTTAAGGCTGCTTTGGACAGCTTTGTTTTCCATCAGTCTCTCACACTGTGACTTATTTTGCTTGTAGAGGATGAGCAGCAGCAGAAGAGCCTCTCCTGTAATAAGTCGGTCAGGCAGTTGACTTTAGAGCGGGATCAGGCCCTGGCTGACCTCAACTCAGTGGAGCGCTCCTTCGCTGATCTCTTCAGGAGGTATGAGAACATGAAGGGAGTCTTGGAGGGCTTCAAGAAGGTCAGTATAAATCTGGTGACATGATGTGCATTTTCATGTAATAGGCACACCACTAAACATGCTTTATTTATGTATGTCAGAATGAGGAGGTGCTGAAAAAGTGCGCACAAGACTATTTGATGCGCATCAAACAGGAGGAGCAGCGATATCAAACCCTCAAAATCCACGCTGAGGAGAAACTGGATAAGTAAGACTCACTTTCTGCAAACTATGATTCTGTGATTCCATCAATGAATGGATTTTGAAACTTGAAAAATCATTTGCTTTCCTGAGCCTTGTTTTCTCAACTCCCTCTCCACCAGGGCTAACGAGGACATAGCCCAGGTGCGCACCAAGGCCAACGCTGAAAGTGTGGCGCTTAATGCAAGCCTGAGAAAGGAGCAGATGAAGGTGGAGTCACTCGAAAGAGCAGTTCTTCAAAAGGTAAAAAAAAAAGTTGCAACTATTTTTGAGTTTAAAGTGAGGTATGCTAAAAAAAAGTTGAATCCCTCAGCAGGTAGTCTATGGTTTTTTCTTTGAGTCTGAGAAGAGATGCTAAACAAGGCCCATTTAAGCATCTGCATTGCTGGTAAATGAGCTGTTGTATGTAGGATTTCTTACATAAAAAATGTGTATTTTTATTGGTAAGCTAAATTTAGTTTGTTTTTTTGTTTCAGTGTCATTTCAACAGCTTTACCTTTATTCTTTTCTTTTGTAGAATAATATTGCCATCAGTTCTAGTGATTAAATAGTTAAATTGAATAATTATTTTTATTTAATTTTCATTTTTGGTTTAAAACTGTAAGCTTTTGGTACTTTGCATCCATCATATGTTCAGGCTCAGCTGCAGTTGCATAATTGCACATCTGCCAGCGCTAGTGTACATCTCAACACAAGAGGGCGCTGTTTCGTGTATTAAAACCAGAATCTGGTTGAAATTTTTAAAAGCTGTAGAAATCCATTGGCAACCAAAATTAAAAAAAAAGAAAAGATGAGGACAGCAAACAATCATAGTTGACCATGTTTGAGTTCCTGTTTGGGTTTGTCATTCATTCTCTCTCTTTTTTTCTCCTCCATTTCTCACAGAATCAGGAAATCGAGGAGCTCACAAAGATCTGTGATGAACTGATTGCCAAACTGGGAACTGAATAAGAGGCCTTTATTTAAACTCTGTGGCACTTGATTTCCCGCTTTCAGCTCCAACTCCAGATTTTTTTTTTTATTGCAGCTACATGTGATGCTAATCCTGTACTCTGCTTTTTGTTTCAACATGACTAAAATTAGCTGTTCTTGCACTTGCTCAGTTTTTTCTTTTCAGACTGAAACATGATATCAGGACAGCATTTGTTCATTTTCTTAATGATGCTGTTGTAATCGAAAAAGCACAAACTCATCATGAGGTTTATTTCTATTGTTTTGAAGTAAATGATTTGAAGCATTTATTAGTCTTCAGCTTAATATTTGCAGAAAGGGGTTGCCTTAAGCTTAAGATATTTACCAGTTTTTAAGTGCTGTGCCTTTTCTTTCAAATATGTGTGCATTCAGAATGACAAAGCATTTCCCTCACCATGTTATACTGCATGTGTACAGATAAGATAATGTCAGACATTTCTTACCACGGCACATTTACCACTTTGCTAATGATGCCCTCTGCAGAAGGGTTAGGATTAATTAGTTCAAATTTGGGGAGCCTTTGATTTATTTCACAAAATGACAAATAAATGTATCCCAACAGAGTTTACACAAAATGTCCACTATGACCCATAAATCCAGAATATGAAGATCAAAAGCACATCTTACATTCAGCTGTGTAATAGCTTCTTCATTTAATGATACTTTGATGGTAATGCGTAACATTTCAAGTAATTATAACTTTATTGTTATTATGCTGTAATGCCAAACCATGTGCCAGGTTTCTTTTTCTATAACTCTACATTTGAGTGTGGGAAAATCACTTGTACATAAATACTCTTGGTTTGTATTCACGTTTTTTCTGTGATTGCAGATGTTGCTGGTGTTATTAAGGAAAACAATGTATTTTCTCCATTCATTCAGTTGCAAACTCTGTTGCCAAAGTGTGGTGTACACAGTATATTTTTTGTATGATCAAACATTCTGAATTATTATAATGGGTTTGCATTATGTAATCATGTAAAAATAATATATCTCATCTGTTAGACATGCAGCATTGGTTGATAATATGTACAGGATAGTTTTTCTGTTCTTTTTAAAAATGAAATCATTGGTTACTTCTGCACAATCAGATGCCAAATATCAATATATGATGTGATTCTGTCCTGTTGTAGTGCTGTAACGTTGGCGTTAAAGCTGCTTTTCAAAGCAAATCCTTTATTTTATGACATGAGTATTTTATACTTAAATAACAAGAGTGCTCAGACATGATTCACCATTTGTAAAAATTAAGAATTAAATCTGCTCAGATTCTATGTTAACTGCTATATTTTGTGCATTCCTGAATAAATTGTTACAACGACTTGGTTCTGTTCTTTTGTCAGCAACACATTTGTGGTGGAGACCAGATTCAATTTACTCCATGAGGTCAAGAATGCACAAGTTCACAGTTGGAGGTCTCTCCTTACAGTCAGACTTAAATTATCAGCAAAGCAGCCTAATCTTTTCCAAATCAACATGCTGCAAGTTTGCTGAAGACCACAATCACTATTTCTATATTATACTAAAATGTAATTTGAGGATTTTATTACCTTGGAACCCTCATCCCACAATATCTTGTGGGACTAGTTGGTATTCTGTTGCTTGTTAAACCAGAGCATCAACATGTGTATATATAATTTTTTTCTTTCTTTTTTTCTTTTGCTGGTTTGAGGGGGCGTGGTCAGGATGCTGCGGTGGCCGCTCATTGGTTGCTCTCCGTGGTGAGTAGAGGGACGGGAGCACGCAGCCAGCTGTGAGGGGGAGCACAGAAAAAAAAAACTTCTAGAAAAGTACTTAAGGAGACAAAGAGCCGTTACCTCCAACTTCATCCTCTGCAACAGGTTGGCAACTTCATAATCACTGTATTGGAAAGAGCAGACTTTTCTTCTTCTGAGAGTTTTTACTGGTAAGAATCTTCTGGCTGTCCGACCACTGACTGGATGTTGACTCGCACGTGCATGAATATGTGAAACTGAGATATTAGAGAATGCTTTGTTATATTTTCGGCACTGCCTTTGCTTTAGGATTGAAAATATAACGTATAAGCGTTTTATCTTATTTATATTTGTTACATTTTATTTATCATCAATTGTTTTATACATTATAGTGTTAAATTCCACAGAA
Source organism: Melanotaenia boesemani (assembly GCF_017639745.1). Lineage (NCBI taxonomy): Eukaryota > Metazoa > Chordata > Actinopteri > Atheriniformes > Melanotaeniidae > Melanotaenia > Melanotaenia boesemani. The sequence continues at coordinate 34,798,996 of NC_055684.1, forward strand.
AATGGGCTAACACGATGCTATTAGCATCACACTTAACAATTAACTGGCAGTGAACATTTGAATCAGTGTTTGCCATGATAGTTTCTAGATGTTTATCATTTTATTAAACTAACCATAAAATATGCACCAGCACAGCTTTGATTATAAACGCAGCATAAGTGTTTGGTTTTTTTTTTTTTTTTTTTTTACATAAGCCAATTTAACAAGCTCTTACTTTTTTTTTTTTTTTAGCTTATCACTAAAAGTTTTTCTTAATCTTTGCTGATATCACAAGTTTAAACTGTGACTGTGTAGGAAGTGGGTGTGTCTCTCAATGTTAAAATAAACCAAATTTAAAGATGTCTTTTTTTAAAAGTGCCTTAAGTGATGTTTGTTCGTTCAAAGCTGTTCAGAAGTACTCTCTTATCTCTGGTGAACTCACTCAAAACTGTCACAGTGGTTTTACTAATTAACTGCTGCTTTCTGCTGAGTACAGTCCTATTTGAGGCGATAAACCACATGTTTCACTTGGGCTTGCAAGTGGCATCTCACACAGTTGGAGGATTTATTAACCTTGTACTCCAGGGGTGTTTATTCAGCCGTCTGCAGTTTGTTGGGCTGTTACTATGACGTCAACTCAGAAAGTTACCCCCTTCATTCCATACTCACTAGATGATCAGGAGGAGGTCTTCCTAGATTCACTGTTTCCCCATCCATCCCTTTACCCCGTCAGGGGTTTTGGTCCTACTGTTGACACGTCTTTGGTTTGCCATGAAAGATGGAGATGGGATCAACTTTCACTCTGAACTGAAGTTCAGAGGGTTCAGTTAAACCTCCAGGCAGAGATCAGCTTATAAATGACAGAAGCAGCACCCTTCCTGCAGGAGCCTGCATTTGCTTTCCATTAGCCCGTCAGACAGAAAGAGAGGCTTTCTTATCTGTATTTCATAATCAAACCTTCCCAAATTCTCCTTCTCTTTCTTGACAACCAAATGTATTAGCTTCTTATTCAGTGTCCTCTAAAACTGTGGTGAATTCTGCTACTGTACTTGTGGTTTCACAGAGACTAGTGAGAGATCTTCAGGGTCTTGGTATGATGTCCAAACCAAGGTTTTATAATGATTCTGCTTACTCTCTGAAATTGTGGACATAAGTACCACACACCACAAATTACTGTCTGCCTCTGTCTGTCTTCAGATAGCATTTAACCCCTAATTTAACACATTGGAATCAGATAAATGCACTCAAGAAGCACAGTTTAGTGTTATACAGCTAATAGTAACACCTTTGTCTGTTTTCTCCCTGTAGGTCATTCAGGTCTTCCTCCCTTTTTCTGCATCATGTTGCACCCACTTGCAGTTTGCTACCTCTTGTCTACCCTGGTGAGCACGTGGGTGCTGTGCAATGCACAGTCAGACTCTGGCAACCCTGTAATCCAGCTACGTCTAGCAGGAGAGAAAAAGAAACACTATGAGGGCCGAGTGGAAGTTTACTACAATGGAGAGTGGGGTACAGTGTGTGACGATGACTTCTCCATCTATGCTGCCCAAGTGGTCTGCAGACAGCTGGGTTTCATGGATGCTGACTCCTGGTCACCGTCTGCCAAATATGGAAAAGGGGAAGGTGAGAAAAAGTCTCAGTTGGTCACCTTAATCAAGCTTTATTAAATCCAAACTTCCAAAAGTTCAAGTAAAAATGTCTTACACAGCTGTTTAAGAACTTAGGTTAGAGTTACAGCATGGTAATGTGAGTGATCTGTCGGCTGCCTAACCACATACACTCAAAGACGGCACATGTCTGCATACAGTTCCATATGTTCCATGGAAATCCTTGAATGAGGTACAGGATTTCCCCGTCTTGACTCTTCATCCCGTAAGTCACTGGTTTTCTCATTATAGGTGAGCTGGGGAAAGACTGGAAACATGTGTAAACTAGAGACACAGAATTAATTGCACCTCCTTTTTTTTTGTCTTTTTTTCTTCTGTTGTGCAAGGCTTCTGTTGTCACTGTAGAGACTGATGAGAATCCCAGCTCTGTAAATGTGATAGCTGCTGGCTGATGAGGGAGACTGTACATCAGTAACTGTAGTCTTAGTCAGTGTCCCTTGTTAAAGCCACATGTTTTTCCTCTAAATTGGCCACATGCAGCGAGCCACTTCAAAAGTAAAGTACTCGACTCTCCAATTAGCTTTCCAAAGCACAGCAGTTATCATGGAAACGCTGAGAATCACAGTTGTGAATGCATTCAGCCCATATATTTAATATTTTTTATGTGAAGCAATTAAGAAGTAGTAGTTCACATAATTATGGCAGTGGCTTAGTTAAACGAACAAAGTCTCAGTCTCATTTGGGACTGAGTAAAATTGTTGTCTCCAAATATTTCAAATGCTTGACAGGAATTTTTTTCAGTTTGGAGGTTTAATGAGTTAAGGTGTGATACAAAATATGCACAGAAACATGCTGATTTTTCATTTAAAGTTGCAAAATATAAATTGCAGTTATTAGTTTTTAAAAAGTTATAAATGTGCTCATCCTCTCTTAGTGATTATAATCTGTAGATGGAGGGGAAGAGGAAGGATCCTGTTAAGAGAGTCAGTCTGAGATGTCTGCATGTGTTGGTGGAAACTAGTTTTATCTGTGTTTTCTCGTTGGTGGAGACATGTGGTCATAAAATGTAATCTGCAGGATTTTCCTTTACTCATCATTGTGACTTATGGCTGCAGAAAGAGTCCAACAAATGTTTCCAATTGCAAACAGAGGCATGACAAGTATCAGGACACCCTTTTGGAGTGTTTTGCAGCAGGGAAGTTAATCAGCTGCTATTAAGTGATTTTTATTATTTGGAATTTCATTGTGTAAATGGAAATGCAAGTTAGCAACTTTTTACAATTTAAAATCTATGTTATAGTTTAGAGGCTGTCTCCTTTCTCAATTTTGTTTTAATTTTAAGTCTTTTTTTTGTCTGACTTATACAAAGTAGTAATAAAAGTTAATCATGAAAACTGATGGATCCATCTGGACTGTGTTCCTTGCTCCTTTCAGTGGCTTGTTAAAACCCTGTAAAAGCTCCAAAGGCTAGTTTTAACTCAGCAGTCTAGATTTATCACAAGCTAAGTTTTTTTTTTAAGATAAAAGTGTACAGAGACTGAGCTTGTTCTCACTCTGTGGTGATTTACCATTGGAAGACTTTGCTAAGAGGAGGCTACGTGACCGTATAACATGCAGTCACTTTGCTGGTATGATCACAATGTTCCTCTGCTACATGTTGAAACTGCCAGAATGATGAGCACCACTTCGGAGGTTTCCATGGCCACAGTTATGTAGTTTCCCTCAAGGCGGCTTCAGACCAGCCAGCTGGAAAGCAGATGATCTGCTTCAGCCATGACAACATTTAAGAGCCAGGTTTTGGCTAAAGGTTATGTTAGAGAGTAAAACAATTTCCATGTGATTAGGCTTCCTGTCTCAGTGACTAGGTTTCATGTCACTTGGGTGTGACTCAAAGCTTAAGTTGTCATAGCATGGTTAAACTATTCTCTCATGTGTATTTTTATATTAGGTAATCATTTATAAAAGAAGGTTACTGGGAATCTACTAGCTTGGTTGGAAGAGGGAGTCTTGCAGTCTAATGAAGGGGCATAAAATTGCCAATTAACTCGGGATCCAAATCAGGATTTTTTTGTTAGATATTTTGTTGAATAATCAATAAACAATTTTGGTCAAAAAGACGTTACAAAAAGGAAAAAAATGACCAATGCCCATAGTTTTCAATGACTCGAAGTTCCTTTTTTATATCACTAATTCTGTTTTAACAAATTATCCATAATCTAAAGATAATATGTTTTCTCCACAAACTAACACAATAACCTCCTGTAAGTCAAACTGTTATAGGTTAATGAACCATTCAGTTTATTGACTAATAGTTTTGGCTGTAAATCTAGGTTTGATCATGGTTTTAATTCAAATAAAGCAACAAAAAAACATACATTCATGGATTTAAAGAACATAAAACTTGTTTACATCAGAGCACATGCCCAATTTCCGTTCTCTTGTTCCAGGTCGTATCTGGCTAGACAATGTGCACTGCACAGGTGGAGAGAAGAGCCTCGCTCAGTGTCAGTCCAATGGTTTCGGAGTATCCGACTGCAAACATTCAGAAGATGTCGGGGTTGTGTGCACGCAGAAGCGCATTCCAGGCTTCAAGTTCATCCGGAACCAGGCCAATGAGGAGGTAGGTTCACATGGACGAGTGCACTTACTGTTAAATCTCAAACAAATGTTCAAAACAGGTTGGATTTCTAAATCACTGAATTATTAACACCCAAATTGCATCTGCAAAATGCTCGAGTAAACACATGTAACCTGAACAGATGTTCTGTGCAGTGAAACAGGCAACAGGGAGCAGGCTTTGGATGTAAGAAGAATCTTATCACAGTGAAATTGTTCCAGAACGCCCAAACTGAGGAATTTTCTTCAAATCCTGCCAATTCTCCTGACGGGAATGGGATTGCACCATTAAATTGTAATATATATCTTATCCTATAAAGAATACATGAAGTCTTTGCTTAGAAATACACATAGTTCTGTGCAGTTCAGACTGGTGTACGTGTAAAATGAACCAGCCAGTTTAATAAATAATGTTAAGCTGTGAAATTCTGTACTGAACTCTACCATGATCCTACATTTTTGGTCTATTACTTCCTACAACAGACCCCCACTCTTCAGTCTGGGAGATTATGGAAATGACTCAGAGAGCAGGAATACCATCCTGTCTGCCTGCAGAGAACGCCTCCGTACTGGATGGAAAGTTAGTGCAGGACTGTGAACGTGACTGTGAGAGGGTGGGTGAGAGAAGATGAAGGATTCCTTCTACTAGTATGAAAACAAGTTATTAAAAGACACCACCATAGAGGGTTTTTTATTTAAAACACATGAAAGCGTTGAAAAAATGTTTGTTTGGCAGCCTAGAAGAGAGTCAGTGCTTTCTCAGTGTATTCATCCCAGAGCTTTTTGTTTGTTCATACTAGATGAGGGCTGGTAGAGTTGGCTGCGTTACAAGACTCTACAGCAGCCAGAGCAGTGACTGTTTTTTACTGGACTTGGTTAAGATAACAAGCCTGAGGAGAGCATCTGATAACTTTGTTTATCTTCCTGATGCTTATTTCAGCCTTGGGAATGGAGGAGTTGGATAAATGTGAAATTAAATTGTGGAATGCTGAACACTATATATAGTTATTCATATCAGTCGTATATGTGATTAAAACTCTATTTGTCATGTGTATTTAGGGTTTCTAAGGTGTTGGTGCACTTCAGTCCTCCACCCAGTAAATATTTCTTTGGTCTGGTTGAAGTCTTTTAAGTCATAGGGGAATGGGAAGGGGAAAAGGTGTAGCTGCACCTCTTAAGCTGTTGAACTGACAGCAGCAATGGGCAGCACTGTTCCTGCAATCTGTTTATTCACAGTATGAATTGACATTCTGTGCCAGCCTGGAAAATTAACACTCCCTGCTATGTGCACTGTAGTAGGTCAGATACTAACAGGGGAGGCTAATGATAATTTTTATCTCAGTGAAACCTAATTATTAAATATTAAATTAGAAACTTTTGTTCGAACTTTAAGAGCTTCACAACACATTGTGAGTCCCTCGTTTAACATGATGTTGATGATTTGCCTTGAATATGACTGATGGAACAAATTAAACACATATTTTGAATTACTACAAATCTCTTGTAGTAGATATTTAGATATTTGACAAGTTCCTTTTGCTAAGACCATTGCCAAGGCAGGGGAGGGGGGCTGTGTTTGTATGTTTGTCTGCAAGACAGTGCAAAAACTACCAAATCAAATTTCATGGTGAAACAAAGGCAGAAGAACTCAGTAATGCGGGTACTTTGTAGTGGATGAGCACTCCAAGTACCCTTTGAGTTTTGGCTTTGCTGAGATGACATCTTGAGATAGCTTTTAATGTTGGGGTTTGTTTAATACCCATCTCAAAGTCTTTCTTAGACACCTTAAGCTCTGTCAGAGCTGTGATTTAACCTCTGACTTCCCCTCTTGCTTCTTCTTGGAAGTATTGTTTCTCTTAAAGGCAGTTTACTTCCAATCTGACCTCTGGAGACAAACTCCATATGTCCACAGCCTTACTCAGCTGGTTATACAACTCCCCTAAAAGAACAACAGAAGGCCATACATTCCTGTGCTACTGAGCCATCGTCATAAATAATGATGATTATTTTAACATGCCCCCACCACATCACAGTGTTAGAATATTTATCATACATTTTATTTCTCACAGGGGCATTAATTTCTGGCATTTATGACAGATTTGGGGGTTACAGTCATGGAAGTCATGTCAGGAAGCTTCATTAAGTCCTAATTCATTAGAGCTCATTCATTCATCTCTGATGAATTAGGACATCCGGAAATAGCTCAGAACAAAGTGTAATGTGTTATTTCTGAATAATATTCCATTCATGGTAAAAGTTCATTAGGAGCCATTCCAGGACTATATTTCATTGTTTTCCAAAAGCTGGCTGTGTAATCGTTGTGTAACACTGCTGTCACACGCCAAAGAGAAAAATCCAACAGGAGGTGTTGCACGCATGAGCGAGAATCACTTTTATTCCTGCACTTCCGACTGTTCACAAACCAGCGCAGGTGATGGAAAATGATACATTTTAAGATATAAGATAATTCATGAACAGATTATTTTATTCCATAGAGAGAGGAAGTTTTGCTCATGTAGGGATAAGGAAAAAATGATCAGCAAAAACAGCTGCACTTTACTAAAACACCATTAACAATGTTTACTTCGACCAGTTACATTGGATACATAAACAGAAATGCAAGCTGTAATAACAGAATGCAGCATTAAAAAAACTTGTGATTCGTTACAGATTTAAACAGAGCTAAGGCTGTGCAGTGAAGTTAGGATTCCCAGGATCTCAGCACCTCATACTTTATACAACAAAAGGAAAACTGAGCCAGAGGGCTTCAAGAAGCTTATGAGGAGGACAGTGATCAAGAAGAGAAAAGGTTGATTTACTGTATGTCATGAGACTGAGGCCAGTTCCTGCAGCACATGCAGAGGAGCAAACTTCTTCACCACATGTTCGACAGCTGGATCTCTCTGTAACCTCAGCTCTCCTTTGTGTACAACAGAAACCAAGTTTAAGACTTTTATATGTGAACTTTATGATTTAATGTTATCACATGGCAGTAATGCTTTGAATGTGAATTTTTACATGTGAACTGCACACGTGTTAAGACTAAGGCGTGGATATTTCCCAACTAAAGCAGCTGCAGTACTTGAACTTAAAAAGTCAGACATTTTGTGAAATACTTTGCTTTATTGGTTTCTTTTTTTTTTTTTTTAATGAAACTACCAGCTATGGAGGATGAAATTATTTAAACTTATTTTAAATGTCTAAAGGTAACTAAATCAGTGTACCAGTAATTACTCAATGCTCATCATTTAACTTTTCACTTTTTTTGGTTTATCTGCACAAACTTATACTGACAGAACATACTGTACTCAGATTTGTATCGTAGCATACACAACACAAGTTCTTGTTTTGTGTGGTTAAAACACACGATAAGTTGTTTGAAATAGTGAAAATTAGAGTCTATTTTAAAGTTCTCCAGCTGCTGGCTATTACTTCTTATTCAACATACATTATACTGTGCCATAGTTAGGTAAGGCCCGTCTAAGATGAGTTGTGTGTGTCTTTTCCTTTTTATTACCACAGTGGGAGCATTAGACTCTAAAAGACATTCCAAATGCAAAGCACACCATGTCCTCAGTCAAGTTAGGGAACTGGGGGCTAGTGAGGAGGAAAGTAAGGTGGGACAGATGTGAAAGTCATTCTGCCCTTCTCTAGCTTTTCATCTAAACCGAGGCGTGGTCAGCATTCATACTTGTAATCGTAAAGTGAGATGGGCGGTAGGTGAATCTGGCACACGTGTAGCTGAACGTGCACCAACCTGAATAAACTGGAAGAAATGCCCACTAGTGGAAGCATTAGTCAGACTGGCTAGACCACAGCCTCATGTTCACAAAACTACATTTTGAGGGAAACCCAGTCAGAAAAACAAGTCTGTTCTCCTGTTAGAAATATTTCAGTAATTACCGGAGCTCGCTTTAGAGGCTAAGTTATGTTTGCTCTTTTTTTCCCTTAGTCACCAATTACAAACAAGAACAATTATATCATTTTAAGGAGGAATAAGTAGAGTTAGTTCATTTCTACATCAGGGAGGCACACAAAGTTGAGTAGAAATGTTTCATGTCTAACTTCAGTAAGGCAGCACTCAGTCTAAATGGTCAGGTTCATGGTCTGATTTGTTGTTCAGAACCTTTTGAAGTATGTTTACTTGTTAAATGAGAGAAATAAGTCTCACTTAATGTACTGATGTACTTAGCTTAGCACAAGGACTGGAAACAGGCCAGATCGCCTACAGCTCTGTTCAGATGTAAAGCTAAACTAAATTATTGGACATATATCTTTTTTTTAAATTCATACCATACTTTTGCACATAGTCCATGTTAAATAAACTAAAAGAAACTGTCTAGAAACTGGCTGCTGGCAGTGTTTTAATTCAGGTTTGGCAAGCTGAGTTTATGTTTGGTGGTCAGGGTTTGGGAGGGTGGTCGGCGCCTGTACTGATCCCAGCTGTGCACATCTGACCTCTTCTCTTCAGTCTCGCATTTTCAGACAACCAGTTTCCTCCCTCTGAGCCGGTCAGAGGCTCAGTGCCCCTTGTAACACTCACACTCACCTCACACCTGCCTGATGTTTCAGTCTCTTGTTTTTCCTCGATTTCACATTTTCTGTGACCTTTCATTGGTCTTCATTTTGCTTTATTTAAGTATTCTGAAAGAAAAAACAAAGTACAAAGACATGTTTAAAATTGAGAACACCAGCTCTGTAATCACGGCCACGTCTCTGTACCTTCCCACTCTGCCAGGCACTGACGGAAAACGCTCTGTCATACTCTGACAAGCAGGAATCTCTTCATGAAAGAGTAGTTTTTACCCGCTCGAACGGCTGTGGTCTGTGGGTGGACCCTGGTCACCCCTGAAACACTAGACCCTCCTCCAGCTCTGCAGTCTTGAAAAAGTCTCTAAAGCTTTAAACATTCCCCGAGGCTGACGCCATCTCAGGAAACCACTCTGTGGGCAATTATTAATATTCTGGGAAACATGCCTGAAGGCTTTTTTTCTGGGTTAAAGACAGTGGCTGTTAGAAAACCACTGAGATCAGCACTTGCATATCACTGAGCAGCTTAGAGTTGGGGCTGTTTTTGGCACCCAAAGTGCAACTTCACACCCATCCAGGAGCAAACGGCAGCATTTGGCTCATGGAAGGACCTGAACAATGGCTGGTTTATTAGCTATTTTCCCATAGGACCCTGAGGCCAAAGGTAACCATTCCCTCCTGATTTAGAGGAGGTCATGACATATAATGCATATTGTGAGTGTTATTTTACTCACAGTCTGACCTGCTGGCTTTACTTAACCTTTAAGAAGACAGTGGATCACCACAGAAACCTTCCACCTGAATTGTCAGCAACTTATCCTCATTTTAATTTTCTGTAACCTGTGTTTAATATCTCCATTTACAGAATTCAACAAAATATAAGACATCTATTTTAAAGTCTAACAAGACCCGAGGTTGTAAATGCATTCATATCTCCCCACAGGAAAAAGTTGCCTATTTTTTTACTTTTTTTTTTTTTAGCTTTTTGGCTCACTGCCACAAAGGAAAAGTAGCGGCATTGATACGTTTATCAGCATCCAGTAACTCATGACTGATTACATTTCAGTTGGAATAATTGCTGCAGCAACGTGTTTTGCTCACAAAACAGATACAGATCCTTAAATCTCAGCTCCAAACTAAGGATGTAAGAAGCTATGGCTGCTCTGCAAAACTAAACAAAACTTCATCATTATATTTTTCAACTTGACTTGTTTTTACAGCACATGTTCAAACACTGGGTTCATGAAAAATAACCAGTGGAATTTCTTTTTCTTCTGAAGAGGGTTTGCATTTCTCATATGATAGTCATAAATTTACAAACATCAAGTGGAAAAGTTAATTTGAACACTGAATGTATACGAATAAAGTGAACTACTTTTGTAAATAACATTCAGTTGCTTTTTGGCAGATGAAGGTTGCAAGAATGTTCCCGTCCTAGTTACATAACCGTGTCTTGTAAATTAATGCCTCAGTTGTAACTCCAGTTGGATTTCATTGAGCTGAATGTAATGTTGCAGGTTTCACACGGACATTTCAAGGAACGTGATTTCTTAGGGATGAAGGCATCATATAAGCACTGCTTCAGATGAAAGTACGTGTGATTTCAGTTCATTTTGAAGAACAACTGAATAATTCTTCATGCAATAGTTTTCTACACATCTCACATAAGGAAAATATGTTGCCTTTAAGAAAATCAGGGGATTACCAAAATGTTTGACAACACTTTGTGCACAAATGACAAAGTCAAGTAACAAGACAAAGCTGTCCTTGTATGAGAAGTCTTAGTTATGACAACTTGATATTAAAATCAAGACAAATCGCAGCATGCAGAGCTATTAGATCTGAAGAAACATAAAGCTTAATGTGTCAGCTTTATATAATCTATGGCACTATAAGTGGCATCTGACACTTTGAGGTGTTTGGTAATAACGCCTGCCATGTCATATTTCGGAAAAGTTATATTATCTTGTTAACTTTAAGTTTTATTAATCAATGTCAGCCTTGTGTTGACACTGTCATAGCAAACCAAGCAGCACTTATTGATAACAGTCACCAACATTCATAAGATTCATGTTTATAGCAGGTGTCATGTCAGGAGTGCTACTCATTATGTACAGCTTTTCAATTAAAGTGTTTCCAGATGATGAGGAGTTACCTGATCGCAGCTAAAAGCCACATATTTTTTATATTGTTGTGGTCAGAACTTGGACCAGTGTAAGTCTAAAATATTGGTGTGAAGCTACCTGCATATAATCTGATGAAACAGAACTTTTGTCTTTCTTCTCAGGGTTTGACAGTGCAGGTGGAGGAAGTGAGGATCAGGGCCACATACTCTCACAGAAAAAGGATTCCCATCACAGAGGGCTTTCTGGAGGTGAAAGAAGGAGGCAAGTGGAGACAGATTTGTAACGAGGAGTGGACAGAGATGAACAGCAGGGTCATCTGTGGCATGTATGGCTTCCCTGGGGAGAAACGCTTTAATGTCCGACCCTACAAGTGAGTAATGGTGGCGTGGCTGGCAGCAGCATACAGTTGAGTTATTAGGAAATAACAGTGGTTTGTATTATACAATGATTAACTTCACACTTTTCATTTTGTGATAGAAACAGTCGTTATGTTAAAAAAAAAGCATTTCTGGTAAATTCTTTAAGCATTTTTGGAGTTTCACTCCGTTAAGAAATGCTGAGCCCGTATCAAACTGCTGTTAGGAAACATTACACAAGCAAGTTTGTTTACTCTGGTCATCACTCATCCCTTCATCCATTTTTCTGCTTTGAGATTAAACAGACTTAGATTCTTGTCATGAGGCCAAATGCAGCTAGAGGAAGTTTTAGTTGATGAATGACAGCCCAAGACTGGAAAAAAATTAATGCACTACCAGTGTGCTTGTTCTGGACAGTGGTTGTTTCTGGACTCAGTCATATTGTCTACTGATTCTACAAGTTTGGTCTTTACAATTAACTAAACCTTCCATTATAAAAACAGTTAACTTAAAATCTGACGTAAAACTGATTATGGGTTGTCAGTCAGAAGAATGACCATGTGCAATTCTGCCAGGTCTGCCACCTGGATCTCCAAACTCCTGAGTTTGGCTTCTGGCTGCAATTAAAGCAAAGATCATTTCGAGTAAACCGTATGTTTTATTTTCAGAGCTGTATGTCTATGCAATCTTATCTGATTGGATGCTAATCTTATATATAGATGTATCTGATTTAAAAATGCAGATCAAATCAAGCAAGTACTCAATGTTTTTATTTAAGATCATAGTTTTTATTTTGTACTGTGTTTGTGCTGGTGCAGAGGTTCAGTTTCACAGAGGTGAAAAAATCACAATCAGTCTGTTTTAATTTAAAATAATACACAGAAAACCACCAACCATGCCAGTATGGGCCTGGGAAAAAGAACAAGCTCTAATCTACCTCGGCACCACTTCACAATTCATTGACCACAAATTGTGCCTGAATTCAAACCAACTAGGAGCTCCATGTTTTTACAGCATGTGAATAAGTAGTAAGAACTGTAAGGTTGAAATGTTCATTTCCTTGCTTTTCTTCCAAGGGTCAGACTCGTTTTAATGTTTGTTGTTGTTGGGTTTTCTCAGTGACCCTTAGTTGATGACTTTCTTTCAAGTATGGGTCCGGAAGTTTTAGAAGTGCTTCTAACAATACTTCGATTGTTCCTCACAGCTCAGGAAAGCACTGTTGAATTCCTCTCAGTAAGAAAGTAAAATACTTACATCCCAAAAAAACATCTCCTTGATGTTTAAGTAAAGTGTAACAAAGAAAAGTAAAATTATTTTATATGCTCCTCTTCATAAAAGTAGTGATACCACTGTATTCTGTTTATTTCTCCTCAGATTGTTGGCAAAGCGCCGTAAGAAGAACTACTGGGGTTTCTCTGTCAACTGCACAGGCAACGAGGCCGAACTTTCTGATTGCAAACTGGGCGGAGAGATTGAGCTGAAGGGCAACAGCACATGTCAGAGGGGCATGCCTGTAGTTGTCAGCTGTGTGCCTGGACGAGCCTTTGCTCCAAGCGTCAGCACCGGTTTCAGCAAGGCCTACAGAATGGAGGTTGGTCATATATTATAATAAACACATTTTACATGTGTAAGGGGATATTATTATATGGACACAAAGGAAAAAGAAAATGGTTATGTGACCATGTTTCTAATTGAATGAGTTGTCAGGGTCCTCTTCTTCCATTGTGGGAGAGCAACATATGGCTGATGTTAGTGTCTGTGTTTGAAGCTAGGCACAATGCAGATGTTCCTGAGTTGATTTATCACTGAGCTTAAACAGAAAAACATGCATGTACAATTCAAGTCTGCTTCAGTATACAGTATGAAACAGGATACAGGATACATTATTAGATTGGATAGTAAAAAGCACAAATATTTTCATGATACAAGCAGGTTCAAATGTAGCTAATGGATTATCCTATCATACATTTTTGACTTGAGTTCAGTAGTTCACCGCAGCATTTCCTGCTAATAACACTGTCCAGATTTCTTTAACTCCCAAGTGGGCTCATTCTTCATAAAACATTATGTCTTTTTCCTTTTTCTAATCTTCTGTTTCTCTAGCAGTCTTTTAAAAGATAATTGTCCTCCACATGACGCAGGATTCTGTGTGCTGTTTCCATAGCAACCCTTGGTACGACTAAAGGGCGGAGCCATGATAGGTGAGGGGCGAGTGGAGGTGCTGAAGAACGGTGAGTGGGGAACTGTTTGCGACGATAACTGGAACATCAGAGCAGCTACGGTGGTGTGTCGTGAGCTGGGATTCGGCAGCGCTAAAGAGGCCCTGACCGGCGGCAGAATGGGACAAGGTACCTACAGACTTGTCACATGTATAATAGTCCTATTGGATGTGGTAGTAGAAATTACGTAGCCTGAAGTACAGGAAAATACAATGTCCAAAATTGCCTGATAAAAATCTAAATATATGTTTAAGATAAGCACTTTCTCCATAAAATGGTTGTGTAGATACAAGGCAACATTTTAAATTAAAGCCCCAGTGTGTAAGAATTACTCCCCATCTAGTGGTGCGCTAATGTAATGCAAGCCACCGAGTAGTGCCTCTACTGGAACCTCAGCGTTTAAGAGCGTTATTACAACTACGGAAGTCACGAAGAATCATAAATGTAAAAAAAATCAACATCTCTCAGAAGTTTGAGTGTCCTGTCAGGTGATGAGCTACAGAACAATACATAATAATGGTTTTTTTTTATTGTTTTTTTTTTAATGCCGATAAGTTACAAGCATGCCCTCCATGTATTTGGTACCAAGCTACTGCTAATAGCTAATGTTATAATGTTAAATCGTTTTTCATTTACTAACAAAAAGCCAAATAAGCCACACACTTTACCTTTAATGTTGAACCTAATTGCTTACAGGTTTTCAACTTTGATTATATTTCACATTTAAAACAAAAAACACAACTTCAAGTAGAACTTGTGGCCAGCTGTGGACTGAAATGAGAGACCTGGACCTCCACCTTATCTCTGAACTCTGCATCGCCACCTGTTTTTGTCTCACTTCAATCAGTCTAGACCTTAGGTCAGCACATAAAGGCTTTGGAGACTGTATGAAGTTGCACATTAATGTTTATACACTGAAGCCAAAACCTGATTCTGTGAAATGTAATATCCCTGCAGCACTATAAGACTCGTTATGGTCGTTTTACTCACAGCAAATGTGAAGAGCACAAAATGTTCCAGGAAAGAAAACAGGCTTTATGGGTTTCAGAAGAGGAATTCAGTTGGAGCTAGGTTGTTGGAGGGATTTCTTTATGAGCTGACCACTGGATCCAAAAATGGCACCACACACAGACTTGGACCAGCTTATTGTGTTACTTTTTTAAAGTCAGTAAAGTGGACTGAACAATAATATCAGTAAGATTCTGTCACTAGCTGGTTATCCCTTATTTGTTAAGGGGACTGTACTATGTATTCCTTTTTAAATCCAGTTATATAAACAGTGATTTACAAATGTACAAATCACATTTTTACTTGATCATTTATTATGTTTGGGAGTTTACCCATCACAATTATCTGTTATGCAATTTATATGATTGCTGCTGCTACAAACCAGCATGGGTATCTCATGTTATTATGCAAACTGTGGCCACACTGAGAAAGTTTTTTTTCTGTTTTTTACAAAGCCTTAAGAGTCTCGTATTCATTTGTCATAGCGGACTGCTTGTTTCGTTGCAGTGTAATTACTGGAACTTACATCGGCCTCTGCAAGAACTTGTTGTTCTCACAAAACTCATGCAGCTGAAGATGCTGCTTTTTCAATCTGTAGTAGTGGGCACTACAAGCTTGTTTTCCTCTCAATCCTTCGTAACCCAAGCATCAGATTTCTTTTCTCCAGGAATGGAAACAATATGATATTTTTTGTAATGTGCATGACCGTTAATATTCAGCTGTGAGTTTAGTCATAAATTCAGCAGAATCAGTTTGTTTGATGTGTCTGATGTGCACTGCAGGAATTGGGCTGGTCCACATGAACGAAGTGGAGTGCTCTGGGTTTGAAAGTCTCTGACTGAGTGTTACTTAACCGTGAATCTGCGGGCTGCAGCCATGAGGAAGATGCTGCAGTCAGGTGTAATATTCCCTGCCATGGGATTTAACAGCAGGGTGAGTAACTCAATCTGTAATATAAACTCAAAATGCATCTGTCATTCTGGAGGAGACATCTCTCTCTCTCTCTCTCTCTCTATATATATATATATATAAATATATATACATATATTCCTATCTTCAGCTTCGGTTAAATGGGGCCGTATCCATTTGAGGCCGTGTGGAGGTTTTGACAGAGAGGAATGGCTCCCTGGTGTGGGGTACTGTGTGCAGTGAACAGCTGGGGAACCATTGAGGCCATGGTTGTGTGCAGACAACTGGGCCTGGGCTTGCAAGCCATGCTTTCCAGGTAAAGAAATGTCCTCTCTCTTGGCTCACTTACTTGATCTTAGGATCAGCTTGTCTTCACTGCACAGACACAAAGAAAATTAACAAAGCATTTTAAATTTGTGTGATCCCAGAGGGATCTACATCCTACCATTCCGGTGTCTTTAAAGCATAAAACGTAAGGCTATTTTCCTAAGGAAGGAAGAATATCCTGAAATTTAGCCAATAAGAGTTCCACAAATGTTAAGATTAACTAGAACAACACTGGGCTCTGTGGATGTTACCAGTGAAGAGTGAGACTTTTTATACTTACACCTAATTGGAAACTGTAATTTAGAGTACAAAAAGCTTCAAGCGATTGAGTCCAAGACATTGTTATTAAGCCTGTTTTCAATTATTATAAGTTAAGAAAATTCATCTGCAGGTGTGTGAAAATAGTTATAACATCTGCCCTCGGAAAGAAGCCTCAAATTTTGGATAAAATGGACGTTTTGCTTCCTTCATTATACATATGTGGAAATGTCCCTTGCATTAATTAGGACAACTATTAAATTGTTGTTTTACTCATTAAGCCACATCACACTGACTCTAATATGTATCGAACCCGAGCAGGGGTTTGTATTTAATTTGCTAACACATAGTAAGTGTAAGTCGGTGTCTTCCTTGTTGTTTCAACATTTTTCAAACACTGTAATACCATAACAAGGTAAACAGACTTACCTGGACCACCAGACTAAATTTCTTCACATTATACCGCTTCTTTGACAGTTTTATTTGATTGAAACAAGAGGACCAGCAGAGGATATGACAGTTACAGCCACATGAGAAATAGATGAGATTAAAACATGCTTGCATTACTTCCCAGTTTAAGCCTCTTTGTGAATCTGTGTGTGCATGGCAGTGGATGCCATTAACCCTCTAACAAGGTGAGTTTTATTTATCCCACAGGGCAAAATAAAAGATGTTGCTTGCTTAGAAACGCACACACACAGACAAAGTGAGTGGAAAACTCAAGTCAGTGCGGGTAAACCTTTGACACAAATGAATGTGCAGCCTCTCAGCAGGGGTGACGAGAAAAATGAGTGTGTTTGAAGTTTAGTGACACCTTCACCAGTAAACCAAATGGTGTAGTGTAACACTCCTGTACTGCTTACGTCTGATCAGAGCTCCCTTTATGTCATAAGGTGAAAGGTGTTTTGAGCTAAAGACCCTCCCTGTTGTCTTTATATTATGCTATTTTAAGGCATCTGGAATTTATGGTTGAAGATGATGAGTGTGGAAAGTATGTGTGTGAATAATAGGGAGGCACATCGATAACTACAGTGGGTTTATAAAAGGAACTTGGATTGGATCTGGTGAAGGCTATTTATCTGAGTGAAGTGTGCCAAGTCTAAATTTCAGGCCAAACCATAATAATAATACATTGCTTTGTCACAACACAGAGAGTTGTTATTACATAAGAGTTCTCATGTAAAGAGTAATACATGCCTGGCTTTTGTTATCACGGAGCAGAACTTCAACCCCTCAGAGACTCTGTCCTGTCTGACTCATAAATATTTATCCAGAAAAACCCCCACCACTAGATGGAACAAATTATATCAGGCCTAAACTACACTGCTGTATGTCTGGTCCGCCAGCAAGTACTCCCACATTCATATCCCCCAGCTCTCACTTTCATGAATCCCCCCACTTCCTTGAAGATGATGGAAAATCTGACCTTCCTTCACACCAGATTTCCCTTTAGTCTGCAAAATCTTGTGAGAAGGCTGAGTCAGGACAAAGAAGCACTCCTAGACATGGGTGAGAGACCATTTGATTGAATTAGTCTTGCGGGACAACTGGCATTACATGTCAGCAAATCAGTTGGGGGGTTATCTTATACTATAATTATAAATCCTTCTTTATAAAACAGTTGAATGAGCCTGATCATGTTTGGTTACAAATCACATGAGCTTTACGTATATAGTTATAGTTAGATGAAGGATACCACTTTCATATCATATGCAGCCAGCTACAAGTTGCGTTATTAAGCACACTGGAATCAGGAACGATAAACTATTCTGGACCTGTCCAAATTCTATAAATCTTGTGCACCGTGTTACTAAATCACTTTTCCAGCATGCAAGTGTTTTCCATGCATTTCTTCATATTGTGAAAAACAGCTGCTGATTTGAGCTTTTCACAGTATAAATATAAGTAGAATCAGCCTTTACATTTAATCCTGATCTTCCAACTGTATAATGTGTTTTCTTTTATCAGGAGACATGGTACTGGCAAGGAGATGCATCAGCTGACGCTGTGGTGATGAGCGGGGTGAGATGTTCAGGAACTGAGCTGACTCTGGATCAGTGTCTGCATCACGGGAAACACATTATCTGTCCAAGAGGAGGTGGACGCTTTGCTGCGGGGGTTTCTTGTACTCAGAGTAAGAAAATGTTGAATAAAATACCACATTTCTGTAGAATCTTATTTAGTTGAAGATCTTTGCCACAAATAATTTAATAGCCATTTCACCCCAAGACAAATTATAGTAAATGTTACAGCCTGTTTCAGTTTGCATACCGTTCTTAGCAGCCACCACCTTTGTCGTTTTCTCCCTCCCAGCGGCTCCAGACCTCGTTCTGAGTGCTCAGGTTGTGGAGCAGACCACCTACCTGGAAGACAGGCCCCTTTATGCCCTGCAGTGTGCCCAGGAGGAGAACTGTCTGTCCAGCAGTGCTGACAAAGCGGATTCCAGCTCCTACCGCCGCCTTCTCCGCTTCTCCTCCCAGATCCATAATAACGGCCTTTCAGACTTCAGACCACGGGCAGCACATCACTCTTGGATCTGGCATGAATGTCATAGGTGAGACATCAACAGGACCCCAGTCTATATTTAATTACTGGTTTTACTGTAGGTAGCAGCTATGCAAAACCTCATTTTTTATTCTCAGCATGTTACAGCAGCTAACTTCA
This sequence comes from Melanotaenia boesemani, assembly GCF_017639745.1. Classification (NCBI taxonomy): domain Eukaryota; kingdom Metazoa; phylum Chordata; class Actinopteri; order Atheriniformes; family Melanotaeniidae; genus Melanotaenia; species Melanotaenia boesemani. Next base: position 34,817,595 of record NC_055684.1, read on the forward strand.
ACTTCTGCTAACAATGAGCTCCTACTGTAAATGTTTGGTCAGACTTTTTCGACTTGACGGATAACTACTAGACAAGTGGAGCTCTCTAACTCTAGGAGTTTGTTTAATGTTTTTTTTCTCTGTTCAATCTAGACATTACCACAGTATGGAAGTTTTCACCCACTATGACTTGCTGAGTCTAAACGGCACTAAAGTGGCAGAAGGACACAAAGCCAGCTTCTGTCTGGAGGACACCCATTGTGACGAGGGTAAATACAAGCACCCGTCTCCCTGTTATATTAGATAAGATTCAAGATTCAAAGACTTTTATTGTTAATTCACCATATGTCAAAAACATGGGGGAATTGAGATGCTCTCTCACCATAGAAATGACATAACAATGACATGTAAAAATAATTTAAAAGACACACATGAAGTAAGACAATAATAAATAAAAATAAAGTGGCAGAAAGTTAAATGTTCAAAAAGTATTTACAATATTTACAGTCCAGAGGGAGGGGGCAGATGTGATGCAGGCAGATGTGATGCAGTAAGTGAATAGAGGTCAGCATCCTGACAGCCCGGGTGCTGCAGAATCTCCTCACCGATGGCTTTGCGGGTGAGGCGGGTATGGGAAATGTCTGAGAGGGAGAGTAGAGGGACACCAGTGACCCTGCTGGCTGGCTGTCTTCACTATGTGTTGCAGCCGTTTTTTTGCAGGAGGTGATGCAGCTTTTATACCACACTTTGATGCAGCCAGCGATGATGCTCTCAATGGTGCCCCAGTTAAAGGAGAGCATGATTGAAGGGGTAACTTGTGCTTTTTTAAGTTTGCAGAGTAGGTAGAGACGTTTCTGGGCTTTCTTGGCCAGCTATGTGGTGTGACTTGTCCAGTTGAGGTCCTCAGAGCTGTGTGAGGTGCTTTTCACCCTCTCCACAGCAGGACCACTGATGATAAGTGGGGGTTGCTGGGAGGACCTTTTCCTAAAATCAATGACCACTTCTTTGGTTTTCCCCACATTGGGGAAGAGGTTGTCATGTCACCACTGCACCAGCTGGCTCATCTCCTGTAGTTAGCCTCCTTGTTGGTGATGAGGCTTACCACAGTTGCGTCATCCACAAGCTTAATTATTATGTGGTTGGTGTTGTAGCTGGGCACACAGTCATGAGTCAGCAGGGTGAAGATCAGAGGGCTGAGCACGCACCCTTGTGGGGCTCTCGTGTTCAGCGTGATGGTCCTAGATGTGGTGTTTCCAGCCCGGTCATTTTGTGGCCTCTCTGATAAGAATTTCAGAATCCAGTGTTACATCCCTTTTGATCCATTTTGTATATCAGCTGCTGGGGGACGATTGCGTTAAAAGCTGAACTGTCATCCAGAAACAGCATTCACACATATGAGCCTTTTGAGTTCAAGTGGGTGAGGGCTGGGTGGAGAACAGCTGAGATGGTTATACTACATACCGTTTGGTGGATTTGGAGCATTTTCTGTTTGAGTTCATATATTCACCATACATAACTGAAAAGATGACCATCCATCTCCACACCATTTATGTTATATAAATAAATATATATATATAATATACACCATGTATATTACTTTTTCATACTTTTACTCAGCGCTGGAAAAAAGAAGCTGCTGAACCACATCTCACTGATGAATGTTGTGAGACTGCTGTGACAATCTTACAGTAACAAAAAAGATTATCTTAGAAATATTATACAATCAGGTCTACTGTATGCTGTCCAATCACGTCCTAATTGTCCAGATCAGTTATATTTTTTTATTTATTTAGTTGGAAATTAATTTTAAGAATCTTGGTACTGATTGTGCAGTCTGTTTTGATTTTAGGTATTCAGAAGAGGTACGAATGTGCAAACTTTGGCTCACAGGGCATCACAGTTGGCTGCTGGGACACCTACAGACACGACATAGACTGCCAATGGATCGACATCACAGATGTGCAGCCTGGCGACTACATCTTCCAGGTAAACATCTGGGGTCTCATTTATAAAACTGTGCGTAGGATTCTTACTAAAAGTGTACTTACGCCCAAAACCGGAAGTTGGCGTACGCCATAAAATATTCTGAATTATAAAACCGTGCGTACGCACAGGTGCAAGCAATTTCCCCTTTATAAATCACACTCGTCCTTGAAGTTTGCGCAGGTGAATTTGGCTCATGTTCCGCCCACTACACACCCACTTTCCACCATAAATGGTCAATGCAAAGTACCTCAGCGTGTATTAAAATGAGCCAGCTGATCCATGTTGTGATCCATGAACAATGGCAACCGCAGGGAAGCGAACCAAAAACCGCAACTTCACAGAGGCAGAAATCGATGCATTAGTGAGTGAGGTGGAGAGTCGAAAAATTATTTTGTTTGGTAGCCACAGTAGTGGCGTGACAAATATGAGTAAGTGTCGTGAGTGGCAACACATAGTTACCTCAGTTAACTCTGTGAGCGGAACAGAGCGGACCATGGCGGAGATCAAAAAGAAACCATCAATGAAGTGAAGGAAATCAGAACAACACTGCATAATTTGTGTGACATTATGTTCGACATTCCAAACACATTAAAAGAGCTTGTGAAAAAGTGAACCTTATTGTCTGCTTAATCGCTGCATGACCTCCTCACGGAGCCGTGCCCCGTGTTGGAACTCCCTGTGTCTGGGAGGGGGCTGTGGGTGAGGGTCGGCATTCCGAGGAGGGGGGAGGCCAGGAGGTAGTTGGATGCCGTGCCTCAGTGCCAGGTTGTGCAGCACGCCACACGCCCTCATGATCCTGCACACCTTTTGGGGATGGTACAATAATCTACCCCCTGACGCATCCAGACACCGCCACCGGCATTTTAAAAGGCCGATGGCGCGCTCTACAGTTGAGCGCGCACGGGAGTGAGCGGTATTGAACAGGGTCTCCTCTGCGCTCTGGGGGTTTGGGAAGGGGGTCAGGAGCCAGCGCCGGAGGGGGTAGCCACTGTCCCCTGCATTTCAATGAAACAGTGCATCAGTGGTCTGCATCTGGCTAAGCTGGTTGTCAATATAAAGTTATTGTCTTACCAAGAAGCCAGCCATCACGTACAGCGCCTGCCGGCAGTCTCTTCCCTACACTGCTTTGCGCTAGGATGTAAGAGTCATGTGTAGAGCCAGGCCATCGTGCAACTACATTTGTCAACATCATGTTGGATTGACATATGACTTGAACACTGATAGTATGCACATGCTTCCTATTGACATACATGAATTCATCGACATATGGGGCCCTTATAGCAATATGAGTGCAGTCAATTGCGCCGATTACAATAGGAAAACCGGACATTGCTGCAAATTGCCTTTTAATGTCGGCCTGTTCTCCTGCAATATAGGGAAATTGGATGTGGAAGAGTGTAGCAGGACGCATAGACAGCGGAGACGGGTTATGAACTCTTGCCGGGTTGAAGTCATGCACGCTGACCAGTGAGCCGAAATCACATCTGCGGTCATACAGCCAGAGCGCAAAATTAATTGGAGACATGGTGACAGGACCCCACGCTGCCACAAGAGGACTCTGGATGCAGTGTGTTGTTAATTCCCCACCTCTCCATCTGTGTCGCCAATTCCCCCAGCCTCCAAAACCAGCGTACGCATGGGTCAGAGCTGCCGTGAAAGACCGCACATTTTCACGTCAAGTTTGTTTTTTATAAATCACAACCTTTGCGTGAAAAGAGGCGTACGCCAGTTTCAGGCCCCATTTTGTGCGTACGCAACGGTTATAAATGAGACCCCTGGTCTGGTGGTCTAACCCTGTTACTGTAGATAGGATACATCTTCTGACAGAAAAGGCTGTAGACTTGTAGACCAAACGGATAAAGATTCTCCACATTTCTGTAACTGTTTTTTATATTATCCCATATATACCGTCACAGATTCATCGAACAAGAGAGCAGGGCTTGCTGATAGACACTGTAAATTATTGCAAAAAGGATCTTTTTTTTTTTTTAATAACTTGGATAAATTTAACAAATCTTTGAGATACATTACCAGGCTCCTTGATCACACACTTTTTTCTCATTTAGGTTGTGATAAACCCAAACTATGAGGTTGCAGAATCAGATTACACCAACAACATTATGAAGTGTCGCTCCCGGTACGATGGACATCGGATATGGATGTACAACTGTCATATAGGTAAGGACACCACTGGTGGGGGGTTCTACTAAAGCTGCACACTACCCAAATGTAAAGCAGCTATACATACCATGTAGCTACAGTTGACTTATTAATCTTTATATTACAATATGTTTTATTTTATAAAACTCATTTCTGCTGCCCCAAAACTTACTGCTGAATATTTACCTAAAACAACAGGACAATAATATTTCAGCTCAAAGAATTTTTTTTTATTATTTTTTTTTTAATAAATACAAATTTTGCCATTTCTTTCTGAATGGCACTGTCTGGACATTGTTTTTTAAAGATGTGAAATAGATTTCAAGTGAGAACATGACAAATAACAGTACTGTGACAAGTAGAAAGGGTCTGACATTCTAAGTATCCAAGGCTCAAACTGCTGGCAATTAAAAAACTAAAAAACTTTACCCATGGTAAGTTTGTATTAAATGAAAAATGTTAATGTTTGTTCTTAAAATCAACTAAACATTAGAAAACATTCACATGCAACATAATGCCACCCAATACTGAGAATCAACCTATGAACACTTCTGTAGGATATTGCAACCTTTCCTGCACTACACAGGCAACAGGGAAACAAAACCTCTTTAAAATAGTCTGGGAATGAAACATACTTGAGTTTTGAGTTAACATGCAATAACATTCTAACTATCTTGTTTAATTTTAGAACCATCATAACCATCTGAAAAATCTGTTTTATCCTCATTTCTTTAATGCTGAGGCATATGTGCCTTATTAGTGATGCTGAAAGTTAGTAGGAGCTGCAACAAACAGAATCAGCTGGAGTACATCAGCTCTGAGGCTGCTGGTAGTTTCAGGTCTAGCTCAGACTCCTCAGCAGGGTGGATGTTAGTGACGTGGGGCAGTGGATTCTGCCAACCTGTTCAGCTGAAGCAGGTGAACATTGCTGGACAGCAGTCGTACATCTCCTCATCCGTTAAGCTTCAGTGAATGGAGGCAGATTTCTGTTGGACCTTTCTGTAGAAACCAGAAAGACAAAATTAAAACTGAGTTGGCTTGGTGTAATCAGAAGCTTCATAATGTGAGTTATGTGATTTTTAGAGTATTTTTCATCCTCTTCCTGTATGACTTCACAGGTGGCACACTAAGTTCAGATATGGAGGACACATTTCCTGGACTGCTGAACAACCAGCTTTCACACAGGTAGACCCCGGGATGGACTAGACAAATGGACAGCATCAGGGAAGCGTATACACATATTTGACAACCACTACAGGGAGCTGTGTGATTTTGCTTCCTTGAAGCGCTGCTGGATCGTTGCTCAATGGGAAAATCAACTGCTTGCTTTCTAAATCCATTTATCACCTTCAGCTCCACAAGCTCTATATCTTATTAGGATATGTGATAAGGATTGCTGCCAGATAACTTATTCAACTAACTGTGTGGAAAAACATGGAATGTGGAGAATGCATCAAACCAAAGATTAATCACGACCAAGGCCTTCCTGCACGCTACGTTTGTTCTGGATGGATGGAGATAGTCTTCTGCTAAATCTGGTGCTATATCTGGTCAGTATCTCGAACTATAGCTTTACCCTCCAACAGCTGAGAAGAAAGCAGCTGTATAAGCATTGCTTCCTTGCTATTCTTTAGGCATATTAACACTATAAATAAATTCTGTACATGATTACACTGTAAAGCAGTGTTTTCAAGATTTTACTTAACCAACTACAAATAGACAACATGTCATTAACATTATAATCAAGTGAAAACAGGATCTTTATGTTCTGTTAGAGCTTCAGATTGATGAACACATCAGGTATTTGGATGTGGTTCCTGCAGTGTTTCTGTGTAAAGACTTTCAATCACAAAATAATGATCGAATTAAACTGAGTGAGATGGTACTTTTTTGCTTGTTTGACAAACTTGGGCAGATTTTTAAAAATGTTGTATTTATTTCCTTTTTTCTTCTTCATGACAGCAGAAATACATTTCCGTCTTCATTATCTGCACACCCCATCTGCTTCTTACTCTATATCAGAGGTTAAGTTATTTCCATCAGGGATTACAATAACATTGTGGAAGTACTGTAATAGCCACACGTATGTGAATACATCTTTACATAGTCTTTGAAATTAGTTGTTTTTTGTTTGTTTTTTCACGTGGAGATTCAAGAATCCTTCATTTTATAAGGGTACTTGCAAGTTGGTGATTATTTGTATTTTGTATACAGAGATTAATGTGGAAAAGCCTTACATATTTAAATAAAATATTGTGAAAGCACAAAGTTTCTTTAATGTTTCAGTGTACTGAAATGCAGTATTTACTGCACTGTGTGTTCTTATCAGTAGTTATAGTGCAGCTCTGTCTGAAACCCGAGCATTTAAAGCCCAACTAGAAAGTTTGGCTTTTTCTTTTGCTCTTTGGCACCCCCTTCAGCTGTGGGATGAAGCACCACAGTTGTATTTGTTGACATGGTGAAAAGGCTGGTCAACACACTGATGGCAACCAGCAAAAATATAGAAGAAGGTATGGTAATGTTACATCACCAAACAATGTGTCTGCATATTTTAAATATCTTTCACAAACAAACAGAGCAAGCTAGTTTTTCATGGTACTGATTTGTTTTTCCTCTTGAGATTTTTGAGGCACCAGAATGTTGCACATGTGTGAAATCAATACACATACAATATAATTCACACATTATATGTCACAATGTCATGTACTGCAAACAAGCGGGTGGAAACTTTAAAGAATTTTGGTGGGAAATTTGCACATACTACTGACATGAGAATAGTTTGTGTTTTAGTGTAAAAATGGAAGTGAGGCTTCATGTGTGAAGCTTATAAATAACATGGATGAACATGCTGCTGCTATAATGTGTTATTAGCTGTAACATGTAAACGTCTGGAGTACAGAAAACATGTTTCTATAGTAATATAGAAAGAAACCACAACTTCAATTCACTCTGATTTGTTTCCTCTCAGAGCAGAGAAAAAAAAATAATCATGGTCATATTCTTTTCATGATAAACTTTAGAAACTTTACTGAAAGAGCAAGCAAATGTGAAACAAAATGAGAGTTAATCGGTTTTCAGTTATTACTTTCTGATAAAAAAAAAAAAAAAATACAGTTCCTTTTCTGAGTTCTGTCCATCTATTAGAGCCAGTCAGATTTAATCTTTTTTTTTCCACATTTCCCCTGTTGTCTCAGTGCTGTATCCACCACATTTTATTTATTTTATTTTTATTTGTAATACTAATTGTATTTTTCCAAAGCTTGATTAGTAATGGCCACAGTTTTAACTTGGTGACAAAATGGTGAATGTATTGGTGAATGAATGATTTGCTCAATTGGTAGAGCATCTGTCTCCTATTCGGGGGACCAGTGTTCAGTCCCAATAGGGGGCCAATTTAACCCTCCAGTTAACGCTGCTGCCGGTGTGAGCTGCTTTGGATGAAAGTGTCAGCTAAATGACTGTAATGTAATCTCAGACCCCAGAACCTCCAGGGCAGTTTCAGGCACCGTAATGCACATGACAAATCTTGGAGAAATTTAAAAAACTTATAGTTTTGAATTTCATGCACTCTTTTAGTGACAGCCATGTTAACTCCGTGGTCAAATCTCTCTTTTTTCAGCTGAGGTGACTTTTAACAAGAAAAAAACCTAGAAACTGTGATCCATGCTTTTATAACTTCCAGACTTGGTTCCTGTTATGCGCTCCTGTCTGGGATCAGTCAACGTTTCCCTAGTTTTCCTCTCAAATTTAGAATTTATTTGAAATGTCTTTTGTTTTAAAGTATTGTAATAGTGTTGCCTCATTTTGTTAGAACTGCTGCACCCATATCAACCATCTCACTCTCTTAGATCAGCTGACCAGAGGCTTTTATACGTTCCAAAGACCAGAACAAAACTCAGAGATGACGGAGTCTTTTTAGTTGCTGCTGCGAGACTGGAATGATCGCCTGTATCAACACATATCAGACAGACTTCTTCACTCGCTGTTTTTAAAATCTCATTTAAAAACACATGCTTACTCTCTGGCCTGGTGAGACACTGACTGTAATTTTATTTGCTTTGTGGATTTTATTTGTTTCTCGAACTTCTTTATTACGTTTATTGCTATTTTATCCAGTGGTTATTGTTATAGTTGACCCTGTCTTCTTTTAATTCTAGATTTTACTGTGCAGCACTTTGCTCAGCTTTGTTGTTGTTTTTAAAAGTGTTCTATAAAAAGAAGTGGCATGGTATGGTATGGTATGGCATGGTCGCTTTAAACTGCCCATCACACTAAATTAATTACCAGTATCCTCATACAACACCAATGTGTTTACTGTGTGAACCTAAAATGTTAGTTAGCTTGTTAGCTCACCTGTAGTGTTCAACTATGGGCTTAAATCATCTCAATATCTCTGCACTCTGCCTCGCCCCCGTATGCCTAAAGCTCTGGTCACCATCCGCCTGGCAACGGCACAGTCCGTCCTGGGACGTTCCTTCACTGGCTGGATAAATTCTAGAGAAAGGAACAAAAATAATCTTTTACTACAACATCAGCAGACAACAGAATATTGCTAAAATAATAAGACTGTAGCTTAGCATCCCCAAACACAGCAAGTATTTTATTTACAGCAGCTGTGGAGCTAAAGTGCATCTTCTTACCAGCCCGTCTGAGAGCTCTCCCTTGGGCTTTTCTACTCCCTTCAGACAGTGCTCGTGCCTTCAGCAATGGGTGGCAGATGGAGAGGGCATGCAGTGCTGCAGACAACACACCAAATACAGATTTTAGTCTCAGCTTTTAACCTCCAAGTTTGCATCACAATGACTGAACAGTGAAGTGTCTGACCTGCTGCCTCGCTGGAGAAAACCCCCAGAGCATGTGTGTTGTCCACCCACTTGATCTTCATTCCACCATCACTATAATGGGACAGATAGGCACTTTAAAATTTTATTTAGTTATTTGAAAACATATCATCATACTTTACAGTCTCTTTCATAAATAAATAAAAAAATAGTCACATAAAAATGAAGGAACACTTTTAGGGAACTTTTACAGTAAAATATACTTTGTGAGCACCGAGATCTTACTTTTAATTAGCGATAAAAGGCTACTTTGTTTTTTTTTTTCATTATTCCAATTTAGATAAAAAAGGAGGCAAGATTTTCAGTGCAGATCAGTGCATCAATGGTAAATGGATGGTAAAATGGTAAAACTAACAGTTTACTAGCAGTACAACTGCAGACTTTATAGCAGATGTTTTCAGCCTGTTAGAGCAGCATTAAAAAAATCAATTCATCTAATTTATTCAAATTTAATTTATCCAAGATCAATTCATAAAACTTGGAGATCAAATTTTTTAATTTGTTTCCTTTTCCAGCGACCCTACTCTAGTGTGACTTTCCAATGCTCAGTGAGATCTTAGCACAAATGAAAGTTTTCCTGCGTCGCTTCTGTCTAATATCAGCTTCCCTCGCTGAGATACTGCCAAATTCAGATCCTTTCATTCACCACTGGATTACATTTACTTGTAAACTAGTTAGCAGCTTATTACCTCTCACATGAGCAGCTAACGCTGTGGACTCCACCGTGTTCAACAAACACTGAATTTTTAAAAATGAAACAAAATGATGTTGCCATGCAGGAAATGAGTGCTGATAGCCAGCCCTACTTGGTGTAGTTGAGAGTAGCATATGATAGATTTTTATGAAATTTATGGACAGAGCTCTGGAAGAGTTTAAGGATCTAAATTCTGGGCTCAAACCTGTATTCTGTGAAAGCATCCAGAAGATCATCTGTCTTGAACATAGCTGGGAAGTCGTAGATCTCGATCACATGCCGAAAGTCATCCGAGTTGAGTGAAATGTTCTCATAGACGGAGTAGTCGTTGTGAACGTGTTCAATAGAAACACTATCTGCTTCTTTCAGATGTGCCTTAATCTGACAGAACAAGAGAAGTGAACAGAGAAATGAAGAGATTATTTTTTAATGTATTATCATTATTTATTAAATCAATGAGCAAAAAAAGAACCTATATCCAATTAACTGTAACTTACCTGCTCAATTAAGTTATCTGCGTCGGTATCTTCTGGCTGAACACTGTGTGGCACACCAGCGAGATCCTGTCTCTTGTCATCCTCCAAGTTCATGTCAGCGAAACAGGACTGCGTCTGCTCCCAAACAAGACCCTCATGTTCATGCATGTTCAGTGCTTGCTTTTGCCTCTTCTCCTGATGACACAGCACTGAACTGTTTGCAGAAGTGTCAAGAATACCATCCACTACACCGAGGCATGATTCCTGGTTGGAAGTGGATGAGAATGTTGTAATTTCTGTAGTTTCGGAACAAGAACAAGGGTTTGATGAACTGCTGGTAGAGGCGCTGCTACAATTAGCTGAGCTTTCTAAGTCTGTGTTTGATGTGGGGCCTTGTGTGTTTTGTAAAGATAGTCTCTCCCGAGCAGCTCGTGGCATGTACAGGGGCTGGTCAGGCCTTTTAGGTGCTCGGCTCCGCGATGGGACTGAAGGTTTAGTCTTTACGTTGCCTTCCATCTCCACCCGGCTACTTGGGGGCTCTTCATATAAGCAGCTGTTACTTTCAAAATCACTGTCATCTTCTAATACATTTCTTCAGGAAAACAAGCAGAAAACAAAAATCAAATCTCAATTTCTGGCTTACTCTTGTAAAATGTAATGTTACTCATAATGAAGTGTTACTTTATTTATTTATCTAATTAGCCAGTGTCAAGTATCTCACATCCGCTCAAACTTTAAAAGTCTGGTTTATTTGTACAAACTGCATCATCACACTGAATTTAAAAAAAAAGTCTAGTTTTTAATTGTTTTTAAATATAACTGAGCAATATAGATTTAGGTTTGTTATGTACCTGAGCTCAGAATGGCAGACCACCACCCTGCGGCACCAGCTGTCCCCAACAGAGAAGGTGGTGAGCTCTGGCAGATCCTCTGTGGTCTTGTGAATTAGGTATCGCAGTCTGCTAGGTAATGGGGGGAACAAGAGCACACTGACCAGAGACAGAGAGGACATGTCAGTAATAACAGACAAGTTAAATTTCTTTTTATCACTGCATGAGCATAATCATAAAATGATCTGTGAACACCAGTATTCGGGGAATAGTTTTGGGACTACTTCATGGGCTGCATCTGTCCATATAGAAAATAATCACCAGAGGACCTTAACAATGTAAAGGAGTCTTCTCAAAATGGAAAAGGTTGTTGAAAAGTAATGACTAGCCCTAGAAAATCTGAACGGATAAAAACAAAAGTTTCTAAAAAATTGGCGGAAAATCTTTACATAAATTTGTGCAACACCGGTACCCTTCATGCTAAGGATGACTGAGTATGTTATCAAAAACATAAATAGATCTAACTACATTAAACAAAGTCAAGGTGGTGTGTGGTTTAATTATCTATAATCAACTGGTCTGTTGAGTACCAGACAACTTAGTAATAATTTATACCTATTCTATTTATTCTGTCATTAAAATATAAACACATTAGTAAACTGCACATAAGGAACATGTGCAGCAAGTAAATAAACCAAAATAGGTTTAGTGGCCTTGACAGATTTTATTTTGAAATAATGAAAGCTGTTTTACATGAAGTCCCTGTGCCTTGGGTTAATGGTAATACTGTAAAATGATAGTACTTTAAAACGGTACGTCAGAGACCTGTGAAATGGAATGAAGTATCGTTGTCGTAAGCCATACTTACCTTTTGCAATTGTTTTTCTGTAGATGTGTTTCCAGCTCATCCATGACATTATGCACAAATGGAATTTCTTGCTTAGGTAGAAAAATGCCATCGAAATGGGGAAATGCCAGGGTGGAGAGAGAGAGAGAGAGAGAGAGAGAGAGAGAGAGAGAGAGAGAGGTCCTGTTGACAGGAGGGTAAGGTTTATTATTACTGTCCTAACTAGCCAGAATATCTCCAACATAACTCAAAAACATATTAATTTCCACCAAAACGTTAGCTGGGTCAAACATGTGAAAGACAGCACTGACACTCACTCTGATTATATGTGAATAATGCAGAACATAAACAATGTTTTGATAAGTTCACGTCTTCAGAAAATACGTTTTCAAAACTCTAAACAATGCTAGCTTACTTTGGTCAACGTCCACGCACGTGTAATAATGTCACACGTGTACCAGATTTTACCCACTTCTAGCCGTAACTGTCAAGGTTGACGTGTGGCGTTTGTTCGGACCAGAGGTTGGTGGAGAGATGCTATGGTCGCAGGTGAGAACTCGGACGGTTCAGAGACGCGCTAGCATGTTTGCTCCCCGGAAACAGTTTTTCCTTTCACGCCAAAAGACACCACGTCCGTTTAGACTCTTTCAGATTAAAAGTAATGGTAAGCGCAAGTTAGAAACGCACTCATTTCTTTAAAGCAATTCGTTTTTTTCTTGAAATAATGATAAAAAAAAAACCCACAAGTAATAAATAAATAAAACAATAAACATATTTCAAGAAAATGTTATTTATTAAGATAAAACATGTCAATAAGGTAGACCAGTTGTATCAAACATCCACAACAATCACCTGTTTCCAATTTATATGATATTTAGTGAAGAAGAACGAGGTCAACATTTGCAACATGAATATGTGGAGAAATATGTGCAATTTATTATTTGGGGGATTTCCAACTCCTGTAAAATACAAGAGTTCTCAAAATGTTTTAGGTTTAGATAAAAACTTGCTCCATCTTTGAGGTCACAAAAATTTGAGTTCACCACTTCTAGGATACAATCCACCACCTGAAAAACTCACATTATTTAACATTTGTCTCCACAACACTGCAACCATCATGTTAATACTGTGGAGAACTACCAATGACCATACAGTTTACAGACCTGGCCTACAACTTGAGCCCAATCTGCATCCTTTTTGATTATTGGTAACCACATATCTTGATTTTAGATTTAAAATGCAATATATTCACATCGAATCACTTGTAAATTCTGTGGTGAAAACATGACATTTAATACAATGACAATTCATAAAGACTGGTCTTCATCAATAGGTTATGATTCAGGTAACTTTTTGTGTATAAAAAGAAGATAACAAATGTACAAACTTATAAGGAGGCAGACAGTAGAGTACTTATAAATAACAGGAAAATGGATCAGATTTAAAGTATATACATCATTCAGCTGAGGTCTGAATATAGTCAGACAGAAGAAGAGCATCATGTCAGAGTCATCAGTGAAGTAAGAGAGAAAGAGCAAAAGTATAAGACAGACAACAGAAATTTGTTGTTCTTACGTGTTAGTGTAATGTAGTCATGAAATTACGGAATCACAAAGACCAGATTTGGCTTAAAAAATGTTTGCAACATGTAGGGGAAATTTAATTTAGCTGTATTCACTTATAATGACAAAGGCATTTCTGATTCCCACCCCACCTGCACTGAAAATTTCTGGTTTTGTTAATAATGACGAACATCCCACTGGAAGTCCAAAAAACTTTCCCGAATGAAGCTGACTTTTTATCAGAAATGGACCCGAATGACATCCTGCTGGACACTTTATCTGCCGGAGCCAATACTTCTGTCTTCAAAGATGGTAATTTCAACCTGGAAAATGGCAAGTTAAGGAAATGGCACAATGTCACACACATCTTGTGTGGGAGGGATTCATTATTTTTAAGACAATTTCGACCAACAGTTAAATTTAAGAATAATGTCTCTCCAAGTAAAACTGCAAAAAAATGTAGGGATATCATATTTTATACCAAGGACACAGAGATACTTTCAGCAAACACAAATAGTTTTCAAAGGCAAGAAGAAGAAAAGACAAAAAAACAAAACAAGAGCAAACATGCAGTCTATACTCTTGACTCCACTCCTATCAACATGCATCAAGTGTTCATACACTGCCCTCAATTATCGAATTATTGGCATAAAGCAGATAACACATTTAAGGAGATTGCAGAAACTACTAAAATTGGATTATAAAATGTCCAATGCCCCAATAATAACTGGAAAGATATTGGGGGACCATCATCTTTCAGGAAGAAATGTAGTTGTAAAAAAAATCTAAAACGACTTTGTTTGGTAATCACTTAAACGTTTGGTGAAATCAAATCAAAGAAAAGGAAAAGGAAAAAAAAACTGTAGAACTTAAAGCTTGGTCAGCTCAAGGTTCAGCAACCTAAAGAATGAGGTCAGCTCATACCTGAATATGTCAAATAAGCAGGTTATTCCATCAAAGGATTTTCCCTGATGGCACAGGCATATTCCAAGATGACAATGTTAGGATTCGTGGGGCTCAAATTGTGAAAGAGTGGTTCAGGGAGCATGAGACATCATTTCACACTTGGATTAGACACCACAGAGTCCAGACGTGAAACCCAATGAAAATCTTTGGAATATGTAGGAGACGGCTCTGAGTAGTGGTCGGACTCTCCCATCATCACTAAAAGATCTTGGTGGCAAATTAATGCAAAACTGGCTGGAAATAAATCTTGTGGCATTGCAGAAGCTTACTGCAACAATGCCACAGTGAATATGTGCCATAATCAAAGCTAAAAGTAGTGCAACAAAATATATGTGTGTGTCACCTTTTTCTTTGGAAGCGTTTTCTTTTTTTTTTCGGTAAGGCAGTGTATAATATACTGTGGACAGTATTAGCCAGGTTAAGGATACAACTCTGAGGCCTCTTTCTATGGGGTCTGTCAGCAGCAAACCCCTGGGAGCATAAATCTTTTCATTTTGGTCCTTAATGTATCTCGCAATCTTCTTTAACACCTGTACAGAAACAGAGAAGAGCATATCACTTTAAGATACACACAAAATGTGTAAACATTCGCACTCTATGAGAGCAACTAAGAAGAATTTATGCCATGTGGGACATCTCATTGAAGCAGTTTTACCTTTTCGTAGTGTGTCTCCATACAGAGAAAGATGGTGTAGGCAGTCAGACAAGCCAGACACCCTTCCAGGTAAGACTTCCCCCCCAGTTTCTCTGCTTCTGCATACAGGTTGTTGAGTGTCTGGATGGTCTCTTCAAACTGTTGCTTATCGAGCTGAAACAACATCAACAGTTTTCATTCACAATCCCAAAGTACAGAGAAAACCGTCACACCTTCCAGGTTAACACTGTACATACCCTTGATTCCAGGTCAGAGGGAAACTTGGTCTGGAACTTGCATATGGTTCCTGAGCTGTAGTCTCTCTGTATGAACACTTTAGAGGAAACAGCTGGCTGTTGGAGATCCTGCAAGCTGTGAGTCTGAACAAAGATGGAGGGAGAAGTTAAACTGTGGGAAATGAGCTAACAATAACATTGTCAACGTTAGTCATGTACTTTTTTTTAATAAGCTTGAATCATTAAAATACAATGTATGTTTGCTGTCTTTCGTCTAAATGGACTATAACGCCACCCATACTTAAAACAAATATCACAATACAATCTGCTACGGTATACCATGTCGTTAGCTACGTTAGCTTATATTTCCCAAGCATTCAACGATGGTACAAACTACGACAACATTCGTTTTGGACACCCAAAACAGTAAACCACTATTAAACTGCACATTTATCTAATGATTCATTCTGACGACAATCTTTTTAAAAACGAATTTAACATAAAAGTTCACCTCAGCCATAGCGGACGTTTCTCCCGTAGCTGCTGCGCATCCCAATCCAACTTCCGGTACAGTTCATTTTACAATAAATGTACTTTGTACACGAATGTGTGAAATACTGTACCAATATGTTTACCCAATTACTTACTTTTCAGATAGGAATAAATACAAGGTGTTCAACTAAAAAATATGAGGCATCGTTACTAACAAGTCCAACTGACTAGACATTTGTAATTTTAATGTTGGTGAAAAAGAGGTCCAGTTAATGCCAACACCCTAAAATTATGACATTAGTTGGGGAATTAAGCTAAAATTGTTTATCTACGTACATTACATGTCAAAATCTAAAATGACACCGAACAGAAACCACTGCACATTATTTTGAAGGCTGACACACCCAGTTTTCCGGTTCCCCCACAGACAAGCTTCCGGTAAAAAGGTACTACGTATTAATTGACATCTCTGTGCGGCTCAGCTGAAATTTTCCATTTTATTTTCATTTTTGGCAATTTGGAGTCTAGTCCCAAGTTTGACCCTAAAAGCCCACCTGATCAGTTACCATTTGAGTGGCAGAACCTCCTTAAAACTTATTTGTGAAACACATTTTACTGGGAAAAACAAAATAGACAAAATATGCTGTTAAAGAGTTTATTGAATCATGGTGTTAATTTGACTCAAAACAGGTTCCATTCGCTGTGATATTAGTCGAACAGACCAAAGCCCATGTCATCATCAGATTCCTCAGACTCCTCCTTAACCTCCTCCTTAGCAGCTGGAGCTGCAGCAGTCTCTGCAGCTGCTACAGGTGCTGCTGCAACAGCAAAAGCAGATGGATCCGCCAGGTAGGCTTTGACCTGTGGGGAAAATTGTAAATGTCAATTTTAGATTCATAAGAAAGCTCAAATTATATTTTAACCCATGTACAAACAATCTTTAAGGACTGTCTGATAAAAAAGTTCCCCAGCTGGCCAGAAAGCCTGAACAGCAGGGATATAATTGAACAAGTTGCTCTTTGCAGGCTGATCAGCAATGCAGCACTAAACGGGCTACATCGAAACCTACCCTGCAAGTCAACTATGCATGTTTTGCTGTATACACAATACCTTTTCTGCCAGAGGGAAGGAGTAGTCTGTCTCCATAGCTACAGCCAGGACTCTCTTGTAGCCATTGATGACAGTGTGGGGGACGGAAGCCAACGTGGGATAGCCAATCTCCAGACACACACTAGCAATGTTCCTCACACCCTGGAAAATTCAAAAGGTTTTGTATATTGAACTGCCAATTTACACACAATATCTACAGAAAAAAAAAAAAAATAAAATATATATATATATATATAAAAATAAAATTCGCACCTCCAAGAACCTGACATGCAGCGAAGACTCTGTGATATCAAGCACCTCAGGGCTGTAAACACTGCCATTGTCATACACCTGCTGGATGATGAGTCCGAAGGAGAAGGGTGAGATGTTCAACATGTTGAGCAGCGTGGCCTCGCTGGCACCAACCTTGTCTCCAGTTCTGATCAGACCAACATCACTCTGGGAAGAAAGAAATAGTTATAAGATGCTACTATTCAGATATATATGGTTGGTTGGTTCAAAGTGGCTATATGGCAATTTTAACAAAGTATGTAAACTCTGTCTAACTCACCAAGATTTCAATGGTTCCTCTGGAGATTTTGGTGGTGATACCCAGAGCCTGGAAGAAAGAGGTCTTCTCAGGACCCAACCCAGTGTTCTGGGCTGGCACTGTCACATCACAAGGAGCGATAGCTCCAGCACGGGCAGCTGCTGGTACCTGGGATAAACCAGAGAAACATTCTATTAGTCACCTTTTAGAGGAAAGTCTTAAATGAGTCATTCAGATTTCAATATGTGAATGTCTGAAACCTTACGTCCCTGGCAGCCAACAGATTAACAGACAGGGATAGCGAGGAAACAGGTTAATGTTTGCAGGGGGAACGACAATACAGCACTTCACAAGCTGCACTGTAACTTTCCTGCATAATTAAGTTTATTTTATTTAGATGCTCAATGCATCACCAGTTAACTGTTGACTTCAGACTTCAGCCAAACCCAGTTTATAAAACCAGGCCTAGGACACACATTCTAGATCACCAGATTGCATTTATTTATTTTTTTTCTTTTTGCAGCGTTTTGACGTTTGTACTCCATTCATTCATTCAGTCATTCCAGTTGTGTAACAAATCCTTACTAATTAAGTTTGTGCTCATGTGCATCTAAAAATTAGAGTAACTTCAGAATAAAGTGAATATAGTCTAAAAGCACAGATCATATGCAAGAGAACCTTTTATTTATTTGTTCTGTTTTCTCCTCGGAGATTGTCTTTACCTTATTGGCAAGCAGCAAGTCCCTGACCTCAGTCAGATCCTCCTTGGTGAAGACAAAGCCCACATTTCCTTTAATGTGGGGCAGGAGCCTGTCAAATAATTAAAATCTTCATTATGCATGTGAACATTTTTATTTTATTTTTTTTTACCTAAGTTCAACATTTATTGAGTGTCTGAGACCTTGCGTCCCTGGCTGACGGGAATGTAGTCAGACAGGGATAGCTGGAAACATGTTACTTTTAGCAGGGGGAACGACAACACAGCACCACACTAGCTGTACAGTAGATAACCTGCTATACTGAAATTTTAATTAAGGTATCAAAAGTTGAGGGCCAGCAAACTCACTTCTCCAGAGCAGGATTGTTCTCCAGGTGGCCACGGATGGCTTTGCGCATCATAGTGTTTTTACCCATCAGCACCACAGCTTTTCCACGCAGAGACATACGGATGGTCTGCATCTGCTTGGAGCCCACATTGTCTGCCCCCACGATGAAGCATTTTGGATAATCATCCAAAAGTTGCTGTAAACAGACCACTGAACGTCAAGACAAGTTTCATTACAAGGCTGTACGAAAACATCTAACATTCACACTGAGCGGTTATAGTTTTTATAATCCAAAATAAATCATACTTACGATAATTTTCATAAAATAGTTGGACTTCCACGTGGCCCTGTCTTCCCTGGGCATCTTGACAGTGCTTCCAAGGATCGCTCAACAGCTGGTTTAAAGACAAGGTATTACCTACAACCGGGGAGGAGAAACAATTAGTAAATGGGCTTTGAAGGCAGCACAACGACAAAGAATGAAACCATGTAAAGCTCCAACATGTGGTCGACAGCTAATGTTAGCCGGCTAATGGAAAGCTAGCAATAGCGTAAAGGGCCACGCTTGGTTAAACTGCATTATATTTCTGCCAGGACACACGACATACATGGCGTAAAGCATCAAATATGATTATATTGTATGTCTAAAATATTTACTTAATACAACGGCACCAATAATAAAGTTTAAGGGCGCTCAGAAAGGACAAGAAAAATTACTCACTGCGCTTTAGGGTCGCGTGAAAGAAAGAGGAAGAGGAAGGGCGCGATAAGTTTATATACAACACAAATAACCAATCACAGCACAGAAGTTGGCATTCTCTTTACACCTATTGGATAATTTTCATGTCAATCACAGCTGTGGCCGCACAGCCGCAATACGCCACCAGTACTTCCGTGTCAACTTCAAGTAGAAAGAAAGCGTGGCGCGCCAACAGTGATTTTTCTGATGTTCAAAACGATGAAGTACTTGTTTTTGTCGCTTGCTAACTAACACATCTGTTTGGAGACAAAACAGCGATGACACAACCTCAAGTACAAATCCCTTCCGAGGTTTGGAGCCACGTTTTTGGGTATCTGACAGCGGGAGACAAGTTCAGCGTCCGGACATCCTGCAAGTATTTCAAGAAACTTATCGACCACTGGTCCCTCTGGAAAGACTGGACAGTAGTTTTGAGTTTTAGAAATGGTGCTTACAACGCTAAGTTCTGGGCCACTCTCCGTCGCAGAAGAGTCAAAAGTGCGGTGATGAGGAGCACCAAAGCCAAAGACTGGAAAGACCTCGCAATGTCCCTTCCGACTCTCACTACAATCGTCATTGAGCAAAGCATCAAAGCGGCCCTCAGCTTTCTAAATTACTTTCCACATTTGAAACGCCTGGCAGTAAGAAGCGGTGATCTGTTGTTCGACACCAGCTCGATGTCTCGTCCCCAGCAGCTGACTCACCTAAGCATATGTTGTGGTAATGGTTCAACCACATCAAAGGGTAAAATCCTTAATGCAGTGTGCCAGTTCACAAATCTTATATCTCTGACTTGGCATGATTTATCATTCGGAGTGTTATTTTGGACTATGCAGACCTTACTTTTTCGGCTTCCCAAACTGAAGCATCTCTCCTTGTCTATGAAACATGCGTTTCATGACTCTGGCAGAGATGTAACAAACAATGGGAGAGTTTCTGGTTTGTCAAGTTTGGAACTTGTCAATTATTCATATCATTCATTGCCAGAAGATGTAATGAAGCTGATTCCTTGCCTGAATAATCTTGCCGTTTTCTACAACCATTCGCATCAGGAGGTGCATCAAGGAAGATCATTGCATGTTCCTCACCTGAAAACATGGCTGCGTGATCTCCCCCAGTTGTCAACCCTGGTTGTTGTCAAGGGTCCTCCTGTTTCGACGTACGTCAGCTCCATCCCAGCCACCGTGACCAGTCTCACATTGTGTGTTGCAGGGTTATCCTCAGAGGACATGGCAGCAATAGCAGTGCAGGTGCCAAATCTGCTACACCTGCACATAGACGCATGGCCTTCACATTTGGGAGCCTACGTTGCTCAAATCCCACAACTCTTCCCAAAGCTCAAAAGTCTCAAACTTCGCCATGAACATGTGCCGGAAAAAGACTTCTTGTGCCTCCACAAGCTGCAGGACCTGGAGTACTTGGAGGTTCTCGATAACCAACAGTCTGGCCCTGATCTTGCTGTGAAACTTCGAGCCCTCGCTCAGCACAGGCTTCATGTTGCCACCTCTCCTCGCCAAAGAGATGTGCTGTTCTGTCCTTGTGTTTCTCAAGTGTATTAAGTTATGGGACCAGTTGGACTGTGGCCCAATGTTTGTTTTTGTTTCACGTTTCTTTTTCAGAACAATTAAAAGCCAAATGTTTGCGCCTTACAACATGATACATGAATGATGTGGGTTTTCGTGATTCTCAACTCTTAATCTCAAATTTTAAATATTAAAATGCATTTATATTTTATCATTTTGTAACTTGGACCTGTATATTTCCCTCATTTGTAACTGTTTTAATATATTCCATGTGTGCTCGACAGCTGATATGATGCACCACAGTAATAATAGTTTGTGTGAAAATTGAAAGCATGGAATTGACAAAAACAATGCCAGAAATAAATATTTTATATTTTATTTGCAGAAGTTTACTAATAAGGACCCACAAATGCTTAAGCCCTGCTAACACAAGAGCCACACATTTATGGCTCATGAGACAATTCAGATAGTAAAATATCACATGAATGTGTCTCCATTTACAAAGCACAGTTCTTTTAATCACATTAAAGTTGTAAAAGGCAGATTTTTTTTTCTTTTTTAATGGATTCTCTGACAGAAGCAAAACTATAAGGCGATTAACTGTGAGATCAATATACATAAGCAAATTAATGACTTACTTTCTTTACCAACACTCACATTTTTCCCTGCTACATCCTATACATCTGAATCTGCTACAAGCGAACACCATAATGTGTGCTGACCGAGTCACGGCACACTTATTACAGTGTATAGTTCAGAGTTAAAATGCACCACAGCAGGTGAAGCCACTCCCAGACTTCAGCTCCTGAGACTGAGAGCTCAACAGTGTGTAAGACCTTATTGCATTGGCACATTTTGCACAAGAAGAAATTTATATCAACTCAAATGTGGATACTCTGAATTGACACCTTGCACACACGCAGATCAAAATTAAAGACAATATTGTAGTTTCTGGCAAATAAAAACTGCAAGTAAAAGATGAGTCGTGTAAATTTTTGCGTAGGCCTGGCCTTGGTTTGGTGTCATTGATTCCTGACCAGCAAAGATTAACATTCACCCTCCATCAGTGAGCTCCGCCCTGACGAAGCAGGATCACACTTCTGGATTCATGATTTAACAAAAAAAGAAAGAAAACAATACTTCTGAAGTCTGACACACAGGAATCTAAGCTGGTACATGTGTCTGTGAGCGAGAAGGAATGAGACCTGGGTAAAATGTTGTCACAGTAGGCTACATGCTAACAGAGCCAGCTCTTTGCATATCAGTGTGAGCATCAACAGCTCAAAAATATATAAATTCTCATCAAAACAGACAAAACACAGTTCTGTCACCAAGTTGAGCCTATTACAGGTATATAAATGTAGATTTTGATTGTAACAGCAACTGGCAGCTGGTGCTGATTCAACTCCACATAAAAGAACAGAGCATGCTTCTAATCCAAACACACAGATGGTAAAATCTTTAACCAGCCTCATAAACTAAACTGTAAAAAATGGAAAATGTTGAAAAATACATTTAAATGTTTCTGAGTGAAAACTCTGGGTAAATACAGCAGTAAAAAACAAACTAATTTGTTTTGGCTTGTTTTTCTCATTAATTGTACCACCTGTTTTCAACATTTGTAACCAAATGATATAAATTATTCTTACTGATTTCCATTTTGATAATTACAATAATTCAGTTTTATTTAACTTGAGATATAAGTTGGCATAATTAAGTAAAGGTAAAGTTATTCTTTGCTACAAGAAAAAAAAACTATTTAATTGTATATTTAAAATCACTTTCTGTGGATTATATTAGTAACAAATTGTAAAAATTGGCACAAAAATGAGTGAAATGTTTGCTGAAACAGAGAAAACACGACTTTGTTTTTTTTTTCTTTACAGGAAACCTGTATTAAAGAAAGGATCATCTTGATGGCGCTAAATTCTAAAATACACCTTAAAATGGTCTCGTCAAGAGATCTCCTGTTTTAAAAGTGTGCAAAGACATTGAACTAACATGTTAAAGAAGTGAACAGGATGCATGTTGGTGTGCATGTGCATATCATGTTATTATCTTAAATGGCACATTAAAAGTTTCCAAAGCTAGAAAAATACATCTATTTTCCCCCCCGAAGCACTGCACATTCAACACTCGTTACTTTAAAACTGCGTAACGTAACTCTCAATGGTCCATGCAATCAGGCAGCTGTCTCAGATCTGCATAATTCTATGTCAACATAGGTTCACCACCTTAAAATGCAAGGGCTTGCCCTGCGACGTGGGAATAAAATCATTCACAAATCAAAACCTCTTATGTACACAAACATGGGAAAGCAACATCTTTCTGTCTTGTTCCTTTTGCACGAGGGAAGTAAAAGTCTAAATAAAAATCTCTTTGGGCTCTGTTTAAAACA
This sequence comes from Melanotaenia boesemani, assembly GCF_017639745.1. Classification (NCBI taxonomy): domain Eukaryota; kingdom Metazoa; phylum Chordata; class Actinopteri; order Atheriniformes; family Melanotaeniidae; genus Melanotaenia; species Melanotaenia boesemani. The sequence continues at coordinate 34,840,643 of NC_055684.1, forward strand.
TCTTTAGTAAAAGTGTAAAAGTTTGGACATCCTGAGAAGTCCTTTCAGTGTCAAAGCTAGGAGAGATATTTTCCACTCTTATGATGTGATTAAAAATTCTGTCTGAGAAATCACTGACTCATATTTGCACCTAGACATGTGAGTGCTCATATATCCACATGTGCATGTAGACTTACACACATTTGCACTTACAGCAGACATGCAGTCTAACTGAAGAGTTTGACAAAGCAGCCGTGGCAGTAGGGCTTGTCATTCTGCTCTTTGAAGGTACCCTTGTTAAGCTGCTTGAGGCAGAAAGCACAAACAAAGTGCTCTGGGTGGAACTTCTTGCCCATGGCTGTGATGCAGCGACCCGTGATGGGTTTCTGGCAGCCAGAGCACAAAGAGCCGCGCCGCTCGTGGTAATGAGCCTCGCAATATGGCTGCCCGTCGTGGTCAAAGAAGCTGCCGTTTATGAATGGTGTGAAGCACTCCTGAAAAACAAAAAAGTCATGACGAATTAATAGTCAGGACAAATAATTGATCTAAAATCAGATTATTTGTGGACGCATCAGCTGACTCACCCTGCAGACAAAGCACTCAGGATGCCAGAGTGAATTGAGAGCGGAGATGTAGTTCTCAAGGATGGCACGAGCACAACCACCACATTTAGGGGCAAACATGTCAAAGTAGTCTTTTCTGCAGAATGCCTTTCCATCCTTCTCATGGAAACCTAGATAGCAACAAAGAAGACTAATTCACACCCTATTTTTCTTTTAATAATACTCTGATGGCCTGAATAAACATATGCAAGGGGTCATGGCTGGTACCTTCTGGTCCAAAAAAGGCTCCACACTGGGCGCAGAAAAAGTGCTCCGGATGCCAAGTCTTGTTCAATGCTGTCACTACTTTCTGTTAAGTCAAGGAAACGCAAAGAGTCACTTTCTTGTATTCTTGTAATAAAGCAAGTGAATTCCTTCGGTATTGCAAAATATGTGTGTGAACATGTCTATCTGTCATTACAAGAGAAACTAGCACATCAGCAAGGCCAGGAGAGGGCAGGCAAAGTCTGCAGAGAGCAGCAGCATAGGAGGTGCTAGAATAACACGCTTTCAAGGCATGCTGGTATCTCTTAGCAGCTTTAGCTGGAAGCACATCTTTTCCATTTACAAGAGCTTCTAAAATCCTTAAAATATAAAATTTCTAACACAGAACAGTATTTACTCTCTTTAAACTGGCGTTTCAGAGTTGCGCATGTTTCAGGGGAGAAAGGATTCTCAGCTCTGCCACCAGGAAGGGCAACATTGTACAAAACATATGTTTTTTGAAGGCAAAGTAATGCTATCATATACCAACCAATGTATGTAAAAGCAGATGCAAATATAAAGTTGCTAACTTAAACTAATTACAGTGCAATACAATGCATTTGTAGAATTGAATAGTCTTTTAGAATAAATCAAACCAATTTACATTAAACCCTGTTAATTAAAAGCAGCATACGTCAAGTTTAGTGTTGTATTTTTCTTCTTTACAGAAGTGCAAAACTCAGTGATTCCCTCAGATCTTTAGGGGGGCAAAATCCAGAGATGAAGGAAATCAGGAGATCGCTCAATTGTGGATGTCAAGCACTGCATGAGAATCAGTTGGAAAGCCTTGGCAATGACTTATGTTGGCCTTCCTGCAGGCTACAGTCCACAGTCGGCTTGCCTTCCAATGCCTCTGGCACTCTGTGCGGTGTGTGTTTGCATGAGTGTGTGTGAGAGCATGACTGGAGGCAAATAAATAAATAAATAAAAATACCCCCCCCCCCCCCCTAAAAAAAACAACGAGTGGCGACAAATGAGAACATGCAGTGACACGATATGAGTTTTTCTGTCTGGATCAGTTTTGGGCAGGTTGTATGAAAACTGCAAAAAACATATACATAGAAAAAGTAGTTTACTTCATTTCATTTTTGCAACATGGAAAACTCAGTTTAATATATTCCTAACTAAAGCAGCAATGTTGGATTTTAGTTTACAATATGTAAAGAAAGTAAAAGTTATTTCATTTTAACTACTTCTAGGCTCATGTGTGCTGTCAGCATCTGCTTAAGAAAGGAAATGCAATTCCCATCGTCATGATTTTTCCAGTAAGGTCTTAATCCATTAGGTTATGAATAAATAAATATCATTATCTTCCTATTCACTCTATGTGCGTATATGTGCATGTCTGCCTGCATGTATATATGCATTACTGACATCCAGTATGGGTCCGTTACAGTAATGGCATCGCGGTGAGAACAGGCCGTGGTAGTCTTTCTCGCAGTAAGGCTGCCCGTCACGCTCAAAGAAGCTCCTGGAGCCTATCTCCTCCTGACAGTGGGTGCACACAAAGTGCTCTGGGTGCCACGTTCTGCCCATGGCAGTCACCACCTGGTGTGGAGAGACACAGTGCATTAAAATGTGATGAGCTTGCTCAGCAGGGGGGAAAAAAGCCTGCAGCACAGTATGAATGAAGTAAAGAGAATACTGCAAACTGTGGCAGATCGAGAGTTCATACATTTCTGTATGCGTCTGTATGACTGGTTTGTTGAGTATATCTATGTTCAAAGTAGTGCTGTGGTTATAGTTTAGGTTTAGATTTTTTTTATAACACAATGAATGCAAACTGAGTAAATAACACTATTCCAACAAAAAGAAAACATTATTTTATTACTGAAGTGAGATGTTTACAAATAAACACAGCATCACCCATTATGCACATCCCCTCAAATCAAGGCAAATAAATCTGGAATGCAAATTTCATTTTACCGCTGGGACTTGATGTTTTAAAAGTCTACTGGGTTTTATGTGCATAAGGGAATAGATGCATAAATATCACAGAGTTTATTTACATCCAAAAGCAGAGAAGTTCAAGTTAAATATCTGAACTGAACGAAATGGCTGTTCTAAAGCTTTAAGTTAAACATTTAGCTGTCTCCATGTTGGATCCTTGCAAAGAGAAGTGATGTGCAAGGGATCAGTATAAACCCAAGGACACTGTCCAGGTCAGATGATCAAAAGTAATGCATCGTTTCTTATCTTAATATAATTTAAATAAGTATGCAAAATCACAGTTTAAGGGACAAAAAGCTGCAGATATCAAATGTTTTTGTACCAGGCTTTAAAGGTTTATTTGTGCTGTAAAACTGTCTATCTGCCCTGTAAGTTCCCACTAAGTTACAGTTTGGATAATCCATATCATTACCTGTCCAGCAATCGGTTTCTTGCAGGCACCACAGACGCCCTTAGCCAACGTCTGGACTCCGAGTTTGTTGAGGTCGGACTGCAGGCTTCCCAGCATGTTGTCCAGCTTGTTGGCTGGTTTTGGTGGAGCAGTGGGAGAAGTTTTTCCCTGCGACTGGATCTGAATAAAAAAACATTATACTATTTAAATACATAGAGTAAAAATTAAACTGCTGAAAAACTGTACACAATAAGCATTTCAAATAAATCACAATTATATTCATTTTTTTTTACTTTTCTTCCTTTGTGTCAGTATTGTGACCACTTCTGTCCATTGTGTATATTAAGCCTAATGAAACCAACTTTCCACAAAGTAAGTTGAGTAGAAAAAGTGGATCTGCACAGCAGTTAGCCGCCCCCTCTTTCAAGACAAAGAACAAATCCAAAGTCAAACCATTAATATATCAACCACATGAAAATGTGCCCCGATCACCTGTAATCCACGTTTCCAGACCCTGAGGAGGACTCCCTGATATCAACATTGTGTGTGAGTATGTGTCTGGCTGCTGCAACGCAGACCTTCTCAGATGGACTGGTTATTGGATCTTCACGACTCCTGCATTCCTCCCGAGAGAGAAAATAGCTTCTGTGCACCATGTATTCTCTCTTCCACATACCCTCACACATAAATGACCTGCTTACCTCTGACAAAATGAAATAACACCTTCGTTCAGTTGTTTATTCAGTGGTACTTGTGTCACCCCGCTACCCCAATTCCTTACCAAATGACTTCATTAAGAGCTCTGAGGACTAAAAGATTACTTTTTACTTAAACAAGCTAGTATTGAAACTCTTGGGACCTGCTGATTTTAGACCTGTGAGACTTGCTATAAATGTGGTGGTAACTGTGCTGTCATATGGCAGATTAGGTTTCAGTTGCACTGCGAGCCTACCATTCCTGTTCATGGCAGGACACTTAGTGTAACGGGAACTTCAGGGAGTTACACTCTGCTTTCCCCTAAGCTCTTAAATTCTCTTTTACACTCTGAACACACATCTCTTGGCGCCATCAGATTTCAGAATTAGAAAAGGGGCTCAGCCTCTCCAGCCTGAGTGTCAGCACTGGTCATAACCTAGATGGACTAGGTTTCAGACAAAGCTTTAAAGAGGCTACCTGTTTCAACACTGAGGGCCAAAAACACCCATACAAGCTCTGCAGCATCTGTAAATAACCAAATATTCTGCAAACATGTAAACAAAAATTACAGATGGAAGTGTAAAAGAAAGGGGATAGAAAGAGGGAAGAGAGGATGAAGTATGAGAGGAGGATGAGCAGAGATGAAGAGTTGTGATCCATGCCTGCATTGGTGGGAAGATGGGGTCATACTCTGTCTGACAACCCACTGATACAAAGACCTTGGGAGGCGGGGGTGGCGTGACGGGCTTTGGTGGGGGGCTAGGTGATGGAGGGGGAGGTGTTGGCTCCTTGGGGGGAGGTGGAGGAGTAGGCTCCTTGGTTGGGGGAGGAGTGGGCTCCTTGGGGGGTGGAGGGGTGGGTTCTCGAGGAGGAGGTGGGGTCGGAGGTGGAGGAGGTAGCGGCGGAGGGGTCTGCTTGACTGGGGGAGGCTTTTTAGGTGCTGGGGGAGATTGCGGAGGGGGGAGGACTTTTCTCTGTGGGGCAGGTGATTCAGGAGGGATGATGATCTGGCAGAAAGAAGGAAAAAGGAAAGAGCAAAGAAAGGAAAACAGACATGGCACAAAAGCACAGTTAGAGAGGAAAACAGGAAAAGGTTAAAGAAAATATGCACAAGAACTCGATCTGTTAAAGCTGACTGCCAAAAACAAAAACAGTTTTAAGGCAATTAGATGAAACATGAGTACGTTATATTTATTCCCTTTAGCCATGCAGCCATCAGTGGAACATTTAACGTCCAACTTGGTATAACAAGTCCACTGCTACAGTCCACTAATGTCTACCTTATCCACAGATGGCTGATTCCCTTCCTCCCGTGTTCGCTGTGGGTTGGACATAACGATGACTCCCTCTGTCAGCCAGTCATCCGGCTGTTGTTTACGTCTGCGCTCCAATCGACCAATCCCCAGTTTACCCTGCAGCTCCTCAATAAGTCGGTCTTGCGAGTTGCTTTTATTCACAATGATTGGTCCCATTTTACGTCTCAACAATCCCTCCCTGTACATTGGATGCACATTGGACGTCTCTTTGGTGCGGCGGATAACTGACTTGAGCTGGAGGGTGGATGATAAGGAGGTGTGGGAAGCTGGGACCGTGCCATTTACAAGAAAAATCCCATTTTGCATTACACGCAAGACAAGCCCGGCACTAGACATCCCATTCAAGTGGCAAAACACTCCAATGCTAGCTTCAGAATGTGCCTGCCAAAATGCTTTGCAGTCACAAATTTGATCGTTTTTATTGGTCGAAACAAAGCACAGTCCTCTTGTTAAAGTTCATTCTGGAAAGTCAAACCTGTTGCAAGGCATGCTGCTCTACTCATAAGATGCCCTTCTAAATGTCTGCACATGCCAAAGCAAAACCAAAAATAAAAATAAAAAAACAAAAGTGAAATTTGTATATGTTTCATAAATGCATGTGCTCATATTAGGTGCATATATGCAAAGAAAACGTCCCCTCTTCTATGGAGCCTTATCATCTCATTTTATCAGCAATGAAAATCTGGCCACATAACTAACATAGCAGCATCGACAAAAGCAAGTGTGGACGTGCGTCAACATCCTCTAAGCAAAGCTTTCAACATCAGCCACAAATGGTCTCTACAGGGAAACTTCTCCCTCAAGCTATTTTGTAATTGCTACATGACACCACATGCATCACACCACAGAGAATGAAGAATCTGTTTTCATCTCGACATGTCTGTACTATTTCACAGCTCCTTCAATTCTTATATGAGTGCTCACCCAAAATAAGCTTATATCAGTATACGCAATGCTTTAACAGTCAATATGTAATTTTTGTCAGAGATCATTTGTATCCCAATAATAGAAAGGTCTTAGAGCCTCTATAGCTTATTTTGGGAGAGTCAGGTTGCCTACTTGACCAGAAGCAGACAGTCGCTCGACAGCGGAGGGCTGCTGAAAGGGCAGGTCCAGCGCTGCATCTGGTGTCCCGGGGCAGGTGGAGGGGGTAAAACACTCGTCCATCCAGCTGGATTCAGTCATGGGCGTCAGGGTTTCCTCTCTGCTGAGATCGGGGAAAAGTCCATCTTCCTCCTCCCAAGACCTATCTTCATCACCAGGGGTAAAAGAAGAGGGCGGCTGGTTCTCAGTCAGCCGAGTGGAGTCAGGAGCTAAGAGTTTGTCTAAAGCATCGTCCAGTATATTCTCCCGACAAGGCCATTTCAAATCCAGGACGTCCCCTCCTTGGTTTTCTGGGGCATACAGGTTACTTGATGGTACTGCAGCTGCTGAAACTGGAGAAGCTCTGGGACTACTGGTGCTTGGAACAGTGAAGGTTTTTCTGATGACCGGAGCAGGACTCTTCGGAAGCACAGTTTCACTCTTTGGACCTGTTACTGGACTTGAAAGCCTTGGAAGTGTTAATGGAGAAGAATTCCTTGGCATCATTTCAGGACTAGAACTCTTTGGTACAGTTGGAGAACTAGAGATATTAAGAACAGTTACCGGACTTGCAGTCTTTGGAACTGGACTTGAAAGTCTTGGAATAGTCACAGGACTAGAGCACTTACGAACTGTGCCAGGACTATAAATCTTTGGGGCAGTTAGTGGGCTAGAGATAGTTGGGACAGTCACAGGACTTGCACTTTTAGGTACTGGACTTGAAAGCCTAGGAACTGTCACTGGACTAGCTGTTTTTGGGACTGCTTCCATAGCAGTGGACTCTGGACTATCACTTGTAACAGCTTGTGGACTATGACTTATGGGAACAGGGCTGAAACTTTTAGGGACTGGGCTTTTAGACTTTAGATTAGGAGGACTGGGACTCTTGGCTCGGAGAATGGGACTGGAGATTTTAGGTGCAGTAACTGGACTTTTGGAATCAACCACTGGACTGGAGCTCCTGGCAGTCATACCTGAACTAGTGGAGATTTTTGTTAACACCTTTTCTATAGGGCTGTTAACTTCATCTTGCTTCAGAGGTTTAAGAGCAGTGGAGACACTGAAGCTCTCTACATGGGAGATCTCAGAAGTGACCGTGCCGCCATCATCCTTCTGTTGGATCTGGGAATACTGAAGGCTTTTAGATGATGCAATTATAACAGTGGAACCACGTGAAGATGTAGGTGCTGAACTACCATCCTCATCTATGTGGAGTTCCAGTGGAAGAGGCGTACAGGAGGGGGAAGTGTAATCCTCTGAGCCAATATGAGGAGTTATGAGTGGTTGGCTTACTGATGGGACAACTGGTGAACCAGCTACCAATAACGGGTCTCCAGAATCCTGATTCACAGACAACTGAGAGCCAGACTGAGTCGGATGCAATGACGTAATGAAGGCAATGTGAATACAAAGAGAGGACAGACACAGTGGTGGAGAAAAGAGAAAAAGATAAAGAAAATATAGAATAAACCAAGAGTGAAAGAAATGATCAGTGAAGAGTTGCACACAAATAAGATAAGAAGAAAAGTTATAATTAAAGAAAAATATTTCCCCTTAATTTGAATTTGTTCAGGTTTGTTGCTCTCACACATAAACGATGCAGACACCATTTTCTGAAATCTTAAATACTGCTAAATTAACGTTTCTTTAATCTCAATAAAGGCCATTTGTAAGATAATTTAACATCTGTTCTACAAGGCAAGAAAAGCATGTATAATTAGCATTTTTTTAAATTAAAACTTCTTATAAAAAAAAAAAAGTATAGAAGAGTAAGAATATAAGAACATTAGATGTGTGTGTAAGTGGTAGAACATTACAAAAACATGGAAAAGTCAACAGAATGATCCAACAGATTTGTACAATTATGAGCTGTACCAGCTCCTAATGCAGCAACGGTCACACAAGGACAAAAACAGCTACCTGCCATTAAGTATGGAAACCTCAAACAACCAAAGTCAACCACTTCTGAACCACACTCACATTGCTTTGAACTTTAAAGTCAGACAGGGAGGCCATAAGCTCATCCAGTTCTCTTGTGGCGGAGGAGGCGGACATCCTGGCCTGCTGTTGTGACAGCGTTTCCTCTTGTGCATCTGTTTGTTCATCTGACACCACCAAAAGTGTGGGACTTAAAAAGAAAAACACAATGAAATAAAAAGTGAGCACTCCTTATCCCAATTTAATAAAATTCCTGTTTTTCTTTATCAGTTCTTTCCTCTTACATGGGTTTTGGCACAGAGCTTTCCAGCTCATCTAGAAGGCTCTCTACACTTGGTCGCACATCCTCTATTCCTCGAGTAGCTGCAGCACGTTTGGGCTTCTCCAGTTTAGGTGGAGTGGCTTTCCCTGCAGTGGCGACTCCATTCTCTTGGATATGGTGGATGGTGGCGCTTGATGGCAGTGGTGGAGCCGCTTCTTTAACAATGAAAAATCAAAATACATAAAAAGGCATATATTTATGTCCTTTGTGGATCTGATTTGAGCTGAAATGTAAACACAACAACAGGGGCCAAACACAGTGGAGGGATTGGTATTGCCGTGTAACATCAGAGAAGCAGGAGAGCTACATTTAGACAGTGACATCTACATTCCTTCAGAGAAACATGAGAAAGCAGCTCGTGAATTGTAATCTGTGCGAGTACCTTCTGTAGGGAAGGCAGGGGTGCTCTGCTGGACAGCGTTGAGCTCCAGTAGCAGGCGGTCCAGCTCAGACAGGTTGCTGCCGAATGATGAGTTCATGGCAACAGCTGATGTAGACTCACTACTCTTCTGCTTATTAGGGAAACTATAATGTGTTAAGAGAGGAGTCAAAAGTAGAAATCAACTTTTTACATGCATTTCACTTTAATGTAAAATTAAAGAAATATGTTTTTAACATCCCTCAAATATGAATATTTGTGACTAAGGTTTTCCACATCTAGTTATCTACTCTTAACAGATCATCCTCACCTGTATACGTGGTCCTCTTCACCAATGGGTTGGCTTGGACTGCTGCTTTCTCTAGACCAGGGACTTCTCTGAGCTGAGCTGGCGGACTGATAAACACAAATAAAATCACACAAAACTTAATCCATAAGGAATTCATTCAGTTTTTTATATTTAATCCATGTTCAAACGTCTTTACAGCAGCATCCAAGCAGGTAGTTACCTCTGTTTCATCTAGTCCATTAAGAGTTTGCTCAGGGGGAATTTGATGTGGAGAGAAGATGTCTTCTTGGGTCTGACCCCCGACGGGGAAGGAGTAGGCAGTCTCGTCAGACAAGAAAAGTGGGCGCTTGGAAATGTGGGATGTTGTGGACTCAAGGTCCGCCAACAAAGCATCTGTAAAGTAAAAAAACAAACAAACAAAAAAAAAAAAACACGTCAATGAGCATTACTCATAATTGAATACTGGTTGCATCACATCCATGTTGATTTAAAGTTTGGAGGTAATAAGGCAAAAAAACAAAACAAAACAAAATGTATTATTTTTATTTCTGTAATTAGCTAACGCAAAGAGCGCTCCAAAGATGACATCACTGAAACAAGAGCTTCAGCAGACACCATTTTTACTAATCCATTAGTTTTGCAGGATTTTTTTATTTGTGTTAGTGATAAAGCATAAAGATGCTGAAAGATAGGACCATTAGTTTAGTGTTAAAAAATGCCCCGAAAATATAATCACTCAGTTAATCATTACACAACAAAGAGTCCAACAGCTTATTTAGAGATTTCAAAGGCAGCATTCGTCCTCCACCTGTACTCACTCTCTCCACCAAGAAAATCAGATTGACAGATGAGAACAACAGCAGTAAAATTATCACCACTTCCTCCTCAGAAGGACATCACACCCCTCTAGTGAAAAACGCTCAGTTTTGTTGAGATTCCATCCACCAGCACAGAATAATTACTGCTGCTTTCGCAACCTGTCGGAAACTCTGAGATCAGGAGCTGGAGTTGTAAAAGTTGAACCACACAGGCTGTCATGGCCACTCCTTTAGTTACTCATTGACCCTGGCCTGACTGCAGTCTTGACATGTTTTAAATCCAAGACCTGCTGTCAAAGGTGCGACCATGCTCATATTTACCATCTACACACTGACAGCCACTATCTGAGCAAGGGGGTTATTTGGTATTTGGAGAGGAACATAGGCCAAGGAAACAACTGCTAATTTAGCAATCCTAACAAGTAGGTAGAAGGACACATAACATTATAGAGGATTTATTGAAGAGCACAGGCAGTATTACTGAATAGCTATTTTAGCACACTCACTCAGCAGGGAAGGGTTTAGTTTCTCTCACAGGATTTCACAACTCCTAAAAAAAAAGGCCCCAAATGCATTAAATCTAATCTAAAAAAAAATATTTGATTTGAATAAAGTGTCAACAAACAACTACTATTGCAAAAAGCCAATAAAAAGTCAGCAGATCAGCACATTACAGGTACATAAAGACGACAGTGCTGCTAATATCAAGATATAAACTCATTCGTTGTGGTAGAAACAAATAATAAATTATCAAAATTTCAAAATCATCAACATTCAGTCCTGAAGAAACACTTTAAAGAGTTTTCAGATCACTTGGAAAATTCAGTGAAAGATTCTTAAAATATTCTCAAAATTGCTATGGTGTGCACGGTAGCAAATACCTCAGCAAAGCCCCATCCTAAAATTATACACTCCGTCAGAGAGAAAAAGTTTCAGGAGTAACATAGAGATGAGACGTACCTTAAAAAAGACAAAAGCTGTACACCAAGAAAGGTGAAAGAGTGCTAGACAGAGAAAGAAGAAGCAGGAGAGGAAGAGGCCAACCTAAACACACTATGCCAGGCAGGAACTGCCTTTCTTAACTCTACCATCAGCACAAGAGAACAAGAAAGGGTGGGAGAAGAGGACAGGGTCGTGGCAGAGAGGGGAAGGAGGGGTTAAAAAAAAAGGCAAGGGGGTTAGGTTCATCCCTCCACTGCTCTGCCAACTCTGACCTCGCTGCCTGTAAGCTCAAATAAGACACAGTACTTACGCAAATGATGAAGCACAAGAAACTGTCTAAACGTAACCAAACGTCACCAGGCTGAGGACGTTACTGCGGGCGAAGGAGTGAAAGCCATGAAAGAAATGAAGAAAGCTGAGAGCAGAGCTCTTATCAACACAGACATGCCCAACTAAGGGAGTGGTATCACCAAGGTATATATAAGGGGTATAGTCAGCCCCTCCTTCTCAGTGTTAGCACAGACTGTCTTAGTTAGTCATACCTTACTGACATTTACCACATTTCATTGCTACATGTTGCATTGCATCTCAACGTTAAGTAAAATCAGAGTGTCAAGATTTTATCTCCTCTGCAGTCCAAGTTTCGAACCTCTACTACACCTGAAAACGACTGCTGGGTCTACTGTACCACCAGCATGAGTGTTTCCCAGACAGACAGGAGACACAGCAGAAGTCGAGCCAGATTCGCTTGGACCAATACAACATTAAACATGATTAGCATGATTAACATGGCTAAAATGCCAGTTGACTGAGTTTCACAGCAGAGACTCATCTCTGGATACAGGAGACTCAGCTGCATTCCTCCAAGTTTCATTATGGATACAGCGCTCTGTTTACACTGCTGAAGCCAGCTCCGGGTGTCCTCACTTCATACCAAGCAGCAGTGAAAAAGAAGAAAAAAAAAAAAAAAAAACGTAAGATTTGCAGAGAAGGGAACAACACAACTGTTAATATTTATTGAAGATGCCATGTATGGAGCATGAAATAGACACAGACGGGTGTACGTAACACTTTGTGACATCTACTTGTTTACTAAAAGGGGAAGTAAAAAAAACGTTGACTTATTTAACAAGTCTTCCTGTGTTAAAATGTTTGAAGTTTTTACCTATTCTTGAAATTATTTACCATAATCCAGCTTATTTCTACTGCAAAGACATCAAGGAGAATGCAGACACACTGACATGGATTTATAAATGTATCATCTGTAATAATTCACCAGTTTAGCTTTAATAAAAATAAATAATAAAATCTACTTCTTTAGAAAACCTCATATATAAATTGTGAGAGTGTTTGTAGGGCTCAGCACGATCTGTAGCTGATGTCAGAGCAATGTTTTACCGCAGCTGGTGGAGACCTCTGTCAACAGATGTTAGTCCAGATGGTTTACACAAGGGATGTTAATCAACTTAGCTCTGGAGTTGAACTGGATTTAACCCTGGTTATAAGGAATCTGCTGCTCTAAAATACAGTTACTGCTCAAACATGAGCCTCCAGGCTACATGAAACACATTGTGTTTGGTACTCGTTTGTGTGAGGGTAGAAACTAAGATGCCTTGCATCAAAATAAAGCAAGTTAATTGATATGAACAGCTCATTACCCTCAACAAAGACGATAAAGTCCTAATTAAGAGAAAATACAAGCAAGTTTGAGTTCAGGGCTGCTTTTGTTCACTGAACTGAGCATGCTAGACGTGCTCTGACCCATCCACAAACTGCACAAATATACAGAGGTGTGTCCGCCTCCTCTGCCAAGCAAACATACCATGAGCGCAAAGCACAGGCTTGTTCCCCAGTGGCCACAAAAGGAACTGCAGCTAATGTGGAACACGAGGTGTATGTGCTCAGTCTTAAACTGAAGCCCTGAATAAAAATTTATGGATGAAGAATTTAAAACAATGCTACAGCGGACTATATTTTTGTATTATAATAGTAACAGTAAGTAAAGACAAGTCCCATGAATCCATTCAAAATGTGGTAAATCAGACCTAAGTAGATACCTTTAGGACAAGCAGGTGTAAGTGGATGACAATCTGCTCCTCGCCACCTGCATTAAAACAAATGTCATGCAAATCTAACAAACTCCAGCCATTGATTAAACACAGTACTCGCTATTCATTTGCAGCTAATTAACAGAGAAGTACCAGCATTCAGCTGGCTTCCGTGTCCATGACCCTACATGTGACATGGCGGGACACAGCTGGGCTTGAACAATGAGGAATGGAGGTGGGAGTGTCTGGAGAGACAGATAGCGAGTGAAACTAGGAAGGGTGTGTGTGTGTGTGTGTGTGTGTGGTGCGCACAAGCCAAATCCTCAGAGGCTAAAATGTGGGTTGACACAGATTAAGGAGACTCCCTTCCTCCCTGATGAATGGTGTGCATTTTAATTACAAGAAAACTGCCTCACATGGGGCTTATTATAGCAGAGGGAAAGGGAAAGATAAAACAAGGAGTTGGAAGACTGTGGTGGCAGAAGATGGGATGAAAATGACAGGAAAACTAGGAATGAACAGAGGGGAGGGGTACAGGAAGGGACTGGAAAGAAAACCATTTGAAGAGCCAAATATGTTGACAGTGTAGAGCAGGAATTATTTCCATCGGCAGCATCTAAATTACTACTTTTCATAGTTAAATTCTACAAGAAATATTAATGGAATCCAATCAGACAAAGTAATCTAAGAGCACTAATCTTGATAGTTTTGATAAGCTCTGATGTTAACAGAAGCAAGCCTCCATTATCCCTGACAGGGCTTCCTTCCTACCCAGCTCTGCACATGCTGCGTGGGCCTTTATCAGTGCTGACCACGGCATACACTGAATCAGTGCTGTTTCCTGCTCAACACATCTAATCCTGTTCATTCAGCCCCGCTGGAAGCGATTCATTTCAGGAAATATCTGCAATCAAACAAAATGTAATCAAGACTAGCACTTAACAGCCTGCAGGGGGTGATGCTGAGTTGTGTGAATACTGAGCGGCAGGCTCACTGCTGCTGGCTTTTTCCTCTCAGGGCTGGAATAAAGAAAAGGCCTTATCTGTGTGGTTCATAAATGCCAAGACTTCCACTGATATATGAGTTGACACCAAAGTGGAACTACGAGGATGAACACTAGGTGCAAGATGCCGGCTCTGCAGCTAGTTTTTCCATGTTCTCTGACCCCTTTTTTTTTTCATCTTCCTGCTCTCATTCCTTTCATTTCTTCCCTCTGATGTCTGATGTGTTGCAAGGTGCACACTGGCTGATATGAATTCCTAACATGCTGCAGCTTGTCTTCCATATATGAGAGAAAGAGTGAGGAAGGTGCACACTAGCTGAGCAAGAGAATGTGATGGGACAGAAAAGTGGGGATCTTAGGCAAGATAAGACATAAAGCAAAAATGCCACTGTGTTTGTTATCTGCTCGAAGGGAAAGGGAGGTTTGGAATGTCATATCTAAAAATGTCAAAACAATATCTTTTGTCTCCATAGTTGCCATTCTGCTGAGCTGAAACTTGAAACGGCAGCCTTTTATGTTGGGCTGTGAGAGAGATGGCCTTTAAATATGACACAGGCTGACAGACCGTCACTGAGAGCCCAAATCCTTCGGTTTGAAACAAAAAAGACCAGCTGGGACTTCACCATTACAATCCTCTGAGCTCAAGGTCTGGTGCCAGCTTACATCTAAAGCATTTAAGGCAAACGCGCACACACAGGTGGAACAGTAGGCAAAAACACTGCATGCAAGTGGCTTTCAGCATGGCTGCCCACACATACCAGAGACAGACTCAGGCATCTGGCCACTATAAATACACCCCCACCACCACCACCCTGACCTCTGAGAGCAGATACTTACAGTAGAAGATGGACAGCCACACTAATCACAGCAACAGTAGGACCTCACGGACCACCCAACCAGTTTGTGCTGCACTGTGTTATAAACTTCTAAACTGTTTCAGGTTTTGGTGGTTAAAGTTCATTAATTCTCTACTAAACAGTCACTTCTGTTCAAAACACATACATGATGGCTTTCTTATGATCTGTTACTGTCTTATAACTGCTGTTAATCAATAAAATGACACATTTAAATGTATTTAAAGTGAGAGGTCACTTGTATAGAAAGAAAGAGGAATGCATCTCATCAGATAATGGGAAGCAAAGTATCATCAGAAAGCCGAAGTCATCCTGATGTTACAACAACTTATAAACCTGAAACTTATCAAAACTGAAGATTCTCAGATAAGAAGTGAAACATCTTCAAGACGCAAGGCAATAAGTCCAGTTGCTTCTGCTCATTTATTCTATGCTATGTAAGAAGTTATTTAGAACCTTTCTGATAAACATTTTTAAATATTTTTCAGTGACTTTATAATTCCAATTATAGAAATGTCATGATGTTTTAGTTCCTGTCTGACAAATAAGACATTTCTTTTTTATTGAAAAATAATAACTAAATAATAATTATTCTTGGGTCTCTCACACCATATATTTCAACAAGTAAGTCAACAAGTAGAATAGAAAATATATATATATATATATATATATATATATATAATCATCATGCACCTCTCAGTGTCAAGCTAACTTCTATCACCAATAATACAGCAATGAATAATTTAACAAGACCGGTTATGGCTACCGAGTTAGAATGGGGCCACCATCAGTCACCTACTCTACATAGATGACATCAAGCTGTACGCTAAGAGTGAGGAAGACATTGACTCACTGATCCACACCACCAGGGCTTACAGCAAGGATATCTAAATGACATTTGGACTGGAGAAATCTTCACGGTGAAGGATGGTTGATGGAAGCGGATGGTAACAAAGAGAGGGAAGGTAGTCCATACTGAGGTCATTGCACTCCCAGTTGGTAGAATAGCAAATGTTGAGTAGAGCTACGAATGTCTTGGCATACCACAGGCAAATGGCAACCACGAAGAGGACACAAGGTAAGCTGTAACAGCAGAATATCTGCAACGAGTAAGGCAAGTCCTGGGAAGTCAGCTCAATAGCAAGAACAACATTCGGAAAAATAACAGCTATGCCCGGCCAGTGATCAGATACCCTGCTGGGATAATAAGCTGGCCAAAGGAGGAAGTTCAGACCACAGATGTTAAAATACAGAAGCTGTTTACCATGAGGGTTCCATGCCAAGTCCAGCGTCCAGAGGCTCTACTTTAAGCAAAAAGATGGAGGCCAAGGACTAGTGAGCATCAGTGCCACTTTCCAAAATAAAACATCCAAGCTCTATAAATACATCAGGTGTTCCCAAGAGATGAGGCACTTAGAAAACGCCTCAGACAATGGAACCTGGAGGAGAATGAAATGGAGGAACCATCATGGGAGGAAAAACCCCTGCATGGGATGTACTAACGACAGATAGCTGAAGTGGTGGATATGAACAAGTCTTACCAATGGCTGGAGAGAGCTGGACTGAGGCGCTAATCATGGCAGCACTGAAACAGGCCTTGAGTACCAGGGCAATCGAGGCCCAGATCTACCACAGCAGGCCAGACCCCAGGTGCAGGCTGTGCAAAGAGGCCCCTGAAACAACCCAGCACCTCCCAGCAGGGTGCAAGATACTGACAGGAGACGATTATATGGAACACCATAACCAAGTAGTCGGCATAGTGTACAGAAACATCTGTGCAGAATATAGACTGGAGACCCCTAGGTCACAATGGGAAACACCTCCCAAGGTGCTGGAGAACGAGAGGGCTAAGATCCTGTGGGACTTCCAGATACAAACCAGCTAAATGGTGGTGGCAGAGCTGGGCGATATGGCCTAAAAAAAAATCTCAGATTTTTTAAAACCAAATCCAACTTAGCCTTCGATTTTATTCGATTTTTTATTTTCTTTTACAAAACATAAACTTATTAAAAACATTTATTTATTTTTATAAATGCCAGCAAAAATAAAAGCATATTATGTCATAACGTCTCCACCATATAACTGACTTCATATCTTACATAGAAATATGCGACACAATGCATCTGTGATCTCTTATCTCTGCATCTCATAAAGCCGCATTTCTGACTGCAGTTATACGCAAAGCTAAATCCCAGGCATGAGTGAAAATCTGTCAGACAAACACCGTTCTGGTGTGGAGGGAAGGCTAAGTCTCCTGCTAACTAACTATGGAAAAAAATCCAGATTTTCATAAAAATAAATCGCCAGAAATGGAAAATTTGATTTATCAATTTTATCGATTAATCGGCCAGCCCTAGGTGGAGGCCAACCCATCGGACATTGTGATCATGGATGAGCAGCAGAAAAAAGCTGTTGTCATCAATGTACCCATTCACACCACAAGAGGACAATGCAAGCTTAAGTAAGCAGATAGGAACTTCATGCAAAAACTTCTAAATTTTCACAAAACATTACCAGTAAGGAAAAAAAACTACACTACACACCATCTGCCCACCACCAAACAGCAGAAAAGGCTAAGTTAATGAATGGCTGGTGAAGGATTTATCTCCGAGAGAGCTGCTTATTTCTCACAGGAGTTTGTGGAGAAACAGACTCAAGAGGAGAAGAGCTTCGAATTGATGCATGTAAATTTTGCTCATGTTGGATGTGAAATAAGCTGCTGTTCTGCACATAAACTTTAAAGGTGGCAAAAAATAAATGAAAATGGAAAAATAGCCTGTTGGTATAGTCATAGCAAACCGACAACGTGTGAGTTTGACACGTCATTTCTAAGAAGGTACCGCCTAAAAATGACTGCAACAAAACAAAGCTGCCTAGTCCAAAGGGTTAAACCTTTAGCCACATACTGTAAGGTTGTAAACTAAAGTGATGAAATCTCATATTTTATATGTATATATGTATATATATATATATATATATATATATATACACATACATACACACACATATATACATATATATATATATATATATATAAAATTGATTTTACCCAGGGTATATAACAGTAAAAACCAGAACACAATCTGACATTGAAAGTAGCCGCTAAAAGTTGAGGTTTGAGTAGCTTTTTAACCACTGACAGATCACTGCAGGCTGATCGCAGAAAGTTTAAAAGGGAGGGGGGCAGCTGTGGTCTGGTAAGACAGGAACTTTGTGTCAGGTGAGCAGAGCGGTAGCAGGATGGAGTGATGAGATGGAGCAGACTGGTGGGGTAGAGGAGTATCTGGTTTTAAAGGGCTTTGTGAGTGGGGAAAAGGGGCTTTGAAATGGAGCCTTTGTAGCTCATGAAGCCAGAGAAGCTTCTGAAGAGACACCTGAATTGTGACTCTACCTTTGTTCTTTTTTAGACCTTTTTTTCCTGCTCGTATTTAATTTATCTTGTTTTTCAGGCTTTAAAGAATGAATGGGTGGGTGGGTGGGTGGCTGGATGGATGGATGGATGGAGCTTCTCTTACCATTTGCTAGATCTCCTCTGGGCACTTTGTCTCACATTTTTAAAATCTTTATTCTTATTTTTTATATATTTGTGAACTTGCACAACTGCTGCAAGCATGTAGAGCAGAAAGTCAGGATTGCTTTTAAACTATTACTTTTTCATCCCACTTTGTAGTTATAATTATTACATTCTTCTGGCACATGCTCTTAACATGCACTTCCTCTTCTGGTTATTTCAGCTGATGCTATTCTAATGTTTACTAATGTCACTGCTGCAGACTGTTCCCCATGGGGCAGAATATATAGTTCATCTTTTAAATTGTATAATTTAATATTGAAGAAATGCTAAAATAAAGAACAAAGAATCTACTTCTACACATGCGTAAAAGAATGAACAAATCAGAATAACTAAAGAAGGATGAGTTATGTATAACAATAAATAAAAAAAAAATTAAAAAAAAAACTGTCAGGTTATAAAAAATTATTCTTTTGCTGTCACCCACCCACTTCCCTTTTGTCCCACAGTCAAATGCTTGTAGATGCAGACAGTTGTAGGTTTTGGGTACAAAAGCTTTCCTGTGGTTAATATGATGCCTCAGTGGTTATTTTTGGGCCTGACATTGCATGTGTATAGAGATGAAACAGCATGCGGAAGCATCTTTAAAAAAGATGGGTGTATCTTTTATATATAACAACATGGTAGACATGCTCTCTCTTTTTTTTAACTAGTCTGTTATATTGCACATATAAGATATATACTGATCAAGTCATCCATGTTTCGCAATGGAAAGAAGAAGCCAAACCACATATGTACTGATTTTTATTTTAATACAGCTACTGAGAAAGACTGAGGACAGTTAAAATGATCTACTTAACATCTTATTTAGCTCAGCCATGACAGAGAAAATTATTTGCATTGAGATGGGAACAATACATAGTGCTGGATCTAATTGGAATTTCACATAGTTGAAATCATTAGAGCTTTACCAGCTCCAGAAAATAAGCTTAGTAAGTGGACCATGAGTTATAAGGTTATCTGATCAGTTACCATCTAGAGTGTGAAAGTGTTCACTCTTTACTTTTTGTTAATGGTTTTCCACAACCATAAACAAGGTGGCTGGTTAGATAGACGGACAGATGTTGAATTTCCCTTTCTCCTAATCAGTTTTGTCTGGTTCGTCTTTTCTGGGTTGAAGTAGGTCACAACACCAAGAACAAGCAGCTCTTTGTCCCCTTTCCAGCAGGACAGAAACAGAGGGAAGAAGATGAAGAGGATGGTTAGTGAGGTCTGCAAAGCCAAATCATTCCACTGGAAAACAATCAACCCCATCCGGATGCCAGAATCCACGAGTGTGTGTGTGTGTGTCTCTGTGTGTTTACTCTTGTAAAGCCTTCTTCCTTATAAGCATGCAGAGTATTAATCCCAGCATCAATGCCATCATGAACTCCAAAGAAGACCAGATCCTGCCCCTTGGATGATCCTCTTTCAATACGCCAGATGCTGAGTGCAAATGAAGCTGTGACTAAAGCAATCCAAAACACACAAACATACACGTACACTTTTATTCACACTCACTTTTCCTCCAGCCACCTTCTTCCCAGTTTATCAAAGGCTGGAGTGTGTGACGGCTTTATATCCCAAGTAGGGCAGCACCAGCAGTGTGTTAGCGATTTAAACCTGCTGCAAGGCCTGAGGAAACCTGCTGGGCTCCAGCTCATTTCCAAATAAAGCAATGATGTGTTATCTCAGCCTGCAGCCACAACTTCTTAGAAAAATTACTTTTAAGTACTAAATAGGGAAAAGCCTGAAAAATCACGCAGGTGCAAATGCTACCTGACACTGATAGCAGCTGTTCTTCATTATGCTCTAGCAGAGGGCTGTGTCTTTCCCAGCAGTAAGAAGAGAACATTGTGTTTCCTTTTTGCATCCTTAGCCAATGAAATGTAACCATCAATATGGCATCATCATTATTGTCTATCCATAAACCAATCCACCAGCTGTTTCCAGCTCAAATCAGAGGATCAGTAGCATCACATCAACTGAGCTGTCAGTCATTAACAGCAAGGAAGCAAATCTCACAACACAAAGTAAGCAGAGAAAGAACTCATCAGGATGGAGGGAGCTTGATAACAGGTTCAGGAATGCATATACAGAGATGCACAATACAGAATCTGTTACAGTTGTGTCTCACTTTCTCCTCTCTTCCTTGATTTCATAATTGACTACATGCTTGCATCAAGCTTGTGAGCAATTCAGGTTGACTAGAAGCAAAACACAACAACAAAGACAGATGAACCTTCAAAAGGGAAGTCCAATAAATAGGACCAGATTAAGCATTTCCACACAAGTTACTGTTACCACAACAGAGTCTGCTCAACTAGGATGCTTGTTTCAGTAGTAGCAAAGAACTGCAGGGCTGCAAGACCAAGACAACCGAGGGCACCTCTTGTCATAGAACATGTGTCTAGCAGGATGTGATGATGCCAGTGGAAAGGGGTCAGTGAACACAACTGACAAAAAGCAGGAAAGTGGGACATTACATGCAGTAACGGCACTAAACATGTAGCTACAGCATATTAAGGATAGAGATGTTTTGCTTGCATTGAGCCTAAATGCTATTTTTAATTTAAAGGTTTTTCCCACGTAACCGTTTGTTCCAAAAACCGAGAGAAACTGGTCGAATATCGACCCTGCAGCCTGCTGATACAGTGCACTGGGCTCAGGAGAGATGACATGATGGTTGGCTGAGCGCTGAGCTGTTGCTGCTTAGTCAGCTACCCGTTCGGAGCTGTCTGTCCACACCAGTAGTCTGTGATCATGAGCTTGTCTAAGTTTTGTTTTGTGTGTATCAGTGTATATGTGTGTGCGTGTGTGTGTGTGCACACCATATGCTTCAAGGTCCTGCAGCATTTTCATTTTTAAAGTCAAACAGATGGACAAACCCAGGAGGACATACATAAGCTTCTTTTAAGTCTTTGGCTGCTACAGTTACTGTATGTGTGTGAATCATGTGCATGTGTCAAGCACTAGAGACTTCCCTCCCCTGCTACAATAAGTCAAGAAACTGCAGAATCGAGGGGTTTTTTTAGCTTAAAAAAAGAGGAAGTTAACCAGAGGGGATTTTTTGATAATAGAGACTTCAAGATGACCAAAATGACTTTGTACTCGGAAGGACACACAAGTAATTTAGAACTTAACTTTGGTGCAAGATGCAGGGTCCTAGATAGAACTGAAAAAGTACAGGTAAATTACTTTTTGTCCCCTGTTTAGCTCAAACTCACAAAATTGGTGGATTCACAGCTTCCCTTAATGTGGTCTTTTGTCATTACCACACCTTGTACATAAAAGACAGACACAGCCTCCATGGTCAGAAAAAGATGTGCCTCAAAGCCTCATTTTTTCTAAAAACTTAGCAGGAAGCGCCTCTTTTGGCTGCAGAAGGGAAGTTGCTCTAAATGTCACTGAAACAATGACTTTAAGAGGCCTGTGCCTCACATATTAGACATTTTAATCAAACAAAAACAGTAAAGTCATCTTTTACTGTAGAACAGCGTGACTTATCGATTTAACCAATCCATCTCTCTCTCTCAGCTTCAGCCACTCCCATCTTAATGCATGCGTACACAGACTTTAACAATTTATAATCTTGCAGCAGGAAGGTGCGTTAAGTTGCACTGTGCCAACTTGGCACTTTTAAAGCAACTTTTCAGACACTTTTGGTGCCTTTATTTTTAAAGAATATTTAAACTGACTTTTATAAGGCATCTTTCTGTAGGAAAGTCCATTGAGCTGCACCACCCTGCTGCAGCCACAGACAAGGAAAACCTTGAATACATGCATTACCATAATGATCACAACATGGTTGCTCCTGGGAGCAGCTAATTTGACCAAACAGATGTTGCAATGGACTGAGTTCAGTCTGTTTAGTGAGTACCAGAGAGGATAAAAAGCAACAAAGCAGCTGAAAAGGTCAAGAACTATATAGAAAACAACACAATTTTTTGGTCACCGTTAGGAACAGATTTACTGATAACAGAAAATTGCACACCAGATACAATTTTGCCTCTGTACAGAGATTTATTTCTATATGATAAATAATAGAAGCTTCATGTCTTTATTATTTAAAAATGTGGCCAAAAAGTATTTTTGGGGGATTGTTTCCGTGTCTTTACCTGTTTTTCAATAACAGTCTAATTCCTGCTGCTGTGACTGATCATTTCTAGTAGGTGTCATCGCCCATTAGGCTGCTATGGAAACCGAATTATGTCCACCTCTCTTAATGAGTCACAGGTTGTCATGTGGTGGCTAGACGCTGCGAACAACAGATTTTTAACTGACTCAGACAATTTGATAAGATGTATTCAAGTTTAAAAAATGTGCTGCTATAACGTACACAACTAATTTCTGATGTGTGTATGAGAAAGTACTTTGGTTGGGGTTTTGTCAGTTTTATGCTTTTAGCATCCTTGTTCAACCTCTTGGTACTGGAGCTTCACCAACACGCCTACATGTTAGTCTTTTGTTGCCACCTGGCAGTTTCAGAAATATGAAGAATGATCTGAAGTGGTGTTAAAATAATGAAGACTATCCAGTACAACAAATTTCCCCTGTGCTTCTTTGTTTTGTAATTATTTTCTATACTTTGTCTGCTTTGTTATGAAATCGGTTTTTAGTCCCCCTGGCTCAAGCTAACTTTGACCTTACACAAGCACTCAAAGCATCACAGATAACCTACATATGTGTTACCATGAACAGGTCTTCAGTTTGCATTGGTCAGCCTCTAGCATTTGTTACCATCATTCCCTCCCATCCCATCCAAATTCAGCTCTGCTTAAACCCAGCTGTAGGCCATGCAAGAAGAATGGTAAGCAATGATACTGGAACTTTTTCCCTTCCATGTTTAGCATTTAAACTAAAAAACACACTACTATCTCTAAACCTACAAGCAGAAGCAATTGCACATCCATTTAAACACGTATTGTGGCAGAGGTTTGGAGTCTGTTAGATCTCAGTGCTGCTTTTGTCACAGTTGACCAAAACATTCTATTAGACTGGAAAAATGGGTTTGAAGCTCAGCTCCAGTTCTGAACTGGTTTGAATCCTTCTTGAAAGACAGGAAATACGTTGTATCAATAGGTATCTACAGATCTATAGATCTACTCAAAGAAAGATGATGTGTGGAGTTCCCCAAGGCTCCATTTTGGGCTCCCTATTGTTCATATTGGTCAGCATCTACATGCTCCCACTAGCTTGGATCATGGAAACAAACAAAATATCCTCCCATATATATGCTCTCTATTACTGTCGCACCAGGGGACTCTGGTCCCATCCAAAGCTTAAGTGAATACCTCAGTCAAATCAATACTTGCCAAAATGTTTTTCAACTAAAATTTTATGTTTTTGCTGATATTTTAATGGATATTTATAGACCCCTTTTCCTTTGTAAGACTGCAATCTGTGTCTGTAATGATTATAATAATAATAATAATAATAAATTTTATTTCAAGGCGCCTTTCAAGACCCAAGGTCACCTCACAAAAGACAATTAAAATCAGTTAAAACATAAGACAAAACATCAAAACAAACATCATGCAGCAGACAGTTAAAAACATTAAGGTGAGAAGGCCAGTTTAAACAGATGAGTTTTAAGTTGTGATTTGAATGATGGAAGTGAGTCGATGTTACGGAGTTCAGGTGGGAGTGTGTTCCAGAGCTGGGGAGCAGAGCGACTGAAGGCTCTGCTCCCCATGGTGGTGAGACGGGCACGGGGCACAGAAAGGTGAATGGAGGAAGATGATCTGAGAGTGCGGGAGGGAGTAGCTATATGGAGTAGGTCAGACAGATATGGAGGGGCCAGATTATGGAGACATTTGAAGGTGAAAAGCAGGATCTTGTAGTTGATTCTGAATTTTATTGGGAGCCAGTGAAGTTGTTTGAGAACCGGTGTGATGTGTTGAAAAGAAGGTGTCCAAGTGATAATCCGGGCAGCAGAGTTCTGAAGAAGCTGTAGTTTATGAAGTGATTTATCGGGGAGACCAAAAAGAAGTGAATTGCAATAATCGATTCTTGAGGTGACCAGACTGTGGACTAGGATAGCTGCAGCATGTGGAGTGAGAGATGAACGCAAGCGGTTGATATTTCGGAGGTGGAAGTAGGCAGACCGAGTGATGCTATTAATGTGTGAATGAAATGAAAGGGTGCTATCGAAAATGACGCCGAGACTTTTTACCTGAGGGGAGGGGAGAATAGAAGAGCTGTCAATGTTAACAGAGAAACTGTGAGATTTGGTTAAAGTGGTGGGTGTGCCGACAAGGAGGACTTCTGTTTTGCTGCTGTTGAGTTTAAGAAAATTGGAAGAGAACCATGTCTTGATTTCAAGAAGACAGTCAGAGAGGGATGAAGGCGGAACAGAAGAATTTGGTTTTGATGAGATGTAGAGCTGTGTATCGTCTGCATAAGAGTGAAAGTTGATATTGTATTTGCGGAAAATGTGACCAAGCGGGAGGATATAAATGATAAACAGAAGAGGCCCCAGGACAGAACCTTGGGGCACACCGGCTGTTACGGGGAGTGATTGTGATGAGTGATCCTTAATGTGAATGAACTGTGTGCGGTCGGACAGGTATGAAGTGAACCAGGTAAGAGGAGTATGAGAGACGCCGATGGATGCCAGTCTATTAAGGAGGGTGCTGTGAGAAATAGTATCAAATGCTGCAGTAAGATCGAGGAGAATAAGGATGGTGATGAGGCCAGAATCAGCTGCCAACAGAAGGTCATTTGTTATTTTCAGAAGAGCTGATTCTGTGCTGTGGAGTGGACGAAAGCCGGACTGGAAGTGTTCAAACAGATTATTGATAGAGAGGTGTTGGTGAAGCTGGGAGGCAACAACCTTTTCAAGGATTTTGGAGATGAAGGGAAGATTGGAAATTGGACGGAGGTTATTAGGGTCAGATGGATCAGCGCCAGGTTTTTTTAAGATCGGTGTGACGGCAGCTGATTTGAAGGCCAGTGGAACATGTCCAGTCATGAGGGAGGAGTGAATTATGGCAGTGATGTGTGGAGAGAGTGAGGAGAGACAGGACTTTACCAAGACTGTTGGGATCGGGTCAAGTGGGCTGGTGGAAGGTTTGGCTTTCTGAATCAGTTCAGATATGTCAGTTTGAGAAGGAAGGGTGAAGCTTGAGAATGAATGAATGATGGAGAAAGATGGAGGAAGAAAGTCTGCAGTGGAAGCTGCAGCTCCTTCAGAAGTGAGTTGTTGGTGGATGTTGTCGATTTTTGAAGTGAAGTAGGACAAAAGGAAGTTACAGAAGTCAGTTGAGTTGAGATGTGAGGGAAAAGAGTCCGGGGGTCTTGTAATTTTATTGAACAGAGAAAAGAGGGATTTGGAATTTCCTTCATTAGTGCAGATAATAGCAGAGTAGTATGCAGATTTAGTTGATCTAATGCAGTCTTTGTGTAGAAGAATGTGATTATTATACATATCTTTATGGATACTGAGTCCAGTTTTCTTGGCAAGGCGTTCAAGCCGGCGCCCTTTAGCTTTGAGTTTGCGGAGGGAAGGAGTGAACCATGGAGCAGAACGGGAAAAGGAAACATGTCTGTGTTTGATTGGAGCAAAAGTGTTAAGTAGATTATAGAGGTTCTTGTTATAGTTACAGACTAATATATCTGGAGACGAGATACTGCTTACAGTGGGGAGGTTGTTTATGGCAGATGAAAATGTATCCGGATTAATGTCCTTGATTTTCCTGAAAGAAATGTAACGGAGAGGGTGGATTTTGGAAAGAGACACACTTATGTTGAAAGAAATAAGTTTGTGGTCAGAGAGGGGGAAATGATGAGCTTTACAGTCATTAGGTGTTAAACCGGAGCAGCAAACCAAGTCCAGAATATGATTTTTACAGTGAGTGGGGAAGTTTATGTATTGATGTAGTCCAAAACTGTTCAGGCAGGACCCAAAGTCTCTAGAGAGGAGATTATTGCTGTTGTCCATATGAATGTTCAGATCGCCAAGAATGATCAGGTTTGGAGAGAGTGAGGACAGGTACGCCAGGATTGTTAATTTGGTACTGCAGTGCAATTTTTCATGCAAGCAGACAAAGTATTAACTTCTCTTAAATAAAGATAAAATTGAAATAATTGTGCTTGTAAACAAAGATGAACACAAAGATTAGTGTCCAGCTTCATTCAGCGATGATGAAAACACATCAAGCCAGAAATCTTGGTGTCATTTTGGACTCTAAGCTAAATGTTAACGGTCATATTTTTTACCTAAACATACCTAAGGCAGGGGTGTCCAAAGTCGGTCCTTAGGGGTCGCTGCCCTGCAGGCTTTTAATTTTCCCCTGCTTCAACACATCTGACCCAAATTAAAGAGATCTTACAGCCTATGCAGTCCTGCACAATGATTCATTAATTTGCATCAGGTGTGTTGGAGCAGGGAAACATTGAAAAGCTGCAGGTCCTTGAGGACCAGAGCTGGACACCCCTGCCCTAAGATAACTGCAACTAAACCAGAACGCTGCTGGTCATGTCCTCGCAAAGACCAAAAAAAAGGGAACATATCACTCCGGTTCTCAGATCTCAACACTGGCTTCCTGTGTGCCGTCGAATTGGTTGTAAAATGCTGCTGCTGGTGTACGAGGCTCTGAACGATTCTGGTCCAAACTATCTACCTGATCTGCTGACACTATATGACCAACCAAGGATTCTAAGCTCATCTGGGTCCAGTTTGCTCTCCATCCAGAGTTTAAACTAAACAAGGACAATCAGCGCTTAGTTCTTCTGAACCGAATATCAGGAACAAACTACCATAAAACCAGAAGTCTGATCCAAACCTTAGTTTTTCTGAATCAGGTCTACAAAATGCATTATTTGCCATCACTTTTAATTAAGAGTTTTCCTTTCTGAAAATGTTTTTTTACATATGTACACTGACAGTGATGGTGATGATGCATATCCTATTGATGTCGTATCAAATGCAACCCGCTGTATGTTTTCTGTTGCTCTCTATTTTAGCTTGTCCTGTTTCAATTTAATTTCTTTTATTTCTTTTAGGTTGTTTTAGTTCTTTTACTTTTGATGTTCTTTGTAATGTTTCTTTTGCGCCTTGCTTTTAAAGTTTTATAAATAACACTTATACAAATAAGCCTTCCATGCCATGCATAATTTTTAATTGGTAATTCTGAGCAAACTTAACCCATTAAGGCAATGAAAAAATGGTAAGTCTAATTTTTTTTAATATGAGGCCTTTATTTGGCCCTTTAACAAAATGTAACAAAAAAAAAAAAAAATTTGGGGGGCAGGATATCTACCATTTGTTACCATGTGATAGTTTCAAAATATTATAATATGGTTTTCTTTTTCTATTATGGGACAGAAGACAAGTATCACATTGTGTTCAACAGGATTTTAAGCAAAGTTTATACCATTAATTGAATCAAAATGTCTCAGAAACTGTATGTGACAATATGTCATGTCGGGTTCTTATGGGTTAAACCATTAAGTGCGGCGTCAATAACTGAGAACAGAACATGGAAGGACCGGGAAGAGTGAAGATGCATACCAGGTTTTATTTCAATTTTTGGTTAAGCAAACTTAGACACATTACGTAACTTTCTGACCTTAAAACTCCACGTTCCTGATACGTTTAATGGCACAGTGATATCTATTATGTGCATATCTGGAGCCGTCATTGCCCAGCAGCATCCCGAGGCTGAGAAACTGCACAAGACAACTTTTTTTTATACGGGATGCTGCGTGCAGTGCTGCTGAATTTTGCTTTACATGCCGCCACATGCTAGCAAATGGATATAAACCCACCAGCCGTTTTAAACATGCACTGTGGCAAGAAACGCAGGAAGACATTGTCGGAGGGAGAGAGGAAAAGAAAGAGACAGAACAAGAGATAAGACAACAGTCAACATAAGACTGTTTTATTGGATGGAGAGAGCTCACAGTGCAGGTAGGATGCTAGATGGATGCTGTATTAGCCATCCATCTTGCATCACTGAGGAAATTGCAAAAGTTCTGTACTGCATCATTAAAATGTTAAAGCTTAAGAAAATAAAAAGAAACAATAAAACAGCATAAATATAAAGCTTAATTAGCTTTGCCTTGTTTGTTTATTTATATTATTGTTCAAGTATCTGTTTAGTATCAGGAAACAAAGCAATAAAAATCACATTGTACTGTACTGAATTACACAGTAACATTCTGGTATCACATTGCACTGTATTAGGGGCGACCTATAACAAGGTTGTGGCTGCTTTGCATGCCTCTTCTAAGCAGAAGATCACTTGACACATGCATCTTATCTGCCTCAACAAAGCTCAATAAATACTCAACAAGATAAAAAAAAGAGAAACTGAAAACAAGCAACTGATACTCGAGCAGAAATAGAGCTCGTTGCACAAACTGAACCCTAACAGACATAAAAACTACTTCAGAGGCGTAAATAAGATCTGTCACAGTCTAAAGCAGAACATGGAGAAAATGTTCATGTGACAGCCTTCTGATATCTCTTTTCATCTAAACAATAAACCAAACTAAATTTAGACCCATTCGAGTATCTAGGTTACACCAGATGTGTGTTGGACTTCGTAAAGAACTACTCTGAGTGACATTTGCAACACTGCAGCGGCTTCACTGACAGGACTTAGTAATCAGCTCACTTCAAAAGATGCCACCAAAGTGGCAGTGACGCAAATCAGTGACAGAGCAGCGCAGCAGTTACTGTATTTGCAGAAAAAGCAAATACTGAAATATATTGTGTATCAGTCAGAAAAATTAAGTTAGCTCCAGAGCTGTTTGACATTCATGTCTTGTTGGTGCAGGCTCAAAGAAGTGAAGCAAGGAGCCACGCTTGGCAGGGCAGATGGCTGAGCAGGGGAGGTCAATCAAAGTTTGCCTCAGCCTCTAAACTGCAAAACAACACACAAAGTGAGGGAACAAATAAATACTTGACTAGCATGCTAAAACAAATCTGTAAAGAAAAAGCTGGTAACTGTGAGTGACAAAGCTTTATAATGTGCTTTGATCCAAATCTTCCCACAGGCCAATCTCCCCTCCTGCAAACTCGGCCAGCGTTATACTGTCAATAGATTTCAGCCTGCAGTTTCCTGTGTGGTTCACCACAGGAATGGTGGGGAGTGGGAAGAGAGAGGGTGGGGCAGTGCAGTGTTAAAGGAGGATACATTCTGGCTGAGGTCCAATCCCTGCATGTGGGCCTGATCCACCCTGATGCCCTGCCTGAGATCAGCACTGTTCTGCTCTTATTAGTGGTGCTGAAGGAAGCAGAGTGACGTAAAAACAAACTCAGCGTGTGAACGTAGAAAAACGCTTTCAGGGTGAAAACATACATGCATGCATGTTAGAATCACTGCTTTCATTAGTGATGGGTCGGGATGATATGGAAACTGGGAAGAAGGAGTAAGAAGGGAAAGAAAGTAAAGAACGGGGAGAAAACATGGTGAAAGATTTCTAGGTGCTGCTGGCTCAGCTCTTAAGATGAGGGACTGTCCATTGCTAAAAATACATTCAGGTTACGTTGTCCTCTCGAGCATGAAGTAGATGGACCCCCACTCTGCCTCACTTAACCTGCACTCATAATGCTTCTTCAGATCTTTCATTGCACCTCATTATCATGAACAGGTAAGAGAAAAATTCCCCTGAATGGCTCCCACTCAATTGTTAGCTTCTATTTCTCTTCATTTGTGTGCCACATATTACATCTCTGCCAAAACGATGACAGAATTTACTGCCCTCTGACATGGTAATTATACAGGATTGTGTAACACTCCTTTTTTTAAGCAGCTACTTTAAGGAAAGCCCAGAACCCATGTAAGCTGAGAAGGTATCCATAAATACTGACTGGATAGAGTTACCAATAATTTTGGTGCACAGTCACTCCCACCAACAAGAACTCCCACCAACAAGATATCAACCAAAGAACTTGGTTTCAGTCCCAAAATGGATGCAACCAGGTGTCATCTAGGATAGCAAAATATTGTGCATAGAACTGAAAACAAAGAGAGCATCTATGAATTGCCTGTGTGGAATGTGAAAGTCATGTCAACACACGTGTGTGCTCTTTGATAGCAGGTCCACCTGCAGCTTGCAGAGGGTGGCAGAAAGTTTTTGGATGGCTTTTGCAGTACATTTATCATCTTTGACTTCACCAACGCATTCTGGTGTGTTTTTAGCACCCAATGAACTCGACTCCTTGAATGCATTTCACGGATGTTCTGCTAAACTTAACCTATCAGTCACCAGGGGGAAATACTACTCTGGTGCTGACTGAACTGTGCAAGCAACATTAAGTAAGAGGTTCCCAGTTTTCATTTACTTTTAATGCTTTTATATCTGAAAAGGAGGGAAGGGGGATCTAGATGGCTGTTATTGTAAATAACTCCACAAACTATTTAGGTACTTGACAAGCCATAAATTACCCCAGTTATACCCACTACTTGCAAAATCAAAGCAATGGCAAGATGTCTGATAGCAAGATGAGCATCCAGCAGTCTGATATATGCCAGCAGAATATTTTCACCTCAAAATGACAGCAAAGAACCTTGATTAGACAAACTGAGCTGTAAACAATAACTGTTTGCATCCGAGGTATCATTAAATAACTTAAGCCCCTTAAAAGGCAATTATTCAATTACTACATTCACCTGAGCACTCGCCGGGACAGCGTCCCTCTAATGGTTAAATATTATTTTGTTTTGTTGGGACTGTGATAAACTTCAGAAAGCACTGACAGCCAGCTAAACTGACTCACGTTACTCCAAACGCAACATCTCCCAGCTAATACAACCACAATTAGACTAATTAAAGTGAGCCTTGCGTCAATGCTTATTTTTTCTGATGCACGCGGGGCCTTTCTGTGTATTTAACCCCGCGCTGCTGTCAGCTGAACCTCATTAACTTAACCCACCTGGAAATATATAACAACACTCCCGTCTCAGACAAACACCAGTTGTCAACCTCTTGGAGAAAAATCCTTTTCCCATCGCTAGCATTGTGTGTTTACGTTAACGCCACGCACTCTCTCACGCGCTGCTTTAATGTTGCGTTCAAGGCGAGCGAACTTACCTAAATCATCCATGTTGGCCGGAAATGGTTCCAACGCTGAGAACCGGACCGGTCCTTCTCTCTGACGGTCACAGCTGGACTGTAAAGCGGCCGGCTCGGCTCCTAGTCGGCAAATCTCCGAAAGGTGATCCCCTTCGCTGGAAGCGGTGAAGTTTTCGAGCCCCCCTGCTGATCGACGAGTCTCCAACACACTCACAAGCACACACATACCCAGCTGCACCCCCTCAGGAGTCTTCAACAGTGCACATCCAGCCCCCCCTGCCAACCCAGCAGCCACAACACGGGAGCCACCGACATCTAGCGGTAGAAAAAGACTTGACACCCACAAGTATGGATTCATTTTATTGACTGCACTGGTATAAATCACAAACTTAACCACCGAGAAGGAGGCTGTGCAGAACTGAATGAGTGGTGTAAGTGGATATGGGATGGAGGAAGAGGTTACAGAGTCAAATAAGACAGATCCAGGAAAGACTGATTTAAAAAAAAAAAAAAAAAAGGCACTCAGAAAGAACATAGAGCTTTGTCTTAACAAAATTGGGAAGAATATATTATTTTCTTAGATGTATATAATTTCAGATAAAATTTCATATCAAAGAAAAATGTAAAAGGTGAGTGAAATTAAGATATAATGAAATAAAATAAAAGTTAAATCAGTTTTTGACCATGTGGCTGGGAAATAAATGCCAAATAAATGTTTGTCTGCGAGAGAGTAGGAGAGGTCTAAGGGGCTTTAAAATATCAGAGTAGGGAATCAGCGTTCTCACTAAACAGAGTGGAATCTAGGAAAGGGAGAGAGAAAATGAAAGTCAAAACTTGGTTCAAAGAGACGCTAGTCTTTACACCAGTGTCCCACAAACCTGATAATTCTGGAGGTTGTGCAGTTTGTCCTGTGAGGAAGTTTTTGTCAGGTTCATCATTCACAGATGGAGGAAGTTCTACTCAAGCACTTAATGGTGAATAATGTGGATCCTAGAAAACTGGCCAAAGAGGAACCCAGAGGAACTTGACATGTTGTCAGTCTCTGTCATTGTACTTTGCCCTGGTACTCAAGGCCTGTTCCGATCGATGAATGGATGGATGGATGGATGGAATTTAATTTAATTTAATTTAATAATAAACAAAAATCCACAAATGCATGAGTGAAGAGCAACACTTCTGTACTTTTTCATCCTTTTTGTGAATAGCCACACGGTGGCAGTATTTCCACCATGAACGTATGAGGTCTTTAAGACATTTCATTACAAACAAAAGGAAGAATTAAAACATCCTTCTGAGCAGAGATAAAGGAAATTAAAATCTCCTCTTCAGCCTGCAAAAACCCCACATTGTTGTTATTTTGATTTTAGGCCAATAATGTATATAAGCAGATAGCTACTGCATTGCTTTTGGCTTTTCTAAGGGAAGAGCTTGAGTTCTGTATGTTTTATAAGAAGGAAAAGGATGGTGACCTTAAATTAAAAACTAAACATTTAAAACTAAAGTTTTAAATGTTTTCTTTCTATCACATGTCTAATTGGGGAGTCACAGGTGAATCTGGAGTCTCTGTACACCAGACAAATGCAGCAAATAACTAGCTCTCATTTTAAATGAGTTTCAGTTCATGCCACCAGGTTGGAGGATCAGAGTCCTGAAGTCTGGACCACATGCTGCAGGGACAGCTTTGCTCCTGCTGCTGTTCCCTTTATAGACAAGTCTCTGTACACTTTTTAATCTTTTACTTTAGTGCACTGATTGATTTTTAATTTTTATAGTTTGACTTTTTCTTTGCCCTTCTGTCCTATTTAACTTATTGTGATCAGGTTTTCAAAGTATAATTTATAATAATAGAGGAGTACTCGTTGTTTGTGTTTGTGATTTTAGATTAGATTAGATTGGAGAGACCTTTATTCATCCCTTATTAGGGAAATTTCCACTGTTGCAGACAGCTGTATATGGTATACACAGTATACACAGAACCCAAGATAATAAACACCCATCTGTAATTAAATATACAAATATAAAAATAACACTCAAAAAAGAAAAAAAAAACAAAAACTATAAAAAGGCAGTTTAAGGTGACACTGGTATAAATAGATATAAATATAAATATGTGCAGTTGTGAGTTGTATAAAGGAAAATTGCAAAATTTATTATGACCAGATGTTGTAAAATGATGAGCTTTGATGTGGGTGGGTGGATGATCAGCTCTATTGGGAGCAGGCCAGATTATGGAGTGTGACAGCAGAGGGGAGGAAGGACCTGCGGTATCTTTCCGTCATGCAACGTGGGTGAAGAAGATTGCTGCTGACGGTGCTTTCCGGGGCTCTCCGGGGCTTTGTTGTACTGTTTTGGTTGTTTTGGTTTTATTTTTATAACGGATGGCCTCTCCTATGTTGCTGCAGAATAAATCTACCTTTGTTTATTAATAAAGTTACCTTACCTCACTTTAACGCTTGATGTGTCTCCTGTTCGCACATTGTGCTTGGTAAGGTTCATGGTTTGAGTCTATGTGCTTTTTATGTCTTATTGAATATGTTTAAAAGTGAAGTAAGGGGAACATGATGGGAACCTGTTATTTTACATTTGATATATTTTGAAATACAAAACTTGACCTCCACACTTATGTGATGACTTCATTAATTTATAACTACCTAACAAACTCTGATTACTCTGCAGTTGTGGGGTGTATCAGTGATGGACAAGAAGCTGAGTAAAGAAAACTGGTCAGTCAGTTTGTGAGATGGTGTGGATGCCATCTCCTCATCCTGAACAGAAACAAACAAACAAAAAAATAGATGATTGTTGACTTCAGGAGGAGCAGGAGTAAACAAAGCCCTGTTAACATCCTGGGAGAAGAGCTGGATGTGGTGGACGGATACAAGAACCTTGGAGTTCAGCTGGACAACGAACTAGACTGGTAACACAAAAGCATCTACAAGAAAATACAGAGCAGACTCTCCAAAAGGAAACTGAGATCATTCAGTGTCTGCACCAAAATGTTCCATATCTTCTAGAAGCCTGTTGTAGAAAGTGTGATCGGCTATGCGGCTATTTGTTGGAGTAGTAACATAAAAAAAAAAAAATTATCAAGAAGCCTGGTTCTGGGGATAACTGGAGCAAATGGAGCTGATTATTCAGAGAAAAATGCTGTGCAACTCCCGCTCATTCTTCTCTGTGGGGGGCGGGAGAGGAGGCCTGGCGCGGTGCGGGAGGTCGCAGGTTCGCATCCCGCACGGGACAGAGAAACAAGCGAGTCCTCAGATGCCAGTACAGTGCGCCGGTGAAGTGAAAACTACACTAGCACGCTTCACCTGGAACATCTGGTTCAGGAACAAGTTACCTGGAACTCAGGAGTGTTCAGGAACTGGTTATCTGGGACTCAGGTGAGTCAGCCTGTTCGCATGAGTGAGATGTGCAGGAAAAGAAAC
The DNA here is from genome assembly GCF_017639745.1 of Melanotaenia boesemani. Lineage (NCBI taxonomy): Eukaryota > Metazoa > Chordata > Actinopteri > Atheriniformes > Melanotaeniidae > Melanotaenia > Melanotaenia boesemani. The sequence goes on from NC_055684.1 coordinate 34,875,521, forward strand.
CCACCACAGTGATGCGATCTGCACTTCATGACCCTTAATCTGTCTTAAATCTGAAAATCTGAAAATCTGTAAATCATAAATCATAAAAATGTGTCTGGACAAAGTCTTTTAAGTTGACCATTAATTCCCTTGTGGAATGATTCAATCACAACATCTTTTTTTTTAGCATTTCTGTTTGCTGCTGTTTTTGTTGATTAAATAAAAGCTGTATTCTCTATTTGATCAAGTTCTTCTTGTTTATCTTGGTTTTGTTTATCTTTGATTTGTATCTGGATGCTTGGTAGAAACTGTGCATTAATGGCTCATTGTTTGAGTCATTTTTAGTACACCATATAAAGATTTTACAAAGAACAGGAGAAATTATGCAACTTGACAAGATTTATTAAAAAAAAATCTAAATAGTAATAAAAATTCAATAAATAAAATGTAAATATAAAATAAATGAATATAAAATATGATATAATATATCAAATAAACATTGGTACATAAATGAAAAATGAAAAAATATAGAAAGTATGGAAAATTTATGACAACACACACATATATATATATATATATATATATATATATAAATATACATATATATATATATTTATAGGGGTACCAAGTATATTTTTTGTCTTAGTCCTTTTTTTTCCTCATTTCCTCCCTCCACTTGTCCACAGTCTTTCCACCAACAGCCGCGCAGTACGCCACACCTGCAATTCGAGTGTGGCCAGTGTCCAGCCTCTTTGGCTGGCCACACTTTCTGCACGTGTACTGCAGCGGCTGCTGGCGGGGTCTGGCTCCAGGTGGAGGCTCCTCTCCTGCAGCCGCCGCCGCCTTCCTCTTCCTGTAGGCTGTGGTCCTGGGTACCGGAAGAGGAGGCGGCGCAGCCCGATTATCTTGAGCCAGGAGAGGAGTGAGGGAGGGAGGAAGTGCCAACACAGGAGCAGAATGAGGTGGAGGAGGAGGAGGAGGAGGAGGAGGCAGACCCCTGGAGGATGGACCTGGCTCCTCCTCAGGGATGTCAAAGTGAAAGGGCTGTCCTTGTCCCACCTGAACCGAGGACAGCCCTGTTGCAGCGGGTAAGGGCTCGCTGGCGATGGCTGGAGCAGGGACGGCGCCAGATCCCTGCTCCAGAATGGCCCTCCCCCACTTCCTCTGTCTCCCTGTGAACCTGATGAAAAGAACAAAAGCTGACTTTAGGTTTCTGAGCTTCCAGTGCAACATGTATCAGATTACAGATATCACCACGGTAACGGCTTCATGTCAGCACTCACCATTGCGACAGAGTCCTCTGGTTCAACTCGTACAGCTGAATGTCGGTCTGAGCCATCAGCCTCGGGCTCGCCAGCACCACCCCTCTTATGGCCACGTAGTCCGCCAGGATGAGGGACCACCGAGTCTTCAGGGTCCCTCCCGTGCGCGTGGCCCCGGGATGCAGACGGCAGAGCTGGCTGCAAACGGCCTCCACCAGACGACTTGCATCTGGCCAGTTTGCAGGGCCCGAGGTCTGTCCGAGCAGGCAGCTAGAAGAAGGTGGAGGAGAGGATGGTGATGACAGGTGCCAGATAGGGTCAGAGGGAAGGACTGTATGAAACAAGTCTCACCGTTGGAGACTCTCCTTCCCAGGACAGGAGGTGTTCTTCCCCTTGGCTGCCTTGAACCGCCCCTTGGTCTGCCTCTCCTGGTGTCTGGCAGGGTAGACGACTCGCTGTTTATCGCCCTCTGGCAGGGTTTGCCAGAGCGCGATGAGCCTGTCTACCCTGCTGTCTGGTAGACCCTGAAGGCTCCTGACCTCCACCAGGGCCTTGGCCAGCTTCAGGACGTGCTGGTATCCTGGCTGGCCATCAGGACCCTGGACCTCCTCCTGAGAAGAAATGGAGGAGAAAATTAGCAATAAAAAAACAAACAAAAAAAAAAAAAGGTTGTTCAATGTTGTTTAAAATGAAAAAGAAGAAAAGAAAAAAAAGGCTGAAATATGTCATCTGTGTCAACGTTACCTCAGCAGGAGTCGGGCTTCCAGGAGCCTCAGCAGAGGCATGTCGGGTAGGGGCGGCCGGACCGGATGGCTCAGACCTGGGAGCGTCAGCTGGATCACCTGACCGAGCTGCTGCATGGGTGGAGAGGGTAGCTGGCCCAAAGATGGTGGGGTCCTCCAAGTCTTCCTCTATACCCTCGTCCACCTCCTCCAGCGTGGTGACAGCAGCAGCCTCGTCCGGAGTGTCAGGGTCCAAGCTGACATCCTCAAGCACGCAACCCGTCTGCTGGTACAGGTACTCCACCCCGATGAGCTCCCCTGAGACACAGCACAAGTTCAGCCTTTCCGCTTTCTCCCAAATAATTAAATACACATTCTTTCAAATCTTCTACCTGTGTACGCAGCAGGCTTCGTGAAATCCCTAACCATCTGAAGGCCAAGCACCCTTTGGCTCTTCAGGTTAAGGGCGTGCTTGAGGTGGCCACTGTAGGAGTGCAGAGGCGTCACCAGTCCCTCATCTGCAACCGGAGGTGCAGCAGCTGCTGCGCGGTCTTCGTTCCACCTCACCAGTCCATCAACCAGGAACGCCTGGAAATGTTTTGCGCTGGCCGACGTCCCTGAAGACACATTATTTCCTCCAGTTAAAAGCATTTTGCCACAAACCGTTCAGACAATGTGTAGCTGACACAGAAAAATCTGAAATTTACCTGGGATGAACCGGTTGAGGTGGAGGTGGAAGGACTCCAGAGATGTGGAGCCCCTCGCGCAGCGGTAGATCGGCAGGCTGACCCCGCCTTTGGTCAGCCTGCCGGTTTCGGTGTAAAGCCGCACCCCCGGTGGGTCTTGAATGCAGCTGAGGTGGCGCCTCTGCGTGCTCCAGATGTCCTGGATGCGGAGAGCATCAAGCAACGGGACGTCCAGGGTGTCGCGTCCTGCTGGTCCGCCGAAGGTGTCGAGGAGGTCCTGGATGAGGAGCACCGTCTCCTCGGCTCCATGCGTCCTCTGTTTGCAGTGGAGCCTCCACTCCTCCCTGGAGATCCGCTGGATCACCTCGGCGTCAGTCAGGTCGACCATCCCGTGCTTCCCCTCCAGCTCGGACCGCTTAGCCTCGGAGAGACGGCGTGCATCTCCGGCATCCACCTCAAAGATGCAGTGAGACAGCTGCTTCATAAAGATGGGGTACAGCCCGTGGCTCTCCGTGGTGACACCTGACGCGAAGCGTCGCATCAGGTGCCAGATGTCGAGCCTGACTACGAGCTGACCCCACTCCTGCAACAGACAAATCACAGTGAGGACGTTTTTTGTTTTTGTTTTTTAATATCAACTGAAAAAACTTTTCCCTGATGCTTCCAGACTGCTTTTCATTCTGCTTTACAGTCATTGTTGAGTGGAACACCACGATGCAACAAGCAGACAGTAATTCGTACCTGAAACAAGGCAGCCGTCTTCGACACGCCGTTCCGGTTGCAGCAGTCACGGTCTACATAAATGAGCTGGGGGGCAGGTACCCCGGCAAGTCGGTACCGCCTCATCAGTCCGGCCGCCATCCTGGACAGGCCCTCGGAGCCCTCAGAGCAGGTGAGGACGCTGATGAGGACCTGCCCGTACTGGTTACCCACGTTGGTCACCCAGGCGGCCGTGTCTGAGGCGGCACCTGCGAGCTTCTTCGTCACCTGGACAGAGATTCCAGTGTGAGTACGTTCCTAAGTAGCGTTAAGAAAACATCACACAGCGATTGAGTGCGCAAACCTTCTTGGTGGAGTCCATCTTCAAGATGGACCCGAAGGTGGACGTGATCCTGGCCTTGTATTCGTCCAGCCGGGTCAGCACGTCGTAGCTGTAGACGGTCAACAGCCAGACGGGGGACGGTACGGGGGGCATCTGAGGAGGTGGTGGAAACTGCCCCCTCAAGGCCAGGAACTGCTCGCAGATGCCGAGGTCCTCGATTGCTCTCCGCATCCAGGAGTCCGAGTGCAGCTCCCGCAGGGTGTTGTACAGCCGAGAGTGCGAGACCTCAGCTGTGCAACCACCCTCAGGTCACAGGACAGCCTGCAGGGACAGAGACACCAGCCTCAACCACATGTTCACCTGCACAATAAAACAATAAAATGCTGCAGCAGCGGCCTCTTTAATATTTTATTTTTTATTGTTTTCGTACATACAAAAAACACCAGTATAGATCAGTAAACAAACAGAAACAATCAGAACAGGCACAGACTGTTAAGAGCAACCATCAATAAATAACAGTGTGGACTAAGAGTAGCTTGGCATTTGTAGATTTTTACATAGGGTGAAGTGAATTTTTATTTTCGTATTATGAACTATATCCCTTTGTTAAGATTAGATAGTAGGTTTACTTATATCAGCCTCAGAGGATAGCTACATTTCCCGTTCCATTACCTACACAGACATAAACACACACAGTATCAACACCTACATCAGTGTGATATGCAACACACACCTTGGTTTATAGTCGTATCATTGTATGTATATTTCATTTTCATTATGAGGGTGCGCAAGTCTTCCATTTCTTCCAGTAGTCATTGAATTTATCTATGTTCAGGTTCAGGGAGAAGGTTATTCTTTCCATGTTATATATCTCGTTTACAATTCCTATCCACTCGGTTTTAGTTGGAAGATCTTTAGACAGCCAATGTCTTGTTATTACCTTTTTGCTGGCGACCAACAATATGTTGATCAAGTATCTGTCACTAGATTTAGTACAGGATGAGGTGTCTCCAAGGTATACCATGCGAAAGTCATGTTTGATCTTGTAACCCATTGCTGAGTTGATGTCCTCTACCACTCCTAGCCAGTATGGTTTAATAGCTGGGCAGTCCCAAAATATGTGAAAATGATTTGCTAGTGTTTCTCCACATTCTCTCCAGCATCGTCCCTCCCTCAGCCTGGCTGTCTGGAGTTGTTTTATTTTTGGTGTAATGAAAAATCTAATTACATTTTTCCACATAAATTCCCTCCATAGACCTGAGCTTGTGGTATTCAGTAAAGTTTTCAATATCTTCATCCAGCCTTCTTCTGAAATTGTTATTTTGGCTTCTTTCTCCCATTTAGATTTAACATAAGTTGTGGAGTTCTTGTTATAGGACTGTAGGCATCGGTAAAATCTAGCGATCAGTTTTCTGTTAATATTTGACTTGTATGCATCTATCAGTATGTTAACTAGACCTGAGTAACAGGTTCCTATTTTTATTGCACAATTAAAATGGTGGGCTCTGATCTGGAGATACCTGAAGAAATCCTGTTTTTCTAGATCATATTTGTCTTTCAGTGTTTGAAAACTATTCAGTTCTTCCACACTAGAAATAAGACAATATGTAGTTATACCTCTAAAGGTCCAAAACTTAAATCGTTCATCAATCCGTGATGGTTTAAAATCACTATCATATGGTATCCATCTAAGCAATTTGATTTGGTTTTCCAGTTTTAGTTTACGACATTCTTCAAACCAGATGTTTAAAGAAGTTTTTGTCAAGCTGTTTAAGTGCTCTTTTTGTTGTGAGTACATATTCTTATCTCCTATTAATGTCTGTAGGGGTATGTTTAACTGGGATATTTCTAAGTTCTTCCATTTAGCACTATAATATGGGTCGCACCAATATATTAAGTATCTTAGTTGTGCTGCCTTGTAATAATTCTCCATATTTGGCAAAGAGAGCCCTCCTTCTTCTTTAGGTAGTTGTAAGGTTTTATAGCTAACCCTGGGTTTTGAACCTTTCCAAATAAATCCTGAAAACATCCTCCTCCATTCTGTAAATTGTTGTATGGGTATTGCTGAGGGTATTGACTGAAAGAGAAAAAGAAGTCGTGGTAGGATATTGATCTTAATCATGTCTATACGATTATGTAGGTTAAATGGCAACAAAGTCCATCTACTTAAGTCCTCCGTTATTCCTTTGGTTATTGGCAGGTAATTTAGAGTGTAGATATTAGACAGATCTTTTGGAATTTTAACACCCAAGTATTTAATAGTGCTATTGTCCCATCTTAAGTTACAAAGGTTTGTAATATGGCATGAAGGTGTATAATTGTATGAAATGAGTTGTGTTTTATCAATGTTTAGTTTATAGCCAGAGTATTGACCAAATGTTGTCAGACGGGACAATAATTTAATTAGGCTGAAATCAGGCTGGGAAAGAGTAATCAATATGTCATCTGCATAAAGGCAAATTTTATATTCTGTTCCTCTTATCCAAATTCCTTTTATATCATTTTCCTCCCTCAGTGATTGGGCAAGCGGTTCAATAAATAAGGCAAACAAGGTTGGACTTAGTGGGCATCCTTGTCTACAACCCCTCTCTAGTGTTACTGAGTTAGATAGGCTGCAGTTTACTTTTATTCGAGCTGTTGGTGTATAATATAAGTTTTTTAGAACCTGAATTATAGAGCTATTAAAACCGAATTGTTGTAATACTAAGTATAAATATTCCCATCTGACAGAATCAAATGCTTTTTCTGCATCAAGACTAAGAACAATGGCTTCATCTTCAGTCCTGGACATGTAATCCATTACATGTAAGGTTCGCTTTATATTATCTTGCGTTTGTCTGTTTTTGAGAAACCCGGTTTGGTCTTCATCTATGAGTTCTGGGATTATGTTTTCCAATCTCTTTGCTAGTATAGATGTAAATAGTCTATAGTCTAAGTTTAGAATTGATATAGGTCTATAGGAACGGCATTCAGATTTATCTTTACCGGGCTTGGGAATTACAGAGATTATGGCTTGCCTCCAAGATATTGGAGTTTCACCACCTTTAAGTACATAGTTAAAGCATTCCAGTAGCAGAGGTGACACTGTATGCTTAAATTTTTTGTACCACTCTGCTGGGTAACCGTCTGTCCCTGGCATCTTATTTGTTTTTAATTTGGAAATTGCAGTATCCACTTCTTGCTTTGTTATTTCGTACATCAGCCTCTTGTTTTGTTCTGAACCAATGGACGGCAGGTCCAGTGAATTCAGAAAGTTCACAATGTCCGGGGTACCGGCACCATCTGGTTGTGTGTATAGATTTTTATAATAATTCACAAAAGAGTTTTGTATTTCTTGTAATTTGTGACATCTTTTTGTCCTGCTTTTATTTCCGCGTGGATAGCAACGATGCTAGCTTGCTGAGCATCCGTATGTGCATTAGCTTCGGCTGCGGTAGAAGTTTCACCGTTTTCTCCCGTCGCCATTTCTTCGTTTTTGTTGCCGAGTTGATTTTCTGTCGCCTTAGTTTTCCTTAGTTTGCATTTCCCCATAACATTTTACACAAAAAGATAGATAAATTCTTTTCAAACCGGGGAAACATAGGACCTCACTGAGAGCGTGGGAATTATGCTGCCACTTGCTTCGCCGCCATCCCGGAAGTCCCCACAGCAGCGGCCTCTTACTTGTACGTGAGTACAGCTGGAAACTGGCAGCTGTAGGTGGGGGGCAGCTGCCTTATGATGCCCTGTGACCACCCTCCGACCTTCTTCTTACACTGACGGCACTCTAGGTACTCAGTGGCCATGAGATACCAGCCGTCAATGTCCAGGACCCTCCGGATGGTCCTGTACAGCCCACCCTTTGTCATGGACCCGTTGCACAAAGGCTGGGGGCAGCTGCAGGCGCCAGATCCTGTGGGGTATCCACAGGAACAGCCGACATGCAAAGAAGGGGTCGGGGGACGCGGGAGGCTGACTATAGATCGGCAGGGGCTGGGGAGGGTACCACCAGAGAGTGAGTTCGCTGGTGATGAGCCGAGGCCTCCCCGAGCTGTCCCTGGTAAACAGCACCCGGCTGATCCAGTCCTGCTGCTCTGCAGTGAGAGCTGCCCTCCAGGACTCTGGCAGCAACTGGAGAGAGAGCACGCACAGCAGCGTTAATGTCTGCCATCGTACAGCTGAGATTAGAGGAAACGGGAAAAGGGAACAGAAAACTCACCTCAGCACTGTCAGCAGGTGGAGGGGGATGGAGGAAGGCGGGGCCAGGCAGCTCCTCCCTCGCTGCGGGCTGCCTTGGTGCAGCTGGCGGTGGTGGTGTGGCTGACTCGAGTTGGGAGGACTCTGGTGCCTCTGCTGTACGAACCCCGATGAGGATCTCCGGAGGCTGCTGAGGGGCGGGGTTCTGTGGAACGGCCTCCAGGAGTTCCTCATCCGTGGGCTCGCCCATCACAGCAGAGACACCAGCGACAGAGGTGGAGGAGGTGGCTGCAGGAGGCGGAGGAGTTGGAGCCGTGAGGAGCGGGAGAGGAGGAGCCTGTACGGAGGCTGAAACAGAGTAGAAATATTTTAATGATGTGAAGGAAGTCAGCATTCACTACAAGCTAAATGAGGATGGTGTTCCAGAGATGAAGGAAGCAGAGGACGATGTGATGAAAAAAGGGTTATTCTGCACTAGAGGGAGGGATGCTGGAATCTGGGGAGGGAGTCAGGTGATTAAGTGGAGGAAGCAGGGATGGAGAAAGATGTGTAACTACAAAGTGTAACTACAAAGCACTGTATTAGTAATGATTGGGCAGGTGAGCAGCAGCGTCTTGAACCCAAACTTATTGCAGCGTCTCCAGTTTGTCTCCCATAACAGAAAAATTTCTATGGTAAACAAAACCGGAAGAGCCAACATCAATATCAACATTTCTGTCAGTGACAACACAAATGATGAACACCACTGTTACTTACAGCCCTCGATGTCAACTACGGCCTGGACCAGCTCTTCATTTGTAGGTTCCTCAGGTGTTCTGGAGGGAAGAGCTGGTCTGAGTAGGCCTGTCACGATAACAAATTTAGCTGTACGATAAATTTTCTCAGAAATTATCGCGATAAACGATAATATTGCGCAGAGCGCTAATGTGTCATTTTGAGACCATTCTCAACTAATATAGTGACATATGCCGTAATAATGCAAGTACACATTTTCAAAGGTCAATAAACTAAATAAATAAAAGCGCCTTTTTCACTGTTGCATCTTCAAATAAACTCCAGACAAGTAGACAAGCATGCCGGTTTTAATGACGAACCAAACTTCAGCACTTTACATCGAACAAAAACCCGTGTTCTTCTTCTGCTCTTCAAAATCTACTGCTTGTGAAACAAAGTCATTCTGCCCTCTGTTGGCCTTATAAGTAACTACAACCCAGCAGTTAGCTGGGATACCACATTCACATACGCCGGGACACCGGCCCAAAAGTTATGCGGCCCACTGGGAATCCTCCCAAACCTCTCGATTAGCCGGCATTGCTCTTAATGTGTATTTTGTCATATACGGTAGTATATAGGCTGATTCTATTTGCGTAATGTGCCTGCGGATTACAGGGGTTATTACGGTAGACCAGGAAGTGGGGGCTTTGTACTGACGTCGTAAGCTAGAATGTGTGTGTTCTGCTTACATGTGGGAAGCAGCGAAACAATAAAAGAGGAGATGCTTGCATCTATTATTTACATATTTCAGCATGAGAATCGGAGGTTTAGCGCGAGAGCGTGAGAAGCCACTTAAATACGCAAGTCTCACGGCCATTGCGTGTTGGCAGCCGTGCAAAACAAATGCGGCTTACCGGCTCGTGCTGCAACATGCTGCAGTCAAGTGTGACACTAGAGAGATCACTCCGCAAGAAACCAGAGCGTTTAGTCGAAATACTCCATAGTGAAACCTATTGTCATACACAGTCTATGGTAAAGGGGGGACGAAAAAAAATTATCGCGGCCGGCAAACTTATCGTGCTCTTATTTTCTTATCGTTCAATTAATTGACTTATTGCTTATCGCGACAGGCCTAGGTCTGAGGGAGGCTGGAAACCAAACAAACCTGAAACAAGCTGATCATCAAGGATAAAGATGAACTCTTCATTTATCATGAGTTTCACCTCACCTAGGAATGCAGGTTTAGGGGACATCAGCTGCTGGACTTTGGCCTGCAACATCGTGCAGAGACGAAAGCTGCAAGTCTGAAATGTGACATCACGATCAATGACGCAGTGTAATGAAGGGATATGTGAGGAGACCAACATCAGAGCCTGAAACCTACTGTGAGGTCCTGCGAGCCTGGCTAGAGGCAGAGACAGACTCGGTGTTGGTAGCAGCTGAGCTGGTGGTAGCGGTGGAAGGAGCAGCAGCATCCGCCGTCTGTCTCTGCCCTTCATGTAGTGGACGGCGTTCTCCATCTGTGTCCCTGGAGCTGCGGCCTTCCTCCTCAGATAGTTGACAAATCTGTGTAAGTGAGACAGAACGTGAGACGTGATGCATCTGCAGTCTGTAGCTCAACTACATCTAAACCATCACATGCAGTCAGGACACAGATTTTATTCTGTTTCACAGTAAAAACTAACCCGATCTTCTCAGGCTCCTTCGACATAAAGGCTCTGCAAGGAAGATTTCAGGATGGCATTGTTAATCACGTTTTCTGAAAAACTGAATCCATCATTCCCTGAAATCTGTAAGGTTGATAACAAATGATTTGCAATATACCTTTTAATATAATAAAACAGGAGGAGAAATTTCCAACTTTAAGTCCACAATGACTGATATATAAGTCAGTCTGATTATTTTAACACCTATTGTTGGTGCTTTTGAGTCAGATTTAATACCATATACAAAAGTCTAACCTGGAAAAAGGGAAAAGGTCTGTCTTACGATTATTACTGAATCACTTCATTCAGAGGATTAATGAGAAAATAAGGGACATGAATCAGAAAACTGGGTTCAATACAAAACATGACCTATGTGTTTGTTGGTGTAGCCTTGCAACAGGTTTATTTCATGACAATCATATACACTGAACCTTCCAAGTGTCTTAACTTTACACATACATCATCATAGTCATTATCATGTCTTTGTTAGTCATCCATGTTGTTAAATTATTGTTGGGCAATGGTTTGTCAGGGCACAGCACACAGTGACAAACTTATCCAACACTGTGCCTTTTTCACCATCACATGGAAGAATCATGTTTATGGGTATGGTTCCTGTTAAGATCTTATACTTCTGACAAACATTTCCAATGACCCTTTCAACATGGATTCTCAAATGTGCTATTTTTCTAGTTTCCTCCACATCTCTAGCTGCTAACTGACAGCGGCCTGTTGTGAATGCTGGGGATTTGACCCCTGCACACAACATTCCCATACATTCCTGTATGTCAAAACCTTTGTCAGCCAAGACAATGTCCCCAGGCAATAAATTATCAAGACAACCACTGTTTAGGGTTATACGTTTCTCACTTGCACCTCCCCACCATTTTAATAAGAAATAAATGGCTTCCTTAAGTACTAAGTAGTATTAAGTGATTGTGCTTGTAGCTGGAAAATATTTGGGCACGTGTTTTCAGATTTGACGGTTTCTCAGTGAAAATTTCAAAACAGTCAATAATAACTGCCATTTTGTGTCCAAAGGCCTCCACAAACTGGTGAGGCATGATTTTGCGTAGTGTCTTTCTTTCTGGCCATACAATCGAAAACCTCAGGTTCGCATATAAAAATTACATCATTCTTCGAATGTTTTGTACACTCTTTGGTGAAACACGAAACAGACGAGCTAAGTGTTGTGCAGCTAGATCCAATCAAAGGCACATGAATGTTGACAGAAGCATTTGAAATGGAGTGAGGATTTTCTTTTGACTGGGCATGAGAGGCAACAAAAATAGAATAATGCCATTAAGGTTTCCAGGTTTGGCAAACCTGTACAGTACTTTACTTTTTCATCATCCTCTCCAAAGAAACCATCAGACATCCTGTGCTCATTAAGTTCACACCACAGGCGGTTTACTGAGCGCACACAGGTTACATTCAGTCTGCCTGCGCCACATCCTGACTGGTGTTGTGTCTCATCCTCTGTGATCAGCTGATCACCTTCTTCTCCAGTCTTATGTATCCCCTCTCTGGTCTGTAGCTGACCGCTTTCCTCTCCAGCATCAGATGTCCCCTCCTCACTCAGTTGCTGACTGCTTTTTTCACCAGGTTCAGATGTCCCTTCCTTGGTCTGTAGCTCTCCAGTGTCTGCATCCTGGTGGACCCTCATCTCTGCTGCTTGTAGCGTCTCATTCCTTAGCTTTGTACGTTTAATTTTCAACCTGGTCATGAAACAGAGGTGAACGTCGTCTGCTCTGAATGCAGCTGCGAGCTGCTGCAAGAAAACCAAGCCTCGTATGAGTGCTTTTGGACAGGGGAGGGGTCTGTGCAGCACCTGCTCTTCATTGGGAAGAGTAAACTACGTTCATTCACGTCAGTCTCCAAAAGTCTCCAATAATACCAGAAGAAGTTGCTAGATTTGTTGTTAGTTGTGCTTTATATTAAAAAAAAAAAAGTTGCTAAAGAGGTGTGAAAGCTAAATATAGCGACAATGTCGCTAAGTTGGCAACACTGAGGAATAAAATTCCCCAAGACCCATCTCTTTTCACACATAAGCCAATCAGTCAGAGTGGTCATTCGTACCTGTTTGTCTCCTTTTCTCGTACTGAAAACTACTACAAGAAAAAAAACGGCAAATGTATTAGTCACAATTGCGTGAGTAAATGAAAAATTCACTTGCACTTCCTCACATTTTTGTCGCAAAATGTGACCATTTGGTCGCAGTTTGGAGCCCTGTAAGCAAATGAGAAAAAGACGCAATGTCGCTTCGCAGCAGCAGAGTTCATCCGCTGCTCAGTGATCAGTCCGACATGCAGTGATTAGTGGAGATATTTCAGCTCCACAAACAGCAACAATGCGCAGTTTGATATGTGTGTGAAGCCAACAAACTTCATCAAACATCAGAGAATCTACCATAACACAGAAGCAGATGTGATGAACTAAAGAGGAGAGGAGGCGGACAGGTGTTGCTAGAGCGGAGACAGGTGTTACTGAGTCCTTTGGTGCTGCAGGCAGGTATATCAGGTAATATCAGGTGCTATTAGCGAGATAAAATGTGGAGCTGGTGGATCCTGTACGTGTAGCAATGTTACTGGTTTTTGGGGAAGTGATTTCTGTCTGCCTGCTGCTAGATTTAAGTTTAAATTCCCTATAAGTTTAAGTTCCCTATAATCTTAACACTAAGGCTTCCTGTTTTGTTCAGGTGTGCAGTAATAAATATCAGCCAAATTGCTGACATCTGAGTTTATTCGGGATCTGTCTGTTGAGCCTGAAAAAAAAAAGACTTTAGTGATCAATAACTTATGCCTACAGAGACTGTGGGGGCAGGGGGGTTGCTAGACATAGGGCTTTCCAGGGGCCCAGGCCCCCCATTACTCAGATGTTGTTTTTTTTATTATTATTATTATTATAAAGACCTCCTATGTTTATGAAATGAGCAGCATTATGTTCCATCTGCCTCCCTTTGTTAACTCGACTGTTACTGCTGCTTCCAAACAACTGCCACTGTAAATGGAACACTAATAATAATGTTGTTTCGGCCTTTGCACTTTTGTCGTCCAATTTTGACGAGTTTGGTGTTTAAGTAGTCATCGCAACTACCCGAGTCTGACGATGTGCTTTTGTAATTGGCACACCAGTTACAAAATCCAAGATATAGCATTTCCCCTTATCTAACAGCGACGGGACTGGGTGTGGTTTTTTGTTATGTCGTTGCCGTAGTTACAATGTCACTGTGTCATTGTGAAATCATCCAAAATAGTGGTAGGGCTAACTATATATATTTTTTTAAACAGCGCTGTCCTGTGGCGGGTTGGTGTAACAACATCTGATTTTTTTTTTTTTTTTTAAATAGGTTAGCGCTAACTGTATTTTTTTTAAACAGCGCTGTCCTGTGGCGAGATGGTGAAACAACATCTGATTTTTTTTTTTTTTTTAAATAGGTTAGCGCTAACTGTATTCTTTAAACAGCACAGTCTTGTGGCGGGTTGGTGTAACAACATCTGATGGTTTTTTTTTTTAAATAAGTTAGCGCTAACTGTATTTTTTTTTAAACAGCGCTGCCCTGTGGCGAGATGGTGAAACAACATCTGATTTTTTTTTTTTTTTTTAAATAGGTTAGCGCTAACTGTATTTTTTTTTAAACAGCGCTGCCCTGTGGCGAGATGGTGTAACAACATCTGATTTTTTTTTTTTTTTTTACTAGGTTAGCGCTAACTGTATTCTTTAAACAGCACAGTCTTGTGGCGGATTGGTGTAACAACATCTGATTTTTTTTTTCTTTTTTTTGAGGTTAGGACTACGTGTATATTTTTTAACAGCACACTCTTGTGGCGGATTGGTGTAACAACATCTGATTTTTTTTTTTTTTAAATAGGTTAGCGCTAACTGTATTCTTTAAACAGCACAGTCTTGTGGCGGATTGGTGTAACAACATCTAATTTTTTATTTTTTTTTTTTAATAGGTTAGCGCTAACTGTATTTTTTTAAACAGCGCTGTCCTGTGGCGGGTTGGTGGAATAACATCTGATTTTTTTTTTGTTTTTTTGAAATAGGTTAGCGCTAACTGTATTTTTTTTAAACAGCGCTGTCCTGTGGCGGGTTGGTGGAACAACAGTAGTATTGTTTTTGTTTTATAAGGGTTTTTATCCTCAAGTTTAACAGTGAAAATCCTGACAGTGAATGCAGGATCTAAACTACCAACACCCACATAAACATCATGCACCAAAGAGATCAAATGAAACCAAAAATAGGGACAGATCAGCAGTTTTCAGATTCTGAGAGGGTTTCTGTTTGGAGTCTTTGTCTCTTCCTGTTAGACAGCAGCAGAGTGACGCCAGTCAGACCGGTTCTGTCTCTCTCTCCGTGCAGGATGTCTCTCTGTCAGCACTCTGACCTCATGAAGACGTGAAGGGGGGTTTCTTGGAGCTGGTGGGGGTTGAAGTCCCTCCAGCAGGATGGTTGGAGGAGGGGTGTCGATTCAGCCTTTTGTTCTCGTGTCTTAAGCCAGCAAATACTGAGTGGCTGGCAACGCTGCCGGTACAAATTTCCCAAAATGCATCTGTGTCTCACTCAAGATCACATTGTAACTGAAATAGTAGGATAAGAACTGAACCAGGTCTCACTGGACCTGAATAACTTCCTATTATAATTGAACTGAACCAGTACCACCCAGAAATGTTTCTGTTGATGTTTTCTGTCTTGTTAATCACTGTCATTACCTACTTTTCCTGCTCATGAGGTTGAACCATGATGCAGTTAAAGAGAAGGTCCATGTCCTATAAATAGCCCTGGATGCCTCTTTGCCATTGTGTTGCTTCGGCATCACATATACTAAAATTGGAACGATACAGAGAAGATTAGCATGGCCCCTGCGCAAGGATGACACGCAAATTCGTGAAGCGTTCCTCATTTTAGTTTTTTATGTTAGTTTTAGAAATATTTCCTAAAAAACTTTTCTATTTTTGGCCTTCCTATTACAGATCAGCACTTTTTCAGAGGGAAAATGTCTTCCTCTGAGAGAATATGTTTGTTTGTACAGTAAAATGTATCCTCATGGGAGGAAACATAAAACGAAAAAGACTTATATTTAAAGTTTATATTGGTTTCTAGAGGTATGTCACACTGTTTGTTGTCCATTTATACCACTGACTTTCCTCTCTTGCTACCCCGTGGAAGGAAATTTTTCACAAGTTAGCAACCGTACTGTAAATTTTACTTATGTTCTCTTAACTAAAGCCAATACTAATTTGTTATATAGCAAGGACGTTATATTAAAAATTTATTTTATTGTCCAGTTTAGAAAACCGCCCACTTGGTTGTAGCTAACATTAGCCAACGAGCTATGAAAGTTTGTCTATGGCACATTATTCTGCTAATGTAAGCATACAGTGTAAGTAGTACATGGTAAAATAAATATTTCTTTGAACATGTGTACAATATATTAATAATGTAATAACCCCCCCTCCCCAAAAAAATCAGATGGTGTTTCACCCACCCGAATAAAAAATAAATAAATAAATAAAAATAAAACAGATGTTGTTCCACCAGCAGTTGATGCAACAACATCTGCACCCCTAACAAAAGAAGAAAAGAAAAAGAAAAAAAATGTGATGTTTTGCCACAGGACAGCGCTGTTTCACAAAATACAGTCGGACCTAACCAAAATTAGGATGAGCATGACCACAAAGTGTATATGCGGCAGTTTAGTGCAGGATCACCACCCGTCCTGCAGGTTTTAAACATTTTAATCCTGCAACACATCTGATACATTGATCCATTAGACAACTTGCTGTCAGGTTCTGCACAAGCCTCCTAACAATCCATTAATAACAATGACTAAGGTATACTACAGCAGATAAATGTGTAAAAATCTGTAGGATGGTAGCTCAACAGGTCCACAGTTAGTGATTCCTGATTGATTGCATCAGGAATATATATATATATATATATATATATATATATATATATATATATATATATATATATATATATATATAAAGGGCTTGAAATAACCGCGAGACGAGTACAGAAAATATAAATTTAATTTTTTTTAATTGAATTTAAAAAACTCAGTATTTTAAATAATTTAGATCCAGTACTTGTAAACCGAATAAATATTTCTTAAATTCCCAAATCAACAACGGCTGGACTCTGCTAATTAACAGCCCCAGTAAAACCACGTTGTTCACAGTGGGCCTGATCCCAGTTTAACGTCATCATGGCAAAGTCAAAGTTAATGGAAACTGTTCAGTAAATGTCTAGTTTTTCTTAACACACACAGGCAGTGGGGCCAATTTGATGGAATTAACATTATTTTCGTACAAAATAGCAACAAGCTTAGCTAACGTTTAAACCGTTGTGGCTCTAAACTCGTTGCTAACGTAGATGCTAACATTAGCTTCATATTACAGAGACTAACCTCTCCGTACGACAAAGCGTGATTAACATACCTCGGATATCTCTACGTTACCTGGCTGTACTTACCCAGACATTCAGGATTCCAATAAGCAGTGCGATGAAGCTGGTTATCAACTCGGTAATTTAACACAGGGATTTTCCATCTTGATCAGTGCACGCTTACATAAAAGGAGCGAAGTTTGAGGCGCCTGGCCTGACACCTGCGTGAAGCTTGGACCCCACCCCACGCAAAACTCAGCGAAATTAGTCCCAGTAGTTTCTACTGCGTTAGTGCTAGTTTGTACAGAAAAATATTCGTTTTTGCAGCTTTACGTTTTAAGATGTAACAGCTTTGAGGGCCCTCTAACAAACATCCTTCTAACAAAAAGGTTTAGTACAAATCTTCACCGTGCAAGGTGCACGGTCGGCTCAACCAAACCTCTCTCTCTCTCTCTCTCTCTCTCTCTCTCTCTGTCATTTGACAAAGACAAAAATATTCATTTAATAACTCATTTTACAAAGAAGAATGTTATATTGTGTTTTTATGATTAAGTCATGAACTATGACCTCATTCAATATTCAATAAAGTCTGTTTTATATTTAAAGAAAAAAAGTTTGTGTTTCCTTTGTGCGGGAAAACCTTGTATTTGTGACGTAAAACCATTATGTTTTTGCTGCATTGGTTTCCAAGATATGATCTTCCGAATTGAATTTGTTTTCTAGTGTAAGTGTATTCGTCAGCTCTTCAAATCTTTGTTAACAGAACACCCCGGGTGTTTTTTTGTCTGTTTGTTTTTTTACTTTTTTCTGTTCTTCAAACATCAGTCCAGTTATTCCGAGATGGTTCTCGAAATTTCAATCTCAAAATCTGATTTCAGGCCGAGGTAAATCAAATGTGAGAATACTCTCAGGAAATACAATATAGACTTGATAGAGCTACATTCTTCTCCTAAATTAGACGATCCTGTAACTGGCCACAGTGCAAAAAGGGGAGCAAATTTAATGAATGCAAAGACAAATCAATTATATTTACCTGAGGATCCACATGTATCTCCTGCAGATAAATTTTTAAAAAGCGGGTGATGTGGGAGGCATTGAGATATGTTTGAGTAAACAAAGAAAAAAGAAATCCACAGTACTAATGTAAAAACTATAAATTCAAACATTACAAGCCCACCACTCTTACCCAGTCATGTTTGGGTAAAGTGAGATGTGTCTATTTGAAATAATTCATATATTACATCTTCCATTTGACTAGATATATAACAGATTAATGAGAATAATTTGTTGCACTAAAGAGTCATGTCAATAAGTTCAACACCATTCAAGTTTATTTTCGCCTTCCTTGCAAACACAACATCAAGCCTCCTCCTACATCCATTTTCTATGTCCTTTGAAATATTAATCAATGTTATATATTTATAACATGTTATTTACCATAGTTTTCAATAATGTATAAATTTCTCTGCTAAAGGATTAATAAAGTTCTTGGTAAAGTTGGTTTCAGATTTGTTAAAATATTAAAGTAATTCATAAGAATTAGAAATTTTCCTTCAGCTGGATGCCTAAACAACCAGCAGTAGACAGAGATTCTTTTCTAGAAGTTTTCTGCTCATCAAAGGAGGCTATAATACCGGTGAAGGGAAGCATAGCCACTCCTCGTGTTAGTCTGGACAGAGCTGAGTGAGCAGCTGGGAAACAGGATGACTGCAGAGGCCCTGTATACTGTAGTTAAACTAAACAGCAACAATATCTGGTCAGCTTTAGGGTTCAGTAGTCAGACTACGGATCCAGAAACTTGTGACACAGAAACAAGAGGTTCCCTTTCTCCTGGACTAAAAGATTATCAGGAATTTCAGCTTGAAGTTCCATTTCACAAATAGATACAGTTTATTCCCTAAGAATATTTGTTGGCTTGTATTTGTAACAAAACACAATAAAGTTTAAAAACTGGAGATGTACCAGAAACACAAGCTCTTAATCTATGACAAGGGCTTCAGATGTGCTTTATGGAAACAGGATGTTAAACCAATAAAACAACCTGTTTCTGATTCATTTTACACCTTCAGATGATGTTTTGGCCATAAACCACATCTGAAGCCCTCGTCACAGATTAGGAGCTCGTGTTTCAGGTGTATCTTCAGTTTTTAAACTTTTTTTGGGTTTCATTTAACCTCATAAAGACTCCGGCTACAATTCTGTCCTGCGAGTGTTTCTCAACTGTCATCTCTTGTCAGACTTGAACAGGTGACCTCCCGCCCCGCTCTGGATACCCCTTCCTCCCTCTCCCTCCACAGAAGATTGAGCACCAACTTAGACCAGACTAGTGGCTCTGGGGGACTAACTGGTACTTTCTTGCAGTGCGTAAGATGACTCCACGGCAACCTCTCAGTGATTTTCATTGCAGTGGGTGTGGTCAGGAACACCTGATACAGACCATCCCAACGTGGAGAACACCAATGCTTCTTCTTGATGACTTTAATTAGGACCCAATCTCCTGGTCTCAGGTTCAGCTCAGACTGCTCATCCTACTGAGGGATGACATTAGCAAAAACAATCTTAAGTTTTAAATTTAAACATATAGTCTGCAAGAGTTCATTCACCTGTTCGCGGGTATTGCATCAGCTGTGGTAATCTGTATTGTCTGCCATGGATTATTTTTTAAAAAGGAGTGAGACCTGTTTTATTAGGTGTCACTCTCGTATAACCCACCAGAAAAATTCAGTCTAGCCAAGTCTTCCCTGTTTCTGCCATCAGCTTTTTAAGCTTATTTTTAATTATACCATTATGCCTGTCTATTAACCCAGCCGATTGAGGATGGTAAACACAATGTCTCTTTAGGTCAATCTGTTCCTCCTCCCACAAAGAAGAATGAGCACCATCCTAGGATGACATGCAAATTCGTGAAGTGTTTCCACATTTTGCTAACCCCAGGATTTCCTTAGTTTTATACTAGCTGTGCAGACTCCCTAGGGTTATCAGCCCTAGGATTCCCTCATTTGAATGACTGCATATTTGTGAGGCTTTTTTCCTCAAAGAGCATCCCACAGTGAATAATCCAGATGCACTAAAAGTGCAAGAAAGTGAGGGTCATGCACAGGGATAAAAAAGAGAAAATGTCTCCCTTACTTGTCATAGGGTTCAATAGTAGTAAAGATAAAAAAAAAAGAGACATTGACTTTTCCACTTGGAATCAGAACAGTGTGGGCCTGGTGCTCCTCCGACCCATCACTCTTCATGGTTGCATTGTTGTTCTAACCAGTGAACAATGTCTCGTCACTAAAACTTAACTAAAGTAAAAACAACTAAGTTGTTTTTAATAGTTGTCTACATTGTGCAGTGTAATAATAATAGTAATGATTAAGGTAACAGAAAATGTTTGTCAAAGGGTGCGTAGCTACTTTCCAAACACAAAGGCTCATGGGAAATGCAGATTCAGCTGAAAAGTTTTGATTGCTGTGCTGTAACTTTGAGTTCTATTCTTTAATTCCTGTGTTATGTTTACATTTAGACCATGTGATAAAGTTCTCCCGTTTGAATTTTAAAGTTGGTGCCATGAGTGAGACGGACAGGAAAAGAAACCCACCACCAACCCCAGCCTGTAAGGGCCCGTCCCAACGATGCCGAACTGCAGTAAGTTTTTGACTTCAGAAGGTTTTTCTGTGTCCAGTTTTGTAGCAGGAAAACCTCAATGCTGATATTTGTTCTGAAATGACGACTGCAGATCTTATCTAGACATGTGATGGAAACTGTGCATTAATGAGTCATTATTATTTACAATACATCATATAAATATTTCACAAAGAACAGGACAAATTTTACAACTTGATTTATTTCTAAAGAATCAGAACAGTAAGTGAAATTTAACAAATAAAATATAAATGTAAAATAAATAATAATCTTAAATATAATGTAAAATATTGGCATGTGAATGAATGTAAAATGAAAAAAATAAATATATATAGTACAGAAAACGTATAAAGTCATATATCTATATCCATATTTACAATTAGGGTTAATGAAAAATTATTCCCCTTGGTCCTTTTTTTTCTTCATTTCCTCCCTCCAATCGTCCACAGTCTTTCCGGCAACAGCCGCGCAGTACGCTACACCAGCAATTCTAGTGTGGCCAGTGTCCAGCCTCTTTGGCTGGCCACACTTTCTGTAGGTGTACTGCAGCGGCTGCTAGCGTGGTCTGGCTCTGGGTGGAGGCTCCTCTCCTGCAGCCATAGCCGACCTTCTTCTTCCTGTAGGCTGTGGTGCTGGGTAGCGGAAAAGGAGACTGCACAGCTTGATCACCTTGAGCCAGGAGAGGAGGGAGGAAGGCAGAGGAAAAACAGGGGAAGGAGTAGGAGGAGGCAGACCTTGACATCCTCAGGGATGTCAAAGTCAAAGGGCTGTCCTTGTCCCACCTGAACTGAGGACAGCCCTGTTACAGCGGGTAAGGACTCGCTGGCAATGGCTGGAGCAGGGACTACACCAGATCCCTGCTCCACAATGGCCCTCCCCAACTTCCTCTGTCTCCCTGACTTTAGGTTTCTGAGTTTTCAGTGCAACATGCATCAAATTGGCAGGTGGCAGATATGATCTGCAGGAAGGACTGTGTGAAACAAGTCTCACCGTTGGAGACTCTCCTTCCCAGGACAGGAGGTGTTCTTCCCCTTTGATGCCTTGAACCGCCCCATGGGCTGCCTCTCCCGGTGTCTGGCAGGGTAGACAACTCGCTGTTTATCACGCTCTGGCAGGCATTGCCAAAGCGCAATGAGTCTGTCTACCCTGCTGTCTGGTAGACCCTAAAGACCCCTGACTTCCACCAGGACCTTGGCCAGCTTCAGGACGTGCTGGTATCCTGGCTAGCCGTCGGGACCCTGGACCTCCTCCTGAGAAGAAATGGAGGAGAAAATTCCTTAAAAAAAGAAAAAAAAAGATAAAGAAAAAAAACTTCTTTAAAAAAAGTTGTTTCAGTGTTGTTTAAAATTAAAAGAAGAAGGAAAGACAAAATGACAGACAAAAATTACTGCTGTGTAGATGTTACCTCAGAGTCTGAGGAATGATGGGAAGCAGGAGTCGGGCCTCCAGGAGCCTCAAGGAGAGGCATGTCAGGTAGGGGCGGCCGGACTGGATGGCTCAGACCTGGGAGCGTCAGCTGGATCACCTGACCGAGCTGCTGCACGGGTGGAGAGGGTAGCTGGCCCAAAGATGGTGGGGTCCTCCACATCTTCCTCTATACCCTCGTCCACCTCCTCCAGCGCGGTGACAGCAGCAGCCTCGTCTGGAGTGTCAGGGTCCAAGCTGACATCCTCAAGCATGCAACCCGTCTGCTGGTACAGGTACCCCACCCCGATGAGCTCCCCCGAGACACAGCACAAGTTCAGCCTTTCCGTTTTCTCCCAAATAATGAAATATGCATTCTTTCAAATCTTCTACCTGTGTACGCAGCAGGCTTCGTGAAATCCCAAACCATCTGAAGGCCAAGCACTCTTTGGCTCTTCAGGTTAAGGGCGTGCTTGAAGTGGCCACTGTAGGAGTGCAGAGGCGTCACCAGTCGTTCATCTGCAATCGCGGAGGTGCAGCAGCTGTTGCGTGGTCCTCGTTCCACCTCACCAGTCCATCAACCAGGAACGCCCAGAATTGTTTATCGCTGACCAACGTCCCTGAAGACACATTTATTTCCTCCAGTTAAAAACATTTTTCCACAAACCATTTAGACAATGTGTAGCTGACACAGAAAAATCTGAAATTTACCTGGGATGGACCAGTGGAGGTGGAAGGACTCCAGAGATGTGGAGACCCTCGCGCAGCAATAGACCGGCAGGCTGACCCCGCCTTTGGTCTGCCTGCCGGTTTTGGTGTAAAGCCGCAACCCCGGTGGGTCCTGAATGCAGCTGAGGTGGCGCCTCTGCATGCTCCAGATGTTCTGGATGCGGAGATCATCGAGCAACGGGACGTCCAGGGTGTCGCGTCCTGCTGGTCCGCCGAAGGTGTCGAGGAGGTCCTGGATGAGGAGCGCAGTCTCCTCAGCTCCATGCGTCCTCTGTCTGCAGTGGAGCCGCCACTCCTCCCTGGAGATCCGCTGGATCACCTCGGCGTCCATCAGGCCGACCATCCCGTGCTTCCCCCCCAGCTCGGACTACATTGGTCACCCATGTGGCTGTGTCCGAGCCGGCACCTGCTAGCCATCCTGGTTGCAGCAGTCACGGTCCACATAAATGAGCTGGGGGGGCAGGTAACCCGGTAAGTCGGTACTGCCTCATCAGTCCGGCCGCCGTCCTGGACAGGCCCTCGGAGCCCTCAGAGCAGGTGAGGACGCTGATGAGGACCTGCCCGTACTGGTTATCCACGTTGGTCAGCCAGGCGGCCGTGTCCGAGGCGGCACCTGCGAGCTTCTTCGTCACCTGGACAGAGATTTCAGTGTGAGTACGTTCCTAAGTAGCGGTAAGAAAAGGTCACACAGCGATGGGGAGCGCAAACCTTCTTGGTGGAGTCCATCTTCAAGATGGACCCGAAGGTGGACGTGATCCTGGCCTTGTATTCGTCCAGCCGGGTCAGCACGTCGTAGCTGTAGAAGGTCAGCAGCCAGATGAGGGGGGTGGTTGGGTATCTACAGGAACATCTGACATGCAAAGAAGGGGTCGGGGGACACGGGAGGCTGACTATAGATCGGCCGGGGCTGGGGAGGGTACCACCAGAGAGTGAGTTCGCTGGTGATGAGCCGAGGCCTCCCCGAGCTGTCCCTGGTAAACAGCACCCGGCCGATCCAGTCCTGCTGCTCTGCGGTGAGAGCTGCTCTCCAGGACTCTGGCAGCAGCTGGAGAGAGAACACGCACAGCAGCGTTAATGTCTGCCATCGTACAGCTGAGATGAGATGAGAGGAAACGGGAACGGGAAGAGAAAACTCACCTCAGCACTGCCAGCAGGTGGAGGGCGATGGAGGAAGGCGGGGCCAGGCAGCTCCTCCCTCGCTGCGGGCTGCCTTGGTGCAGCTGGCGGCGGAGGTGGCGTAGCTGACTGGGGTTTTAAGGCATCTGGTGCCTCTGCTGTATGAACCCCGATGAGGATCTCTGGAGGCTGCTGATGGGCGGGGTTCTGTGGAACGGCCTCCAGGAGCTCCTCATCCGTGGGCTCGCCCATCACAGCAACGACACCAGCGACAGAGGTGGAGGAGGTGGCTGCAGGAGGCGGAGGAGGTGGAGCCGTGTGGAGCGGGAGAGGAAGAGCCTGTACGGCAGAGGCTGAAACGGAGTAGAAATATTTTAATGACGTGAAGGAAGTCGGTGTCTAAGACAGAGGCTCACTACAAGCAAAATGAGGATGATGTTCCAGAGATGAAGCAAGCAGAGGACGATGTGATGAAAAAAGGGTTATTCTGCACTAGAGGGAGGGATGCTGGAATCTGGGGAAGGAGTCGGGTGATTAAGTGGAGAAAGCAGGGATGGAGAAAGGAGTGTAGCTACAAAGTGTAACTACAAAGCACTGTATTAGTAATGATTTGGCAGGTGAGCAGCAGTGACTCAGCACCCTGTGATTTTCAGCCCATGAAGACAAGCAAATTTTAATTGAACCTAAACTTACTGCAGCGTCTCCGTTTTGTTTCCTATATTTCTACGGTAGACAAAAACCAGAAGAGTCAACATCAATATAAACGTTTCTGTCAGTGACAACAGATGATGAACATCACTGTTACTTATAGCCCTCGATGTCAACTACAGCCTGGACCAGCTCTTCATCTGTAGGTTCCTCAGGTGTTCTGGAGGGAAGAGCAGGTAGGAGGGAGGCTGGAAACCAAACAAACCTAAAATATGCTTGTCATCAAGGATGAAGACGCACTCTTCATTTATCATGAGTTTCACCTCACCTGGAAATGCAGGTTTAGGGCCCACCAGCTGCCAGACTTTAGCCTGCATTTCCACCGCAGACAGAGAACGCCGTCCAGAGACGAAAGCTGCAAGTCTGAAATGTGACATCACGCTCAGTGAAGCAGTGTAATGAAGAGACATGTGAGGACATTAACATCAGAGCTGGAAACCTACTGAGAGGCCCTGCGAGCCTGGCTGGAAGCAGAGACAGACGCAGTGCTGGTGGCAGCTGAGCTGGTACTTCTGCTGCTGCTGGTGGCGGTGGAAGAAGCAGCCCACCGTCTGTCTCTGCCCTTCACGTAGCGTTCTCCATCTGCGTCCCTGGAGCTGGGCCCTTCCTCCTCAGGTAGTTGACAAATCTATGCAAGTGAGACAGAATGTGAGATGTAATCATTGCAGCAGCTGCACTTTGCTGCTGTTTAATCAGCTACAGCTAAAGCATCACATGCAGTCAGGACACAGATTTTATTCTGTTTCACAGTAAAAACTAACTGGATCTTCTCGGGCTCCTTCGACTCATACAGGCTCTGCAGGGTCTCAAATTTAAAATCCCCAAAGCCAACAAGGGCCTGTCCCTCCTGACCTGGCTGGACAGCCTTTACCCTTGCCTCCTCAAATGCCCGGTGGAACATGACTGCCTCCACAAAGTCAGGGTAGGCTGAGGAGTAGCGGGTGAGGGCGTCCAGCAAACACACACAGAGTAGCGTTAAAACCATCAGACTGAAGATAACAAACTGGCACATTCTACTTTGTTGGCCATAAGTAGGGACTGAGACCCCGTCCTCTCTCGCTCCTTCTGGTGGGAGGCTACCAGATTCACGGTGTAGCCCACGTCATTTTCCAGAAGCCAGTGGAAGGTCTGGCCCTGGTACCGGCCAAACTGGACACTCCACCGGCTCAGGACGAAGGTAGCGTTGGTGACATCACCACCCTCTCTGGCGACATGGGCTCTGGCCTCTTCCTCCACCTCCTCCGGTGTCTTGGCCCTCACTGCAGCCTTAGTTTTTCCTCTACTGAGGCGTGCTTGGGCCTCAGTAGAGGCCTTGAGCATGAGGGTCCCGTTATTCAGCCTTTTAAAAGTTGGATGCTCCATCTGAACAGAGGAAAAGGAGTCAGTGGAAGAAACAAGTCAGAACAAGAGGTGTGTGGAGCTGTAATGACATGAAAGCTGTAGTACAATGACACTTACTGTTTAATAAAACGTCCGTGCTGTCTGTAAATCAGAGGAGAGAACAACACGGTCAGGTTGGCTAAAAACCTGATGCTGTCATTAAGTACACCTCAAATAGAATTTATTCATCACGTTTAATCTTTCCAGATGTTCCTCCATCTTTAGCAGTCATGAGATGGCTGAGCAGCTGAAGCGAAAATGATGAGCAGCCCGACAGATTGTCACATTCATCAGCGTTACAGCCTCATATTGATCATATCTGCATGAAACCATACCGATCAGTAAAGATTATGATGACGTCATGCTAAGCCTTTCTATCCCGTTACAGGAGCGAATTAAAAGAAAAGAAAAACAGGATGACACTCGGTTGTTTTTCACGAAGCCGTAACAGACTGTGTTTTCATTCATTCATTTCACGGTGTTAAACTGACGTTATGACGTGCAAACCTCGGAGCTCGGAACAGAAGGAAGCCGGTGTGTTAAAAAACCTTAATAAAACGCTTATTTACACCGTGTGAAAAGTTATGTGTGCAAACATGGTAGCCTACTTGAAAACTGACAAGGGGTCAATTCGTTGATATCATAACCTTAGCGAACGTAACTCGCCATTTTACACCGTCACGTTAATAAATTACTGCTATTAAAAAGCCGGGGCGTATAAACCCTAATAAAAAAATTGTTAACCATAAAACTCGGACTCACCTCATGGAAAAATTAATTTAATGTTTGCAAGAAAAATGACGTGAGAATTGACGAAGTTTAAAGTCGTTGATCTGCTAACTTTGGCGAACATGACTCGCCGTTTTTCACCGTGACGTTAATAAATCACCGCTAATAAAGAAGGTACAGTATACCTGCCAGATGTTTGTCTGATAAAATGTTTAATGATTAAAAAAACATAAATTAACGAAACGGTACTTGCACACTGTCCAGAGTCAGAGTTAAGCAAAGTGCCGTTAGCGGGGTGGGCGGGTCACTGAGAGAAATTGGAACAAATCCGGCTTCGTGATTGGAGGAACAAAAGTTTGATACTTGAAATTGGAACAAATGGAGGTGGGCGGGTCACTGAGAGAAATTGGAACAAATCCGGCTTCGTGATTGGAGGAACAAAAGTTTGATACTTGAAATTGGAACAAATGGAGCCATTTGATTGGGCAGCCTGCTCTCCGTTTTTTTTAACAAAGTTGGAACAGATGCTGCATGCTGATTGGACAGACTAAATTGGAACAATTGGAACAGTGCCCCGCGAGGAACCCGCTCATTCTTACAGAAGAATGGACAATTCTTCACAACTCAGTGAAGAAACAACAGAATGTGTTCAGTCAGAGGCTTCTTCAAGTTAACAGAAAGAGAGAAATACAGGAGATGAACTTGCCAGCAGCCATCGCCCTCCAGAACAATATATAGACTGTCAATTAATTATGAATTATTTCTAATTTGAAGAGAAAAAAAAAAACATTTACATTATTTACTCCCAGAGGGAACAGTATTTCTAATTTAATTTTCATTTAATTTAATTGGGATTTAATTGTTTTTTCACTTTATTTCATTTTCCATTAGCAGATAGAACCAAAACACTGCAGACATTAAGTCTGTGAAGAAAGGTGCTTATGTCTAAAATAAATAAATACTCATTTTGCCAGTTTGCCACTTATACTGTATTTATCAAGTTCAAATCCAGTATAATTGGGAAAACAACCAGAGCCTCTGTTAGAGGCGACTGTGCAGTACCTTGTAGATGCACAGCATTTCTATCAGTTAAATGAACTGAACTTCAGAACAGTATTCCAGCTCATATTACTGAGACTGTGCCACATTCAATTTATTTAAAACAAAATGCAAATGTTGGCTAATGAGAAACCAGACGTTTAACCACCAATGTCTTCTTTGTGTGTTTATGTGGATGATTTTTTATTTTAATTCTCTGTCATTTTTGTTGCAAACTGCTTTTATATTTCCTTGATCTGCCAGAGATTACAGATGAAAGTAGAACACTGGTTAATTCTGGCATATTTACATTTTTATGTTCATTAATATGTCCCTTTAAATTAAATTAAATTAAATTAAGTTAAAACAATGGATAAGAAGTGAATTTATACCACTACCCTTTTCCTGGCTAACTAAAAAAAAAGCTGCATCCGAAACGACTCACTTTGCACAAAAAGACAGTTCTCATGGTAAAAAATCATCCATTATTTCTCCTGAGTGGATGTCGACTAAATGTCACTTAGAGACTGAATTAAATCTCAATAAAAAGCTGTGATTGCACCATCAGCACACTGTGAGACACTTCCTCTGAGAAAAGACTGCTGTAATATTCCTGTAATGTTCCTACAGGGAATTTCAGTGTGTGATGCTCAGCAGTGAGATTATTGTTACCACAACCTCTTAATGCATTTTATGTGGTTTTGATGAGATTTCTGTCAATGCTGTCATTTTCTGTCTCGCTGCCTTTATGTAAGAAGTTATTTATGTCTGAAGGCATCATGGATGCCATCATGAATGCACATTTGGTTTATTTAATCTTCCATTTTTATCAGTGGCCTGTAGAGGGTATTCATGTGCAACATTTTACAGACTCAGAGGAGATAAAAGTTATTATTCTATATTAAATTTTCTTCACAAAAGTTCAGCTTTTTGTTTCATTTTAATGAGCAAAGTCACAAATAAAAAGTTTGTGATTTTTATTTCAGTGCCTTTAGTTTCAGAAATGCTCTTCCTTTCTTCTTCTTTCAGTTCCAAAAGGATGTAATTTTTCCCTTTTTTGACTAGTAGAACAAGAATATGGCATAACTCATTTCCATCCATCCATCCATTATATGTACTGCTTTGTCCAGTGAAAGGCTGGAGGGGGAAACTGGAGCCTATCCCAGCATTTAACAGGTGAGAGGCAGGTACACCCTGGACAGGTCACAAGTCCATCGCAGGGCCAACACAAAGAGACAAACGACCATTCACACACACTCCAAGGGAGAATTTAGAGTGATCACTTAACCTAACATGCATGTCTTTGGACAGTGGGAGGAAGCCGGAGTATTTGGAGAGAACCTACACATAACATACAGAACACCACTGTTTGAACGTCCCTCATAACACATTTCAATTGGTTAATTACTTTGGAAAATGCTCCAAGAGCCAGATCCAAGTTTTACCCTCTGACATGTTGAAATGAGCAAATAATGTTGCTACAATTAACAATATTTGTTAAAGAAAATAATAGAAAATAATGAATATTACTTTATTTTTCCAGTTTCAACTAATGATTTTATAATTTTCCTGTGTTTAAAACAGAGGAAAAGCATACTTTTATTAAGGCGTAAATCGATATATTTTATATAATCATCACACAGCTTTGATATATAGAAAAATTGTTCATCCTAAATCATTTTGCTCTCCCTGGCTCTGTCTTTGCTCTTTTCTAAGTAAAAAAAAAAAAAAAAAAAAAAAAATCACTGACAGATGAAAAACAGTGCATTGTGCTTCAGAGAACAGTAGATCAGTTAAGGCCATCAGGGGCCTTTTAGACAGGATAATGTGAGCAGCCAGCACCGTCTCTGCCTCCTTTTATGGACCATTCCTGTAATTTGGTCTAAAATTGCATAAAACCTTCTTTAAATAACAGCTTCTAACATAATCAAGATGGTAAACAACATTATTTACTATATGCGAAGCATCAGATGCAGTATAATGTATATAAGTAAAAGCTTTTGTGGTAAAGGTAAAAATATGCAGTCCCCAAACTTTCCATGCTTCCCACTGTATATCTACTAAGCTAAGAATTGTTTAGAACTGCTTTTTTTTATTAAAAATGTACAGATTCAGCTGACAGCTGCATTAACTTTATATTGGCATTGTGATTTTTGTTACCTGCTGACTTCAGGTCGGCTATTTGGTGGCTAGATTCATTCCGGTCTTCACACATTCACCCAAGGAAATATTTGTCACTTTAAATTCTGAATATGCTTTAATATCATCAGCAGTTTATTGATCATCTGTGTAGGGGTGTAGATGTTATGGATCCCTCAAAACAGGAAAAAAAATCAGCAGTCTCGAAGGGTAAAGCATCTCACATGCATGGAAAGAATCTCCACAGTCACTTCTTAGAGCTCTGAGCTTTCTTTTACTTAGAAGTAAGTGATTTTCTTTACATTGCTAAATAGCTCACCAATAGCAGGGTGGTTCACAGCATGCATCACCACAGTTTGATTCTGCAGTCCCAGAGTTTCAAAAGTGCCTCACAGCTTTGCCCCCCCCCTAAATAATTATCGGTTAAACCATTCTACAAAAAGATGGTGTCCCTCATATTTCTAAATACAAATAAACTACTATTTACAACATAACTTCCCCGAACTTATTTACAAACTACATACATTGTCACTAACTAAACTTAATACATAACAGAAAAGCTAAAGTAACATTCACAGAAAACAAACTAATCAAAACCCCCATTCACTCCCATCCCTCTCTACTCTGACTCCTTGGTTCAGCCCAATCAGGTGATTACTGGACAATTTCCAGCAGCTTGGGTCCTTAGGCTGCCCTCATGTGTGCGCTCCATGAAGTCACGCCCAGCAAGACCTCAAAGAGGGAGATGTTAGTGACTTTTCCCAAAATAAATCACAACTACAACTTAAGCAAAAAACAATGTCACAATAGAATAGAATAGAAATACTTTATTAATCCCTTCAGAGAGCCCTCAGGGAAATTTGGGAAATATGGAACACATTCACCTTAGTGAGGGGGCTGTCACGCCACACCCTCACAATCTGCCTGCCTGTTCTGTTTTTTTGTATTACATTATCCATTCAGTAGATTGACTGACTTCTCTTTTTCCCTGGAATTTAAATTCCCTGCCCTCACTGCTCCAGTCTGTTTTTAAAATATGGACTAAAATACCAGAGTTGATCCAAGCACTCACACTTCACTACACTCCATGTACTTCCATGTACTCTACAGAAGACAATTCTTGAGTATGGGGTTGTCAAGTCGGCTCTCTTCACTGCTCCGGCCACTCCAGCTGGAACAACCAGGGATTTTCATCATCCCACATCACCCCACCAAGGTCTGGCAAGAGAGATAGGTGAGGGTGGGAAGGATTAGATGGTGGCATCCTTCTGGGAGCCTACCACCCCAACTCCACGGTATAGCATTACCCTCCTGACATCAGCACAGCACTAAAATAACAACAGGGCTTTGTCTCAGTAAAGCCCTGTGTCATAGTATCCAAACATTTCATATGCACTTTATACACACATATCCTTATCTTTGCAACACTAGCTTGAAATATGGATTAAGCTCTAGGGTCAGCAACCAAGCATCTGTGATACCAAAGTACAAACATACACACAACCAAGCCTGGAAGTTTATTATGCTGGATTATGTTCACAAGAACGTCAACCTCATTTATGGATAGCACAGTAAACTGTGTTCAAAGACAGTGATTTCTGGAAGTGTTTCATGTGGTGGTTTCCGTGACAACATCACAACTGTTTTTAACGCAGTGCTACCCAAGGGTTCAAAGATCCCAGCCATGTATTATTAATTTTCACGTGTGCCTTGGGAATAAAAATGTCTCCAGACTCCCTGAACCTCATATTATTACTGTAGATGATGGAATATTTGTTTTACCTCAGAAACATTATTCCAGATTGCTGAGCCTCTACCCATCTTTACCTTCGAGAGACTCTGCCTCTCTGATAATTAGTTAACTGACCTAATTAGTTAAATGTTCCTCCATTTTTTTCTTTCTAATTTCACTTATTAAAATTAAGATGGGTTAATATTATTTTTCATGAAATGCAAAATGTCTCACTTTTAACATTTGACTTTGTTTCTTTGTTCTATTATGAATAAAATATGGGATTTATGACATTTGCAAACCATTGCTTTTTTTCTTACATTTTACAGTATCACCACTTTTCTTTAGAATTGCAGGTGTATAGGAACACCTTGTACAGTCATGTGTTCCAGCAGTAAAGATAATCTGAAGATGTGAGCACCATTTTTTAATATATACAGTCCTATCACCCTCATATTCAGTCTCCTGATATAATTGTAATAAAAAAGCAAGCTGGTAGCATTTTTTAATAATTTTTATTGGACTAACATGCATTACCTAATAACATGATATGACAAAAGCAGTTTCTGGTGTTCAAAATAAAGAGGGAGGATAATTTAATTACTCTCAGATTAATGCTAAAATGTACTGAGGAAAAAGCGGATAAGGAACAAGGCAGCTCACTGCAGCGATGTTCTCAAATGTCCATTCTTAGGGCCTGTAAAGCCATGATCATCCTGTGGCGTAGCTGTAAATTTATAAAACCAACATAAAAGCTGAGTAAAGAGTCCTCGTCCTCTTCATGGGCCCTGGGTCACATTTAAGGAACTGGATTTAAATTTGACAAATATTGGGACATAAAGGTCTACTCCTGGTCCTTTTCCTCTCCATGAGTAATGATATGAACCAGGTTCTTGTAGTCCAGGTTTCCTGCCACATCAGGGGGGAAAGCTGTAAACATCTGCTCCATCTATCCGAAAGGAAAAAGGCAGATATTACACAAGAAAAACACATTACTCAGTCTGCATGAAAAGGTGGGATGATTCAGTGATTATCTTTAAAAAAAAAAGAAAAAGTTTTGCATAAAAATGTGTCTGACATGGAAATATGTGGTCGTCATGCTGACGTTCATCCTCGTGTTCTTCAAAGCCACATGCACAAAGCAGTCCGCTATAATGATGATAATTATCGTTAAAAGATCACAATGTACCTCTTCAGCAGAGAATCGGTCAGCCTGCGTTGTTAGCATCTGTGTCACACTGGAGAGGGAGACAGAGAAGTTTCACACCAGAAGAAATTGTGCAGGCATTAATAATCTGTACTCATCTTGGTGCTGTACTGGGATGAACAATTGCACTCAGACTGAGTCATACATTTCCAAGGAAAGCTTATGCAGCACCGCTTAAGATGAAATTACATATTGGAAAAGTGTGTTATGCTACTTACTAGTCCTTCCTCAGTACACCTTTCCCCTCGGGATCAAAGACTTTAAAGGCATTGAGGATGGTCTCCTCTGGGTCAGCACCTGGATGCATTAAAGCAACCATCACACCTCTTGAAAAAGAGCCACAATAATGCTTTGTTTAAATTATGTAACTGTAGTCTTTATGGTTAAGTTAGCATCTAATGCATCCTCACCTTTCAACTTCTCGCCGAACATCGTGAGGAAGACGGTAAAGTTAATTGGACCTGGAGCCTCCTTGAGCATGTCATCAATCTCTTCCTGTTTTACATTTAGACGTCCTGTGGCACCAAATATTCATATGAACATGCAGCATAAGCAGAATAAGCAGATTTAGCTGTTGTACAGTGAGAAAAATATGGAATGTTGCTGATCTGAGACTCTTAAATATAAGCTCATTATTACTCCTCAGTGCAGTGACTGTGGTCACTAAGATAACTGAATGTAGATGTCAACATACCAAGGGCAGCAAAAGTGTCTCTAAGATCATTCTTGTCAATAAACCCATCTCTGTTCTGGTCCATGATGGTGAAGGCCTGAGATCAGAGGTGGTGAATGAATCATTTTTATTAAAATGGGATTATTGTAAGAAGCCAAATGTTCTGTGAAAGAAAAATCACTGCTATGCACTTATTTAATGCCCATCTGTGTGCACCATGTTTATAGATGAGCACTTAAGTATTTATATCACACAAACCCCGCCAGGATTCAGCCAGGCATCCAGGGCATGCCCAGCAGTTCATCTCCAGTCTAATCACTGATGACACAGTCTGAATGTCTGGGCACCGGCAACCCTCATACCAACATACCACAAACCTCACTGTCGTCAAGCCAGAGGCAGGAAAATAGACAGGTGGGCATACTGTAGTGATGAACAATGGAAATACAAAGACAAAGGGGGAACGTAGCTGGAGATCTAAGTGTGTTGGCTTATGAAACAATCCAAAAACACTTGGATCAGAACCCTTAATACAGCAAATCATTATTTATGTACAATTTCCAACATTTTATGTCACTCCGTCAGCCTGTGGAAGCGAACTAGTTCAACTGTTTTCACCTCTTTGAATTCCTGGATCTGGGCCTGCTCAAACATGGAGAACACATTGGAGTTGGCTCCCTCTGCTGCCCTCTTTTTGGCTTTCTTGGGGGCCTATTAGCACAAAATAACAACAGCAAAAATAAATAAATAAATAAATAAAAGCAAAAGGACACATGAGACAGAAACTAGACGTGTTAAAGTAAAGCTGCCTGTCAGAAAATATAGTTAAATGTGACTTCAAGAAGTTAAAAGTGGTTATAACACAAGTGTACTTCAAGTTTCTGTAAATAAAAACATGTTAAAAAATAAAAAAATTACAATTATGAGCATCTTTACTTAATAACAAAGACTATAAATGAAAAAAAGAAAAAAAAAAATCTCAATCAGCTGTCCAAATTAAAAACAGCATCCTTGAAGCCTGAAAAGCACACCTGTCCTTGCTTCAACAAAGAGCGCACACACACCGACTTACCATGGCTGAGCAGCTGGGACGTCGGACCAACAATGATGCCAGTGAACAATGGGGAGATTGAGGGTGGCCTTTTGTAGCCCCAAGCCAGGCCTTCACTGGATGATATTTATAAACTATGTCCTCTTTAGGAAGTGACAGGTAAATGATGCTTCATACAGCACATACGGTTCGGTGTGCTTACAAAAAAAAAGCACACATGCAGACCCCTGTCCATCTCATGTACTTATGATTGACAGTGGACAAAGAGAATGGAATAACTTGTCTAGAATATCAAGAGCAGACTGAAGGTTAAAGCACTTAATCACTTTAAAGCATCCTATGTCCGCAGACTATCATCTTAACAGTCTAAACTACAGACATGACTAAGTGGATGAAAATTTAAACAGAAATCTGGACTGAGTGATCTGTTTTTCACTGATGATCAGACACACCTATACGGAAAATGAGCACAGACAACAGTTTCTAGCTTTGTTAGCTTAAACATTATATGATTAGAAATCGCTTGTCTCCCTCAAAAATGGGGATTATTTTACTGTTGATTTAATCTATATTAGAGTTGCTTAGATTTTTATGAAACAAATAGAATAAAGCACCAACAGCCTCCACTGCAGAACTGGCCCACAAAGAGTTAAGCTTGGTAACCCTTTGTACTGAAGACCTGCAATTATATTTAAAGCTTTGAAAACCTAAGCTGACAAAAAGCCTCATGTATTAAAAGCAATCACCTCTTGAGGCTGTGGACTCTCACCAACAATATCATAATTAACTCCTAATTTGATATTCTGATCTGTGTGCCAATCATTTCGCGTTGTCATTTGATAAAAAGGACGAGAGTGCTTGAAAATCGCCAGCTCATTATGTGTAATTTAGTGACCTGTCAGGACTGAGTTGGAGCCAACTTGTTCACATTTCTCATCAGCTTCCTCGCATCGCTGGTCCTGGCTTACCTTTCTCTCACAAAGCCATGTTACATTGTGACAGCCTGTATAACATGACCTAATGTAATCCATGAAGGTAAATGCACTTGATGATATTCATTGCAATCAAGTATCTGACTTTCTGTATTCCGTTTATTTGGGATATGACCAAGTTAACCCAATGCTTATAGGAAATACCACTAGCAGCCATTCCTTTCATAAAGGTGAACAGGATGCTTAATGCCAGGAATCAAGTTCACAGATGAGCAAGAGGAAGGCATCAAATGATGTCTACAGTCTTCTGATGATGGTATTCCAGGGCTTGCAAAACAAAGCTTACGAATGTCAACAAGAGTAGGTGCGACATACTGAAGTGTGATCCTGAACACATCCTTACAATGTGCCATGTCACTATGCACCATTAACAAGATCATCCAGTGTCACTTGCAAGCTTGGTCAAGACAAGTGACAGTGTGAAAATGAGCTAAATGGGCCGAGGTTAGGAGGTGAGGCCACAGGTGTGTGGTCTATATAAAGAGGCGCTGAAAGCCTCCACGCACCCGGGCCTCTCACTGTCAAACGCACTGCTGAGGATGAACTTGCAGCAGCTGCCATTGGTGTCATCTCACAGCATGTTGTGTACAAGGAGGTCAGAATTAGATGAGTTATTGTTAACTAAACAGGCGGGGGCTATTGTTAAAAACTTTTCTTCGGCTCCTCTTGGATCCAAGCAGCCGATGCAGCTTCTGTAGCTGGAAAGGCAGCCTATTGTCACATCGGCTGAGGGCTGGGATCAAACACCTATAAATAGACTCGTCTCCTCTATCACAATGCACATGGACAAATGGCCATTTCACTGGCAAGTCTTTAAGAGTCTGGAAGCACAAGAGAGGAGGGAAAATGGCTTCAATGGTGACCACTTTTTCCTTTTTTTTTTTTTTTAACCTTATAGCGTGAAAAAGGAACAGTGTAAAGCTCTTTGTGTACAATAAAAAAAAAAAAAAAAGGCACAAATTAGAAGTGAAAGACAAGGGTTATAATATTTAATATTCTGTGACAAAATCTCTACAGAGAACGCTAATTAAAGATTTGTAAGCAGACATCAATATCATATCCAGCGTTACAGCATTATGATCAGGATCATGTGAAAACATAAAAAAATAAGAAAAATATAAAAATGAAATGATATAAGATGAAAAACCCTTTTGTACAGAGTCCTATAAACACCAAATGAAAATGTGTGCAATCTGTTGCATTTGGTGTTTTTTTTTTTCTTGTTGAACATTTGAAAACCAATCAGCTCAGTCTTCTTAGTTTTTATACATTCAGGACAATCTTCCTACTAATCACCTTACTGTTGACAGACACACTCGGCAGGTTAAGTGAAACATTTCATTAGCTTACATAAAAAAAACACAACTTTAAAATAACAAAATATCCTGTTTTCATAGATCTAAGCATGATATCGAGAAGAAATTTGTCTGGGTTAATCAAATTGTTGTGGATGGATTTTTGAAGATTTTCATGTCAGACTGGATTTCTTAACTTGCCAAGTGTCTCGATAAGAGAAATGAAAGATTGAGTTATTATAAATCACATGAATTCACTGTGCAAATGGGTAAATAGTTGAAGGACAGAAGATATATTTACGTGCTTTGTTGTTAAGTTGTGGGATAAAAGAAGAACCCAATGAGGCAGAAGCAGAAGACAACACTCTGTTTCATTTCAGATATACATATCCATGCCTAATACGAATCAGAGAGAAATGAAAGTTATTTTCATCTTCAACTTGAACTTTTATGGAGCTATTTACAATAGTAAGGGACACTGTACAAAAAGAAACGATCAATTACTATGTTGTAAGCTTCAAACATGATTTTTTTCTCCATACCCTCTTACAGTTCAGCACTGAGGTTCACCTTTAAAAGATGGAAATGCATACACGAGTTTGATCCAGATACAATCACTCACTTGATAGAGGACGTTGGGACATATTAAAAGAATACTCATCGGACATTCAAGAGGACACTTTAATCACTTTTTTTCTTTAACAAAAATAGACATGGCTTGTCCAGCCTTGAAATTCCCTCTCAGTATATATAAAATTATGTCTTGTTTATTTACAGTCAGACTGCGTTCTGAAGGATTAGAAAGGTCCTGCTCCATTGCTGCTGGGGATTGTGGGTAGTGCACTTTTAGTGTCAACCTATCGAGGACAGACAGTAATCTAGTGTGTAGTTTTGCATGAGTCGGGGTAGATGTTAAGTGAAGGCTCATTCATTTAATTTTTATTAAATTTATTTGCTCTCCAGCCAAATCCTGTCAGCAGTCAACAGACAGATGCCAGAGCTGAAGATGATTGTAATTAGCCGATGCTGATTGTGTTGACATGTCAGTGCAGGGCTGGAGTCAGAGGTAATACTGGATGTAGAATAGGTGACCTGCTACACGTCTGCCCTGATCTGTAGCTACTGTGGCTACATGTAAATGCTATGTTTAGTCAACCTCAGCCATTTTCAACTGGTAAATATTTAGGCATGACTTGCAAGTTAAATTTGCTACGGCTGTGCTTATCTGTTCTGGTGACTACTGTCTTACGCTAACAGAAGCTAGCAAAACCCACCACGTCAAGTCCTAACTTGAAAACATATCAAAGTTTTTCTTTGGGAAGAAGAAAGAAACTCCTCTTCCTTTGGGAAAGAAGAAATTGTATCGAATTAGTTACATTGAGCATAGAGAACACAGGCTGAAAAACATCATAAAACCCTGCTCAGGTGGGGAATATGGCATCCTGTTGGTATTCGTTGAAAAATAACCTGATTCTAATGACATCTCTTTATTTTCTCTAGTTCTCCGTCTGTGTTCTGACAGCTACACTTGTTTTCCAGTGCGTGCTTTTCAGCTCAGACAAGACAGATGTGTGGCAGTGTTTCATGAGTTGGTGACATCTCACTGTTTCTCTGCTCATTCCTTTGTCTTTGTCTCAGTCTATGATGAATATGCTGCCTCTCAAACAGATGATTGGTCCCAAACCTGCAAAATAAACAACATAGATTCAGAAACAGAGAAGTGTTGACTATGGGTTCAATGACTATTATCGCTTAAAGATGTGTACAAACAGTAATCTAACCAATAAAATGAGCCTAAATCCATGCAGGCATGATCACACCAACATGCCAACCTCTGCAACAGTGATAATTCTACTATGCTGATGCTAAACACTTGATTTAATGCCTACTTTTGCAAGCTGATGTATGCTAATTATCACAAATAATATTGGACAAACTGAAATCAGGTTGGAAGATAAAAAAACAAGCCAGGATAGTAATTAATCTGCTGTGAAGCTCTTAAGTATTTTTTATTAAATCCCATCAGCAGAAATGATTGACAAACCTTGTTAACAGGGTTTATGGGTGTGCGTCCAGAACCTGTGTGAAGCCTCTGACGCTCTTCGAATCGTCCGGGAGACCGCTCTCTTCGGACATCCATCATTCGGCCCGGGGAGCGATCCATGCGGGGGTCTGCCATGGCCCTGCCTGGGGAACGCTCCAGCCTGGGGTCGGCCATGGCCCTGCCAGGAGAGCCCACTATCCGGCTCTCCAGCATTCTGCCGGGAGACTTTTCTCTTTCCAGAGGACGGCTGGGGGACTTGTCTCTCCTAAACTCTGTACGAGCCTCTCTGTAGCGGTGAGGTGTGCCGGGCTCTCCGTGGACGAGAGGATTAGCTGCAAGCCTCTTAGAGATGTGCTCATTGTATGAGGGAGGCCCACGCTTGTTCGGGCTGTAAGGAGGAACCCAGGAATACAGAAGTGGATGCAACAATGGTACAAGTTCAAGATTTTCTATATTGGGTCAAGGGCTTCACTGGACACTGTGGGAGTCAAGTTGCTCAGCAGATAAGGTGAGGATGATGAACAAATCAAACTAATTTAATAAAGTAAACAGTGCTTTTGTGATTAGAAGTGACTGAATGCATTAACTCCATTTAGTGTGCTAATCAGATTTGTCCGTGTCTGACAACAGTGACTGAAGAACAAAGCTTGGATGGTGATTTAAACTATAATACACAAGTCTCAGGAGATAAAGAAAGTCTTTATTCAACAATTGTCAGGTTTTTCAAAAGGTAAAAAATAAAAATAAAACAAATAAAAAGAAGGAAAAAATATAAAGTAAACCACATTAGGATTTATTACAGATAAAAAATGAACCCCTCTTCCTGCAAAGAAAAACAAAATCAAGATAAAACTGTTGTTTTATAACAAGTTCAAACATTATTGTAATTTAACTATCACCATGTGCTGATGCCAACCTGTGCCCTCCTGTGCCAGTTAAGCCCAGTGACCCATTAACACCAGTGCACATAAAAAAGGACAACGTTGTTGAAAATGCCCCAGAACACAGTAAATGGACAAAAACCTCAATAATACATATATGACCAAGTAAACTAAGAAATGAAAAACATAAATTATTAAATACATCTTTTTTTTTCTAACTTTTTATCATGAGATTTAATTTCCTGCTGCAGGATTATTATTCACTGAACGGAATTAATTTTCACTTTTTCCTCTGGGTGTTATTCCAATTTATTTTCCTTCAAAAGAAAAATTTAGACATGAATATAAATCAACTATGTGTGTGTCTACAGGAAACAGTCCAAATGTTTAAGTCCATGTTTAAGTCAGGAAGTCTTCTTAACTTTACTAATGTGACCTCAGGAACGATGCCAGCTCTCCCTACTTCACAGTTTTTGACTGTGTCTCATTTTGTGGAGCTAACATGTCCCTAAAACAAGACCAAAAGGGATCAGAGATACCAGAAAATGAATGTGAGCTGAGGCAGCTTTCTTTTCGCCTTCTTACCTTCGTCCGGAACCATTACGCTGCAGATCTCCTCCACCTTCTTGGCTCTGCACCAGGTTCCCTTTGCAGCAAATGACCCGAAGTTTGTTCTGGTAGGATGAGGCCAAGTAGATGGCCCCAGAGGAGATGGCTGGGCCAAGGTAGCGTGGGTTTGGGATGTCCAAGTGTGCGTATGAGTGTGGCCTTGAAAGGAAAGCATAAAAATAAGACATTGTACTCTTCAAACACGACATTGGTTGAAATGGGTGACATTTATCAAGCTTGTCCAGTGCAGGGGCAGTAATAAATACCTTGGAAAAAAAAAAAAAAAAAAAGTAGAGAGCAATCTTACCCAAGAGCAGCATGTCCCTGAATCTCAATAACATCCAGAGAGTTGAAGTAAGTCACAAACAGGTAAGGCTCTCTGTAGGCTGAAATACCAACATAACACTTTATTTATGGGTTTACTCTTAGAAAAAACAAAATTAAAGACATTTTGAAAGTTACACTACAAAAATCCTGCTTCGCACTAACCAAATGAGAGAGGCAGGCGGCTCCATTTGATATCATCCGTTCTACTCCTGCGCCCATATGCATCCACAAACACGCCAAACTCTGCAGCAAAAATTCCAATTATTACAACACTTAACATAAATCAGTGCAAATGAAAGTAAACACTGCATGCTAAGACTCACTGATTCTAACACAAATGTTAAGTTTTGGCTTTCTTACTAATAAATTTGCTCAGCTGTGTGAATAATTTATTCTTGATGTATGCCCACACAAATAAATGTCTAACCATGGAAACAGAGCAGGTATTCATCCTTCTGTGGGGCTGTGGTGACCTGGATGATGGAAATAGGAAAGCTGTGGGAGGACGCAGCGAAGACAGCTGAAGCTAGCGTAACGTCATTTTTATCCAGGAACTCTGCAGAAGGAAATAATCAGCGTCAGTCAGCTCATTCAGGTGTGAAAGCTGAAACACTGCAGTGACAGAATCGCACTTCTGTACACTTTGATAAAACGCCATCTGCTTGTCAAAAAATGATAGTCCAAATTAGAAGAAGCTTACCCTCCAGCACATACTGCTTCATCTCAATCTCATAGAACTTGTTGGTGCCAATAATGATACTGTAGCCAGTGAAGTGAATACAGCTACATGGCTCAGAGGTCTCAATCTCCTGCAAATAAAAAAAAACTTCAGCTGAGTTATTTCTTTAAAAACATGGCTTGCCAAATCAATGCAGAGCATCTACATTGCTACACAAAACCCTTTATCACACTATCAGCTAATTAACTTTAAAAAGCTCATTTACCTTTCTGATACAGAACTTGTTGAGGCTTTCATTATGTCGCAGAATTGTAATCTTGTTAGGCATAGCAGCACAGATACACATCCCATTATCAATCTGCAAAGACAGGACAGCTGTAAATACCTGCAGTCTGACTATGTGCTACAGTGTTGTTACTGTGAAGTTCAGCTTAATAAAATGTTACTGAACTCAGCTTTAGAGGGATTTCATTTGTGTAGACTACAACCTGACTCACCTTTCCAGAGGAGAAGAGGTGGCATCCTTTGACTGTTTCAAAGATGAAGGGATTGAGGTCAGGCTGAGCTGGAAGATGGGACTGTGACAAAGACTGTTTCACCTTCTTGATCTCCACCAGACACAGAGCCCTCTCCTCTCCTGAATGACACATGAAACATGCCATGAATGATGACATATACAATCAAACATGCAGCTTACGTCAGTAAATTTGCACTCAGTTATTCTCAGGTGCATGTCACAAATGAGAAAATACTAAAAACATTGTGAACATAGGTTACACCACATGTATAGTTTGCCATTATCTAATTCACTTCTACTATAAATGTGTATAACAGAGAAGCTTTTGTTGAGTTGATACATAAATAAAATCTAAAATGGTTATATTTACTGACCAGTGATCATCAGCAGCTTATCAAGCTCCTTCAGGATCTGGATCTGGAAGACCGAGGTCAGGCCAGGAATGTGGGTCAAAGAGTTCTTTATGACGTTCAGAGCGTACAAGCCCTCCTCAGAGCCAACCAAGACAATCTGAAAGACAAAACAAGGATGCTCATATCGCGGTGACGTCACAGTCAGAGAAACTGTCCAACCACGAGGATAAAAGCTACATCGCTGGTTCCCGATTTATAGGCGGCAAATTTTCTTGTCTGTGTACCTGGTCAGTGAGAGGCAGCGTGCAGTTGATGTCCAAACGATCATCACCCTCCAGTTTCAGCAGAGAATTGCCAAGAAGTTTCTAATAAAACAAGGAAAAAAGATCAACATGGAACATGGAAAGAGAGTGTTTAAAAGATTTCTGATGTATCAGCTGAATTAGAGGAAAACAAGCTAAGTGAGCAGAAGTGAGAGCCAGAGACGCCTTCACAAACAACAATTTTTGGGCTGAATTTTCGTGTAAGCTGAGGATGTCTTAATTATACCATGGCCACGTAAAATTAAATATCACTGGTTGAAATGTGAGAATTATATTTATATTTAAGTTTTAAATTTATATAATTTTGAGTGAATTTTTAACTCAAAATGAGCAGATGGCAAGATTAAGAAAGTCTGCAGTGGAACAGACCAGAGACTGGAGAGGAAATCCAACCAGAACTGCACAAAAACGAAGAGATCAGGAGAGAGAATCTAAAATAGAGAAAGAAACTTTGGCTATCATGTACACACAGTTTTATACAGAACGCGTCGCTATTTTCTTACTTTAATAATGTTAAAAACTTGTAAGGATGATCAAACTCCTGAGCCTTGAAAACTCTCCATCTTGTCTGACTAGATATTGATCACTGATGTAAATATAGCTTCAGAAGCAGAAATACATCTTATGAAATTCAAAAACAGGAAAGCAAGATCCAAATCAGCTGTTTATACATTAGAAGTGTATACTTTTAGTATGATTACATACAGCATACATGTTTTAGTTTGTGGCCGTGGTATAGGCAGGGTAATACCCTCCAACTGTGTATACTTGACAGTTCTTTGGAAAGTGGTTTTTAGACCACAGTGCTACTTCTGAGTAGATTTAACAAACATCTATATTTTATGTTCCAATGTTATTTAGGATACATGGTAGCTAGCAAAGCATTGTGTAATACCTTTGAAGAAAAGTGGAGGCTGTTAAAACAACATAAAGCCTTGTGGTTATGAAAAAAAATCTCTGTCAATAACATATAGATGTAATGTTTATACTTTTGTATGAAAAAAGAATACTCTGTTTAAATTCTAGGGTTTAATGTATCAGAGTAGTTAAATGGATAAAAGAAAAAGAAAAGAAAAAAAAACATCCAATCTTCACCAGGTTTGAAAAGAGGTAACTCCAATCTCAGATGAGCAGTACATGACATTCTGCCCTGGCTGTTTTTTACTATTTGGAAAAAACAAGTCAAAATAAGTAAGTAAAAAGTAAGTAAACTACAGCTGCTTTTGGATTATTCTGGTGTGTCTTATTCTAGTGTGCCAAAGAGGGAAGACATTAGCAATGATCTATAAGAAGCAACTCCGCCCACTAATCTGAAAACAGTTATAAGGCCATTCCCAAACAATCTGCAGTTTATTGTTCGACTGTGAGTGAAATATTTCACTATTTCAGAGTAGAAAAAATTCTATACAATTGACAATGCTCCCAGTAGTGGAGATCCCAACAAGTTCAAACCCTGCAGGGTTCAGTGACACTACAAACAACCCAAGAGCTCCATTTCAGGCTCTGCAGGCATTGCCACAGTAAATGTTAAAGTTCATGATAACTGGTGGGGGCAGGACAGACACCGACCCACATCCATCCATTAAGAAATAACAATTAGTCTGTGTTGACTCTAGTTTCATATGTATAACTTAGATACAGGCTTAATGTAAATCCCAACTTTAAAATCAGCTCTGCTGAATCATCTATTCACTCTGTAGCTGTAACAGGTAACCTATCCGTCACAGTGGCAACATGACACGTGACGATGACAAAAAGCCTTATTCAAACTTCAGGTAACAGCTAGAATCAGCTGTGAAGCCATGTCACATTTTCAAACGTCATTGCAGACCAATTTTCCATAAATAACTGAAAGGCAGTGATTAAACAAAAAAACACTCGGCACAGAAAACAGTTCAACTTTTAAATGTCCTGATGAAGATCGTTTCATTCAGTTGCTCTAAATAATCTCAAAAGTTCGGATCTCAGATAATATGTTAACATTAATAAAACCTACAAAGAATATTGGATCAATTTAAAGCTGTAATACGGCTTAGAAATGACTACAATGACAGTAAATAGATACAGAACCTTTTCAGCCAGAGAGATGGGGGTATAATTTACGAAGGAACAGTTTTTAAAATGCTCTTGGTGAGAAACACCAGGAAAAGACTTTGTGTGTTTGTCTGTGGGGTCAAACTGTGGAAGAGGATGGGGAAGAACACAGGCGGCCTCCAAATATACAAATATTTAAATCAGTATATAAAGAGATGACATTTGATTGGTACAGAAATGGTCTGGAATAGATGAAGGAGTATTTCTCTTATAATTATTGTCATAATGGTTGCTATTGTTATTGCTGTTATTATTTTTATTGTTTTATTATCATTATTTTTGTTATTACCAAATAAACTTCCGTCTAAAAGCTAGCATGGTTAAAACTGTCATGTAATGGAAAA
The DNA here is from genome assembly GCF_017639745.1 of Melanotaenia boesemani. Classification (NCBI taxonomy): domain Eukaryota; kingdom Metazoa; phylum Chordata; class Actinopteri; order Atheriniformes; family Melanotaeniidae; genus Melanotaenia; species Melanotaenia boesemani. The sequence goes on from NC_055684.1 coordinate 34,920,195, forward strand.
ATGACTCCATGTGGACCTGCAAATCCACCAGAAAATGGCTGAAAAAGAAAAAATAAAATAAAATAAAATAAATTAAAAAAAAATCAAGGGGCTGCACCCAGTCAGAGTGTACTGTAGATCTCAACCCGAGTTAAATGCATTGCTGGGACCCAAGAGAGCTGTTACAAGCAATTAAATTATGTGTGTGCTCAGCTTCTCACATATTTCCTCTACACTTATACTTTGTTTTTGTTAAATAATGACAGCATGACAAGGTTTGTGATGTTCACCTCAAGATGTATGAACTTATTAAGACCTGGGAAGGACCAGATGTTTTTTTTTTTTTTTTAATTATGTCACGATACAAAAAGCCTTTCAGTTGAAAGAAAGTACACTTTTTTCACAGCTGTATGCAGTGTGCTACTTTCAAGCATAAAGCTGCATATTAAACTTTTTAATGTACATTTAAAGATGTAGAAGATAGATGTAGCGGTAAAACCTTTTCTGACCAAGCTGGTAAACAGTTTGAGGATAATCTATCAGAATTATCTCAAAAAGTCATTTGACAGAAAAAGAGAAAAATACATATTTCTTACAAAACCACAAATAAATAAATAAATAAATAAAACAAATGTCTGCAGTTTAGCTCAAATAGCATGTTTACGAGAGTGTGTTGTGTTTTATTGAAGGGCAATAAAGCAGGGCATTGCTTTGGCAGCAGCATGCATGACAGCATAGGACACCAAGTCAAACGTGTGCAGCAGCCTATTCATGCACTGTGTAAATGTCAATGGACCCGTTTTTCAAGAACAGCTGTTTCTAGTGAACATATTCAGAAACTGACCCTAGGACTGAGATGACCTGCACTAAATTGCAACAGTGTCATATGCGTATTTATGCACAGCTACTGCATGCTCAGTCAGTCGGTTGACTGGAGCCCAAGCATTCGTGCAGCTACTTACTGTACCTGAACCAGAGGGGAAAGGTTCTTCTGTCTTTTAGAAACACCTGCCTATAACATGATCCACACAACCGAGTTAAATGGAGTTACACACAAAACAGAGTTTAATCAAATAAGCAAAGACGGGGACAACAAATAAATACAGGATGTGGATGTTGAGAACATGCAGAGAGAGAGAAGGAGGGGAAGAAGAAGAAGAAGAAGACATGAAGGCACTGGTTGATGTTTATGAAAGCATTCAATCTTACCTACTTTTCACACCAAAGAACACAACCACCATTGGATTAAGCTACTATTTGGAGCATAACCAAGCTTGAATTGAATAAAAACAAAGCACTGGGCTACTGTCACACCTCATCCACAAGTGTAATCTTTAACTCTGAACCCTATAAAACATAAAACAAGAGCCAATATTCTTCAAAATACACAAATGGTACTTACAGCATCAGAATCCACTTTGTCTTTAGATCCACGGCTACCAGCCACGACAGACTCCAGCACCGCCACCCAGCGTTGCTTGTCAGGGAAGCTGGGAGCCATGAAGTAGAGGCACTGGCCAGGCCAACAAGTGGTGTGAGGATGGGATTCCAGTTTTAATACATACGGGATATCTGTCGTAAAACAGACAAAGAAATTATTTGATTACTCTGGTAGCAGCTAGAATTTAAAGCTGAGCAGAACAGTCAACACTGTGCTGCATTTGGATGGGAGCAGGTGAATCCAGAGGATAAGATATAAGATGCCGCTGTATGTTGAGAAGCAGGATTCAGTCATACTGATTTTCCATACCTGACTTGGCAGTGTTGATGAGCTCAGAAGTCCCAACAGCGCCATGAACAGTCACCTCTCCATCAGGCAAACAGAGCTCAAACTCTTCCTCAGCCTTTATGCAGTCTATAGGGTTAAAAAAAAGAAAAAATCGCTTTGTTTTTACTGTGATCTTTACACTAAGATATAAAGTTAAACCATGAATACTAAGAAAGACTGACCTTCCCTGGGCTCAGTATCGTAGATGGATACTTTGGTTCCATCAAGAATCACATATTTACTCTCCCAGCCTTGTTGTCCACGTTTGCCATTTCTAAATAAATATGTATAAAATATTAAAAAATGAAACTAAAACCACAATCTGTGCTGTGGACAACATATTATACATGCATAGCTGTTAAAAACACTTACCTAGGTTGCTTCATCCATCCTTCCAAGCGAACATGCCCGCTAGCCTCTTTGACTTGCAGTGAAGGCGAGTTTGTTTTTTCTCGGCACAGTGCCTCTGAAAAGTGAGTCGCATACTCGGCTGGCAGACCGCAGGTGGCCGGCAGACATGGTGAGCATTTAGGGTGGCACAGGGTATGGCACTCTAAAGTTTGACAGAGAAAAGGTAGAATAATGCTTCACAGTGTTTGTTATTAGAATTGTAAGATCTTTATATAATGAATTTTATCTTTTATGAAAATTACATGTCAAAGACACATTACTCAAAAATTATCCAAATTACAAAACTCTGATAATTACTACTGAGTTTTTCCACAGTACCATGTGTGTTTTTATGCTACCTCATTGTTTTTGTTTTGGGAATTCATCAAACTTTAACAGTTTTTTTCTTTCTCCTTTTCTAAGATTCATATTAGAGAGAATTATAGCCAAAACAAGACTAATCTAATTCAGCCACACCATGGCTGTGGTACAAGAACAGTTTCCAGTATTTATATTAAAGCTTGCCAGTTAGTGTTTTTTAAAAATATTTTCACAGCCCGGCTGCCCAGCGAGGCGATGCAGACCTAGACAAGTAGCAGCCTGTCTTCCAAAGTGAACAGTGTCCAGGCAGACGGCACATTTTGCAGCCCTCATGTTGAGGCCCACAGTGAAGCGATGAGGGATGTTATGGTGCATTCTTTCTTTCACACGTCGACCAAATTCTGCAAAGCAAAAAGGGCAGGAGAAGCATGAAGGGATAAGAGTAACTGAGAGGAAGAAAAAAAGTGGCATTCTGCTACAGGGGTAATCTTTGCAGCAGTCAGCAAAAAAAAAAAAAAAAAATGTATTAGATGCATTCTTCCAAGCAGTATGGGGCAATTTGAATAATGAACTCGTTAGCTTAATTGTAGATATCAGGTTTAAATCAGAGTTTCAGGGTCTTAAAATAGTCAAATCAAAATCCGATTGCACATGCCAGTGAGCATGGAATGTATTGAAGTGTTTCTGGGTGAAAAGCGGCCTATCCTACCAAATGCTATCTAAATCATGACTCCAGGAATGACAGTGAGGAAAAAAGACTATGGCATTACGCCAAACTTGACCATTAAGAATAAAGTCTTAGGTCAAGTTACAGTTATCCAACAGACAGTAAAAGAGATGTACAGTATGGTAATGAGCATGTGTGTACACAGTAAAACATGCATGCACAGGTGATGAGTGTGTGTTTGAGAAGACACACTGTTGTGACTGCTAACTTACTTTCAAACGTGACCCTCCTCTTTTCTGTGAGGAGCAGAGGAGGAAAGAGACAGAAAGAAGAGCAGTCTAACAATAGCTAAGTGAAAGCTTAGAACAGGACAGAAAGTAGCCTGGATCACAAAGCAAGTTCAACCTGGCAAGGCTCTTTTTAAAAAAGTCTTCATGATGGATCCAGCAAGGTCAGGTGACTGGGTTGGTATGTGGAGTGAATGAATGCTGAGCGTTTATCCCTGTAGAATTTTTTCAGACTTATTTTTTCCACAGAGCTCATTAGGTGATAAAGTGTTCATGCTTTTGCATTTCATCCACTGAACAGACGACACAGATATAAGGTCCAAAAGTTCAGTTTCCATGGAGTTAAAAAATGATTTGCTGTTGGTTTGTGCCACCTGGCTAATCTGCTGTTGCTTTACTTTGTGAAACAGGACCGAGCAGGATTACAACCTTAGTTGGATAACTAACAAATTAAAAGATGATTTAATTCAGTCCATGTTCCTGGTTTAGAGTCGGGATCCAGGATTAACATGTCTGAACGTAGTTATCCAACGTTTTTCACTTCATAATCCCACAACATTGAAAGGACACATATACAACACACCACACAAACTAAACAAGTGACCAAGGAGTCCATTTGTTAGCATATGGTTGAATACTCCTGTGAGGTACACTGTACACCCTCAGAGCAAGAAATCAGTAGTTTGATTGGGCACAGATTGTCTGGGGATTATATTTACCGTACACATGAATTTATTTACTTGTAAGCTGACTTACCTTCAGGGGTAGAAGTCTCCTTGCAGCGAGTGGAAGGGTTGAGAAGGCTACTGGGGTTGGGTTGATGTTCAGGAGATTTGACAATAGCCGACATGAGGATCTGATGCCGAGCCTGTGCTGGTGTGGAAGTAGCCACGTGTTCCTGGGCTTTAAAATGAGCCGCTGTATCACCAGAAGCACACAAAGCAGCAAAATATTACAGCAGCAGCTAAGGGCTGGAAATGATTTGGCTTCACTTCCAAAACACAAATAATAAATCCTGAAATAAAGCTCATAGTGTAAAAGTAACTTTGTTGAAATAGTTTAGAGACAGAGAGCAAAACAAGATTTTCTGAGAGAAGACAGGCTGTAATTTTTCACATGGCAGACCACCATTTTTCTCGTTGAGTTCAGAAGAGCAAAAACTAATACCAGTTAAATCAAGATATCTCATATTTAGTATTAAAACAATTTAAAGGTCTGCTTTCAATGACAGGCTTTTATTTAACATGATAATTGAATTTTTGGCCTTTTCTTCAAACAGGATCAGAGTTGGAGGCTGAATGAAGCCACTGTATGACTCAGCTTGCCAAAGGATACTATGACAAATATAAAAACACATAAGAGACTCTGCTTATGTTAGCTGTGTCACAAAATCCTATTTTTTAATGATGCTTTTGTGACTATATATATATATATATATATATATATATATATATATATATATATATATATATATAGAGAGAGAGAGAGAGAGAGAGAGAGAGAGAGAGAGAGAGAGAGAGAGAGAGAGAGAGAGAGAGAGAGAGTTCTGATTAGATTTATGTTTCTTGCCCTGTTTTATTTCCTTAGTTTTTTTAATTGTTAAATACTGTAAATACTCCTTGGTTTCTTTTTCTCTTTGCCAGATCCTCATAAATCCTGTACAGGTTCATCCTTGTACTCCTAGCTTTGCTTTGACTTTTGGACTTTTTGCCAATTAAGATTTGTTATTGAAGTTTGGTCTGTGTACCTTTTACTCCTGCCATTGCAGAACCTTTCATTCCTTTAAAATAAATTCTACTCCTTATTCCTGCCTGATTGGTAGTTGTGCATTTGGGTCTTTTCTTTCTCACCTCTACAATAACATTTTAAGAAAAATATAACTTTGAATTCTTTAGAATATTTGAACTTTGGATTTGGAGTAAAAGGGAAATGCATATTAAAAGACAAAGAAATAAAATGTCACATTATCTATTAACCTGTTGTTGTTCCCTGACTCGCTATAGCTGTGTGTGAACTTGTATACGTGGGTATGTGTCTTTGGAGGACCTTCCTGAGCCCTATCCATGAAAAAACTCAGAGCAGATGACACAAGAGAAGAAATGACTAACCAGAAATGACTCAAAATGTGGGTTCAGCATCTAAGCCATGAATAAATTAAGATAAAATTCTCACCATAATGTGTATTTTTTGGCTTACATGCAGCACAAAACTCTTAGTGTTCATTAGCACCAGTTAAAAAATTCATACAAAATATCTTGTAAACAAGCACATATGAACAACAATGTGCAATTTTGAAGTAAGTAAAAATGATCAGGGTCAAGTCAATTAAACTTAAAAATGTCTGTGCCTACCTTCTTCTCTGAGCGATCGCAGCTCTATCCTCATCTTCTGCAGAGCCTCTTCCAGCTCTGCACACCTCGAACGCTCCTTTTCTAAAGCCAGTTTCATGTCACTGTATTGCATGGGAACAGCCGGCTGGGCCTGTGGGGTCAGCGCCCCGTTAGTTGTGGTGCCCACATCTTCCCGCCGCCGCCCAAATATACCCTATACACAGAGGAAACAATTAGCTTCTTTTATTAAGCTGATTACTAATCTAAATGTGCTGTTTTTTTTGTTTTCCACGTTTGTTGTTTCCCCAGACCTTCTTTTTTTTGGTGGGTTGGTCCATTTTGGCTTGGAGGAAGTCAATGAGTTTGGTCTGCTGGGAGATAGTCCCCTCCATCTTCACCTTCTCATGGGAGTATACAGCCTGCAGCATGGAAATCAGAGGATAAGAGCAGGAAATGCCTCTGAAGTCAACTTTAAAAAGAAGTCCCCTTGGGAATATGCATATTAAGATTTTATCATCATAGTCCTGCGGAGATACCCTCCTTTCATGCACACATCAGTCAAACTATTCTAAAATATAACAAGGAGCACCTTACTTCCGAAGGCCACTGTATTTCATCTGATTACAAAAGTATTATACTTAGAACCTGTATATTCTCCAGCTGGTACTCCAGATCTGTCCTCTCAGTTTTAAGCATGTCAGTTTGGTCCAGAGCATCTTGAAGTCCTTGAGTCAAACGGAAAATGTGGCTCTTCTGGAGGTCCATCTGCTGCTGAAGCTTCCCTTGCTGTGGAGATGCACAAAAAAAAAGAAATCTTATATATAGGTGTATGTTTGAAAGTGGTTGCAACTAAAGTGTAAATAAATATAGATGCATATGTGTAAATGTGTTACACTGGTTGATTGCATGTCACTGTATACCTCCTCCATCAACCTCTGTTTCAGTTCTCTCTCAGTCTCCAGTTTCTGTTGTAAGCTGCGGGCGTTCATCTCCAGCATGGCATGCTTCTTCTCCAGATCATTGAGCTGTGATAAAGTGTGACTTGGTGTCAATTTCTGACATGGACAAGCCATAAACACATTCAAATAAAACTACGGTGGCCCAGAAAGTTTACCTTACTGTAACTTAAGAAAACACAATATGACAATAATATACAAATCTTATACGCATTGAGATGTGTATGACGATTTTAAATAAATTTACAAATGTTAAAAATCTATTTTCTAAATATTAATTGATATGGTAACACTGATGGAATGCAAAAGGAAGAATTTGAAAAGGTGTAAGCAACCTATTTTCCCTGAGGACTCCCTTTATGCAACTACAAAAAAAGATTTGGACCCCCCCACCAGCCCTGTCTTGAAACCATGCTTGGTTTTATGCTTTCATTAGCTGCTTCTAACCATAAATTATGCATTCTGGCTGACTTCTTTCCTTTGATAAAAAAAAGTTTATGTAATTAAATAGAGCCCTTTTTTTAAATACAGACAAATCATCTGCATTGTGGCATTTCTCACATGTCTCATTAATGAAATGGGCTCCCAAAACACTGGCTCCATGTGAATGAAACAGGCAAATTATAAAATACTTAAGCGAATACGCCTCAACTCTCTGTGTGTGGACATGGCCTTAATTTAAATCAAACAGGCTCTGAACAGTCAAAGCCCCAGGGACCCCCTGTGCTCTTTGGGAACCACTGGTCTAAAGCTTCGTACATACTCTACTCTGAGAAGTGAGAACTTTGTTCTTGTTCTTAAGGCTGCAAGAACAAGAAAAAAGTTTGTATTGATCTGGTAATTTCTACAGAGCCCCCGCTGGGGACACATGAACTTTTTCTATTGCGCTTCCACACTGGTAGTGAGGCAAACTGTAGTCTGCGGTATGTGTTTTTATGTGCAACAGCTGACCGGGTTATTTCATATTTAACGAGAAACTTCATCCATGGCAGGATGGGGTTGTGCATGCGGCAGTGTCCGTGTCTTTAAATCCCACCTGTTTTTTACAATTACGTACTTTCTCATGACCTTGATCTGCTGTTTCATTAAAACTATCTGTTCAACTACATTCAAAAAGAGGGACCGCTGGGTATGCTCCAACTACAGGGGGATCACACTCCTCAGCCTCTCTGGTAAGGTCTATTCAGGGGTCCTGGAGAGAAGGGTCTGACAGGTAGTCGAATCTCAGATTGAGGAGGAGCAGTGTGGTTTTTGTCACGGTCTTGAACGGAGCATGGGAGTTTACTCAACAAGTCTACATGTGCTTTGTGGACTTGGAGAAGGTGCTCCACTGTGTCCCATAGGGGCTCCGGTGGGGAGGTACTCTGGGACTATGTAGTGCTGGACCCCAGGGAAGAGCTGTCCGGTCCCTGTACTATCAGTGCCAGACTTTGGTCTGCATCTGGGAAGGATGGAGCAGGAGATTGACAGGCGTATCGATGTGGTGTCTGCACTGATGCAGACTCTGCATTGGTCTGTCGCGGTGAAGAAGGAGCTGAGCCAAAAGGCAAAGCTCTCAATTTACCGGTCAATCTACATTCCTACCCTCACCTATGGTCACGAGCTATAGGTAGTTATCGAGATCGTAAATAAAAGCGGCTGAAATTAGTTTTCTCCGCAGGGTCGCCGGGCTCTCCCTTGATCCGGGAGGGGCTCAGAGTAGAGCTAACCCCTCCACATTGAGAGGAGCCAGGTGAGGTGACTCGGGCATCTGGTCAAGATGCCTCCTGTACACCTCCCTGGCAAGACATTCTGGGAGCATCCCACCAGGAGGAGATAACGTGAAGACCTAGGGCATGCTGGAATGACTACATCTCTTAGCTAGCCTGGGAACGCCTCGAGATTCCCCCGGATGAGCTGGCGAATGTGGCCGAGGAGAAGTCTGGGTTTCCCTGCCTCATGAACAAGAGAAAAAGGTTCTCGCTTCTTGTGGAGTATGTAACAAACTTAAATCATATTCCTTTTGTTGTGCTTTTAGTTCCTTTTTTAGATGTAACCTGCTTTTTGCCTTTAAATGAACTCTAATTTATATTTTGTACTGTTAAAGCTGTGTAACTGTAACTAAATGTTGTTTTGTCTGTCTAAAACAGGTCTCTCTAGACTGTGTTTCACCTGTATAAATAAAGGTTAAAAAAAAAAATGCACAAGATGGCTGAGCAAAAAATACAGTTGGCAGGGTTTTATTAGGAGGAAGCATATGGTGACGAACACAGCAAAAACGAGAAACCTCATTACTCGTTTCCAGTCAGGAAAGGATGAAAAACACCTGGCTGCAGTTGCTGCCAACCAGCCAACCATATTCAGTCTGAGAATCTGGGCTTTGGTGCTATGTTGCACACTTTTGGAGCCGAGATACAACATGCTGTTTTATAGATATTGTAGGAGCCGTGCTTTCTTTTTGTTAAGTTTTGCCAAAACACTAGAGAGTGGTAATTATTTTTTTTGTGTTCTGCCTGTGTCGAATGGTGGCCTGAGGTTATTTAAGGTCAACTGTCTTGTCACTAAGGTGTTGTTAATTGGAAGAGACTAAACAGTTTTCTACTTTGCTTAGTGAAAGGTTTTGTTTTTGTTTCATAGAAACGTGTAATGGAGAGAAAATAAATGTTAATGTGATTTTAAACATCCAAGGAAGAGTGATCTGCAACAGGAGCACATTTTCTGTTGGTTCTTCCTCACTGCTGGAAAATCTGTACATCTGTATCTGTAAGTTTACAAATGTAAACTTCCACCTAATTAGCCACATCTCTTCTTGTTTTTTGATGACATATATTAGAATTAAAATAATTAGATTGTTCCAAATAATAAAAAAAGGAAAATTAAAAACACCAAGATGCATCAAAAATAGTTCTTTAATTGCTATAGAGCCCCCAGAAACATGATGAAATCAAATTATGAGGTGCCTGGAGATTCTTAATAACATTTCATGTTTTGGAGTTGGTTCATCAATGTTTTATTTATTTTTTTTTTAACCCTGACAGGACTTCTGTTGTCATCAATGCAATGTTTTCACAGGGTTTTTTGCAGAAGTGGCATTTATTTGCATGTTACAGTTAATGCCTCAATAATCTTTTTGCTGCTTCATGTGCACAAAAAGATGATTGAGCACAAAAGCTGTAAAAAATTTTAAAAAGTTTAATTAGTGTCTTTGTGTTTACATGTGCAAATTTTCTTAAGTTTTAGAGAGACAAGCCCTTAGAACTGCAACACAAAATGTCTGTGACAAAGTGAGACATTTATTGAAAAGAAACGAAGAAAGATTTCAAGTTAAATCAAAAGTGACAGACTCACTGTGTCAGACAGACTTTCAGCCTTCAGTCTCTGCTCCTTCAAAGCCTGCTGTAAAGCCAGTATCTCAGCCTTATGCTCTTTGACTGCCAGTTCCACTGCCTGGCGAGACTCTGTGCTGCGCTGCTCTGCACGCAGTCTATCAACAGCACAATAACAAGTTACATAATAGTAAAACATTTTCAATTATAAATTAAATGACAAACATAGTCAATGCACAACAAAAACTTAGCATTACCTGTTCTGTTTTTCATTGTCCAGCAGCCTCTGCAGGTCCCTGGTGCGTCTCTCAGCCTGATTTTTTTCATCCTCCAGAGCTCCTCTCCATGCCTCCCACTGCCTCTCCTTCTCCAACAGCTCGTCGTTGAGAGACTCCAGCTCTACCACCTGCTCCTCCAACATGCTACATGTGGTCTTCAGTGTCTCAATGTTCTGAGAGCATACATGAAAGAACAGACTGAAGAGAACATCTTTTGGATCTTTGGGAAAAACCACGTGATTGTTGTCTCTGCATTTTCAACAACAGTATGTAGTCTAAATGCTATAAGGCTAAAATGCTACATCATTTACGTGGCTTTCAATCAACTATTCAAGCAAGTACTTTAAACTGTAACAGCTTATTTGAAAATATAACAAAGACAATATTTAAGTGGTTAAAAAATTCATCTTTGAACTCTAGTTGCTGACCTGAAGTAAGCAACTAATGAACCTTTAATGCATGCATGTTACCTGCTTCTGGTTATTGAGGTGCATCTCACGATCAGCCACCTCCCTCCTAAGGCGGTCCACTTCCTGGCTGAGTTGCAGCTGATCCTCCCTCTCGTCTGATGCCTCATCCAGCTGTTTTGACAAGTAGAAGTTTTGGCGGTTCAACTCAGCGTTCTCCTGACTGAGCTGCGTAAGCTGTTCCTCCAGGTCAGTGATTACCTGAAACAAAACAGACAGAGACGTTATGAGGAAGAGGAGTCGGAGGAAGGACAGATGTTATACTTGTTAAGTCATAGCACATCTGGGCTGTGGATTGTTTAAAGCTCTTATGTGCACACTGACCAGTACTTTTAGATTTCTTCTAATGTATCAAACATATCTTTGGCTTATTAGAGCTGCAAAGCTGCAGTTACAGCAACAATTTAATACTTTTATATTGTAACTCAAACTTGAAAAAAATCATTTATTGAAAATGGTATATTAATAATGTTATTTACTCTCACAGTATATAATTAAAACTAATTGTATGCAATCCTTAAAGCAGGTCTGAAGAAAGCCTGTACTGTCTTCTGCCTTATTAAACAGGAAATGTTTAAATAGCATTGGACTTGAAGGATTTAACAACAGTAGTCAGAATCTCCAAAACTCACAGATGTGATTGGATGTCAGTACTTAAAAAGTATTCTTCTATGGGACAGCAGCTGTATTGACAACTTTCAACGGATAACGCATTAAGCTCTGTTCTTGTTTTTCTATACTAAAATACTTGCTTTAACAGAATACGTGGCCACATTAGGATGAACATTTACACAATCACCTTACTGTATAACTTTTAGCAGAATCTTTTAGCAGCACTTACTGAGCAACTGTCTCTCAGAGCTTCAAACTTGCGCTGAATGTCATCTCTGTGGTTCTGATGAAAACCAGAGCAAATAAACAAACATGAAACCAGATTTAACTATACACATAATAATGAGAAATGGTGTACTGCTGCAGCTTTATTTAGCATAAATAATGCTAAAATACTGTATCATGAACACTATTTCATACTGCATATAGAATAAGGACTTAAGTCAAAGGATAATGAGTGCCTACCTACTTCTTCATAAACAATAATGATGATGCTCATGTACTTGCAAAAGCTCATTTTACCCTCAGTGCAGTGATTTCCTCCTCTGCCTCAGCAGTGGTCTCTTCTAGTTCAGTCTTAGCTTGCTGCAACTGACTTTCCAGGGCAAGACGTGCAGCCTGCAGGCTACTGATCTGGGACTCGCGCTCCTGCAGGGAAAGAGTCAACTCCGATACCTGCCTCTTGATCTCCAGTTTCTCTTCTTCATGTTCTAGGCCCATCTACAGGAAAGACAAAGTAAATTTAGTAACTGGATTATATTACCTGGAATTCACAGTACCTGTACTGTACACAGTAGTTTTACTGTGACCTGAACTTGTTTGGTGCAGAGATTATGTCTAATCTAGTGAATGACACAACCCCTTTTAATTAATCTTAGGTTATGTGAGTCAAAAAATAAATTAAAGAAGAAAAAGAGATTACTTTGACACAGGGTGACACAAGTTTTAGCAGACTTTGAAATGCAAACCAGAATTCCTTAAAAGAAAGGAAACAACATTACAAGGTGCATGTGGCTTTTCTATTCCAGCAATGGAACAGTCCATTAAGTGAAGGTACTGGTGAGAGATATGTGTGTGAGAGGACGATGAGACTGTTTGTAAGCGAGTGTACAGAAAGGCTAGCAATTAGTGCCAATCTAGGTATCACATCTCAGCGGGGACGTGTGCGAGGAGGTGAGATATGACAACAGGCTGTCTACCAGGAAAATCTGCAGACAGGTTTTCAGAAAAAGGACCCTCTAGTCCGCAGATCTGTCAAAACTGCATCTCGGAGTGTGTTTGCACACAAGCAAATAATAGATTTCAGGATACATTTCTCTGTGTGGTGGACAAAGATGTTAAATTCTAGGAGTCAACTCAATGCTTTATCAGATAAAATAAGATAAAACGTTCAATACATGAAAGAAATTTTCTGGTAATTTGAACTTTATCTAATTAGCCGTTTCTCTAAAAGGTATCTGAGCTTGCTTGCTGATCAACTGCCTTAATCCCTTTGGTGGATGGTAATGATGAAGGCTACAATCTGTGCTGGTTAAAGTGAATTACTTAATCTTGGGATTATGGATCTCTCTGCCTCCTGTTGCCTCACCTCCCGCAGCCTGCTCTCCAGCTCAAGCAGCCGAGTTCTCTTGGTTTGCTCCTGCTGACTCATCTTCTCCAGGTGTTCTTCTAGTTTGGCATTTTGGGCCTCCAGCTTGCCAGCCTGAGACTCCAAATAAAACTTTTGCTGCCGAAGCTCTGAGATCATCTCCTCCTGGGCTTTCCTGACAATAAAAAACAAAAAACACATCAATATATTATAGCCTGCTCAGAAATATGGTCACTGGAACGTCAAAGCATATATTTGACATATTTATACAATTTTTTAAAATGTAATCTACTGTAACCAACTCAATAAGATGATAAAATACTTGATGACACTAGATGACACTAACAAACATACATTTTAACATTGTTTTGTTTTTTGGGGGAGGATTCAGATGAGTTACAGCTGCATCTCTTGTAATAAGGCTTAAAAATACCAGATCAGACACAGGAAAGAGAGCAGACATGACGCACAAAGATGTAGGTGCTTCCTAATGAAGCAACTGGAGACAAAGTGTACATAGACCTCTCAGGAAAACACAGTGTAGGCAGCAGGTTTAGTTAACTCACATATTTTTCTGGGTGTAGATGCTGCTGTTAGCGGCCAGCTTGTTAGCCTCTGACAGCTCAGCAATGCGCTGCTCCAGGTTTTTCATTTTAGAATCCATGGCATTAATGGTCTGTAGGAAGAGGGGGAACAATAACATGCAGCAAACCCCATCCTAGCAAACAGCTTATGTTCCTTCTTAATGTGAAGTCAAATCCTAAGAAGAATAATTGAATGCATGTGTTTCTGCAGAACAATTTTATAAAGAAAGGAATGTTTTACATTAAGAAAACTCCACTGGAATCCATTTAGATGTTGCCTGAAATGTCTCCTGTCAATGTCAGATGACTACCCCCAAAAGCTTCTTAGCTGCCGCAGTTCTACCACATTAACCAGATTAGAACTTAAGTCCAGGCTTTATTGAGCAACATGAAGCATTCTGCAATTTAATCTATCTTCTTTACCTGTGCAATCCAATACATGTAAACTACATAAAATTAAGATGATGCAAAGCTAATTAAAAAAAAAAAAAAAAAAACTTTTTCATGTTCACAAGTAGCTTTCACAGGAAGATTTGTACACAGTAGATATCAGATGCTCATTGTAGCTATCAGAATACTCTGTGTTCACCTCAGTAAAGAATTGGCTAATAAATGTTTGGATTTGGCTTTTAAGCAGCTTCTTGTGTCGTCTTACTGCTTTCTGTTCGCTGATGAGTTTACAGTTTTCCCTCGACTCCTCCTCATGCTGCGCCCTCTTCGCCTCGAGGCTCTCCTTGTCAGCCAGGTCTGCCTTCATCTGGGCCTCCAGAACCTAGATCAATCAGAGTCAGTGAATATAAGACTTGTCTGCTTTGATTGTAACAAATTCATGTTTAGGGTACAGCCAGTAATCTGCTACATGACAAAGCAGCCCTTCACGACATGATGGTAAATGCGTGGAAACTTTAATTAGGGTGGTGCCAGTTCTCATTGTAAAACATGAGACAGCTCTTACTCACATTCAGTGACACTGATGTAAAAGTCAGCACTGACAAAGACTGATGTAAAAACGATATTAAGTTGACCCACCTTGATCTTATCTTCAAAAAGTCTCTCCTTTTGCACCAGCTGAGTTTCCATCCTCTGCGCTGTTGACTGGGCATCCCTCAGGTTCTCCTCCAGTTCCTAGAGAAAATGCACATTTAACTGGATCTCTCTATCACAATGATTATAAACACAAAATAGGAAATCACTTCTAATAAATCTACTCCAAAACACCAAATATGTGTCATACAGAAGAAATGAAGCAACTTGCATTGAAAAGTTGGAAATCCAGAAGCTGATAGTGGCGGTGCCTGTTCATGTTGACGCTGGTAAAATCGTGTGCGTATTTATTAAAACCCAAAACCTAACTCTAAATTACTGACAGCCATACGTGAGGCTCTGCTCTCTGAGAAGAAGAGTGTTCATGCTTGTTCTCGGGTAATTATGAAGGTAGATTGGGGTAGGGCTGGATGAGTGGGAGGCGTGGGCACTGGGCAGTGGGGTGAAATTAGGGGAGGAGTAGTCCAGAGTATTAGCGAGCCCTATCTGTAGGTGTCTTACCAGGATCTTTTCAGCCATCTGCTGGATCTGCTGGGATTTGGTCTGAATGTCATCTTTCAGCTTATTCTCCCGCCGCTCAACCATCTCGAGCCTCTTTACCTGGTTCTCCAGGGTCTTCCTGCCCTCCTGCTTACACGATAAAGGCAAGGCACAACATAAGGCTAATTGCATAGAACATGACATAATTGTGTTCCAGCTTCCATAAAAGGAGTTTTAAAGGTCCCATATTATACACTTTATTCCCAATCTGAGACCATTCATTAATATCTAAATGAAATATTTCCGCCATGGTATGGACAAATCGACCCTCAGTTTGAGTGCAGCGGCTTCTCTTCACCTCCCTCTTTTTAGCAGCTTCAGAAATGTGCCGTTTATGGTGGGCGGAACCCTGGTGGAGCAGCTCAGCTGTTGGCTCCGCCCATCGCATCGCCCGTCATGAGGTGATTGACAGGTTAATATATTTTCAAGCTATCAGACTAATAAGGCCGAAACGATAAAATAACTGCCAGCTCTTACCTCTCCAGCTGTGTCACGGACAGTTGGTATTGAACCTGGCTTCAGCTTCAAACGGTTGGCGAAGCCTGCTTTCCATGCCCCCATGTTGTGGAAACAGTCCTCTTTGAAATGCTGGCCACAGACATGCAAAACCTTTGGAAGTTTTCCGGGTACATTTCCTCCAAAAATAAAATTAATCCACTCAGTCCTCGTGGGTTCAGTGGATGGAAGTAAAAAAAACGTTTTCGTGTTCATTTATGCAGCCACAAACAGAACAGTGCTTCTGTCGCTTAGCCATGTCCGCTAACGAGGGTTGCCGAAGAGGGAAAAAACACTGGGCGCTAGGTGATTTTTAGAGGGCGGGCTTTGAGAGCCGGTAGACGGGTCCATCGCTCTGTGGGGAGTGGTTATTGTCCCTTATGACGTCATAACGTACACGCTTTCAAACTCGCTCAATTCAGCGCTTACTTCCCTAGAGGTGGAGCAGGGGGGAGAGAGAGCGCCTGAAAGAGTTTCACACTTACGGGTCTCCTACACATGCGGGGGGACCAGTATGACTGTTCCAAAACCATTAAAAAGTGAATTTTGCATAATATGGGACCTTTAACAAACAAATCAAACATGTTGTATATTGATTGTTAAACATTATAGATTTAGTCTAGTACCTCTGTTTCTCTCAGGCGGCGCTTCAAAGTATCACTAGAGTCAGTTTTGCCTCGCAGGCGCTCCAGATCTCGTTCCAGTCTCTCTTTGGCCTGCCGGACATTCTGCAGCAGCTCAGTGGCTTCAGTGCTCGCTTTCACTGCCTGGGGGGAAATCAGAAGGTCAAAGGCTGTTAATGGATCCCTGGACAAACATCTCGACATGCTTGGGCAATTTCTACCACTGGACACCAAGGGAAAAAGGCTACAGAAGTAAATAAATGGAAAGAAATAGCAGATCATAGAGAAGATAAGACTCTTAACAGTAAAACACTTGCATAACAGGATAACAAAACTAGACAATGACAATCAAGAAACTATTTACCTTAGAAAGTTTGTCTTGGAGCTCTTGGATTTTCACCTGCTGTTCAGAGTTGGTCTTAAAAAGAGAAAACATAGTGACCTCTCATCAAATCTGACAGAAACTTTCGCTCTGCAAACATATCTGACAAAAAAGACGCAATCTGATTCTCTGTTTACCTTCTCCAGTTTAGAAAGAAGCTCCTCCACTTCAGCTTTCCCCTGCTCTTTGGCCTGAAAAGACAACATTGTGGAATAAATTAAAATTTTGCCCGTGAAACCAAAATTTCTTTTCTGTAAAAAAAAAAAAAAAAAAAAAAAAATTTAAATTGTGGAGTTCTAATGAATAAAATAATCTGTGATATTTACAATGAAAAGGCAAAAATAATGTGTGCATTTCTGAAAACGGTGATCCTGAATATATTCTGTTCATGTCATCATTCAACAAAAAGCACAGCAGTCAAAGCAGCACAGACGGTCTCTGGTGTCTCCGCTCGGTCAGGTGTGCCCAGGTCACAGCTGACGGGAGGCTCTCGAAAAGCATTTAAACCATGTGACAATTTATAGACATAGTTTACTTCATTACAATTTAACACTATTTAAGAATCTACTTCTAAATTGTCAGAGCTCATTTTATATTAAAATAATTAGCACCAGATATTTTACTTAAAATGCCATTTAGGCCAATGATAACATTTCTATTTATAAATCGGCAAAAACAAAAAGTTACAAGTGGTCAACAAATGAAGCCGATTTTCAGAAAAAATTACACTAATTGCGTTTTACATACAATAGAAATGCTTGAGAAGAATACAAGCAATCAAGAACAAAAAGTGAATGTTACTTAATGTGATGTTCCTAGAGTTAATGCAAAAGCACCTTCTGGATTCTCTGCTGGTATTCGACAGCTTTCCGTTTCAATTCCTCGCTCGTTAGTCTGGATTCTCTGAGC
The DNA here is from genome assembly GCF_017639745.1 of Melanotaenia boesemani. Lineage (NCBI taxonomy): Eukaryota > Metazoa > Chordata > Actinopteri > Atheriniformes > Melanotaeniidae > Melanotaenia > Melanotaenia boesemani. The sequence continues at coordinate 34,937,720 of NC_055684.1, forward strand.
TCGGCTTCGTAAAGATCGCTGCGACGTCGTGCAGCTGATAGGTCCTCCTCGAGCTGCCTGATGGTCACCTGCATCTCTTCTAACTGGGCGTGATACTCCTGAGGCCACAAACGGCACACATTGAAGAGCAATATAAAATAAAATAAAATAAAATAAAAATAAAAAACTTGCAGTTCAAACACAGAGGTCATTTTCTGCATTAACTCTTTGAATAATCACAATGTTTAGCTGCTCACATTAGATTTCTCTCAAAAAATGTAATGAACTCAAATAATGAAATAATAATCATTATGATCCACTTAACACAGAACATTTAATCAGTATATAAAATATCTGCATCTGAAGCAAAATGCACTGCAACACTAATTTGCTTAAGAAACCAAAAGACTTCAGATGACTTAAAGATCACCGTCTTGAAAAGAAAATGTATTAAATCATTAGATTAAAAAAGCTCTTCAAGCCATGACTGTTATAACAGTGTTTTATTTTTCCTGTGGTGTTAGTTAGGAACTGAGATGTTAATGGAGATTGCAGCCAGTGTTATAAAGACCAAGACAATACTCTCCAGATCTGCTGACGCAGTTTCATTGTGCAGTGATCTATAGAAACTGCAGTGCTTTTTGGCAAAGAGCATTCATCAGTAAACAAGCCAAAATAGAAAAAAATCTAAGTATTTTAAACTCTAAAGATCCAGTTGTCAACTTCACACAATAGGGCTCAGAGTGAAAGGAAAACCAACGCTTCAGTCTATTTAGACTCTTCAGACAGAACATGTTACGCTGATGCTAGCAACTCAAAACTTTTTTTTTTTGTGTACCCACATTTTCAGCCATAAGACAACATAATTAGGTAGGACACATCTGACAAATCCAAGATTCCACTAAAGGAGTTTAGGGTTTTCCTCTGTAAAATTACTTTCTAGCTCAAGTTTTAATTGTTTTGTCAAAGTATGTCATACTATTGCAATTACAGTGTTTCGTGTCCCTGAATGGAGGGTGGATGAGTCTCTTGAGTAATGATCAAAGAGTCTGCTTTTACACCTTGCAGGGCTGCCATCTGCAGGGATGACCTTTATAAGTGCTGAGGTCTCAGAGGGGAAGCCCTGTCTGTGTAACAGACACACACTGAGAAGGAATTTTATCTCACTGCTTCTGCAGTTACACCGCTATCAGCTATTATGGCTTAAAGATTGTGGAAAACAGACAGAATTTGTAGACGGAGCATGAAGGTATTTTTTTTCTTTCAAAAAATACATTTAGTACAATAAAGTGCTTTAAATATTTTGCAATGATGAGAGAAAAATTACATACCTGCTCTTTAATTTCTTGCAGCTTGTTGCTCTGCTCTCTTATATCATGTAATAGCTGCATGGCCTTATCGTCCTCCCTCGAGACCTCAACACGCGCCTCCTCCAAGCTACGCTTCAGGCTCTGCGAACACATACATGCAAACAGGCTCAAAGCGAATTCAACACTGATGTTATAAATGTTGAGCACAACAATGGAAAAGTATGCCAATATCTGCATAAACACCAACTTGAATAATTTTTTTTCCCTTTTTCTCTAACCATTCAAAACCTCTTCTAAAAGTCCACAAACACAAATGAAAAAAGGCTGGTAGTATGACTCACACTGCACTCAGTAATGTAGGTGGCAAGGTCTTGCTCCAGGATGCTTCTCTGAGTCTCGGAAGCCTTCAGCTCCACATCCTTTTGGTGGAGCACTGACTCCAGGTCAGTCATTTTTCGCTGGAACCTGGAGATTTCCTGTTCCATCTTAATGCATCAAACAAAACAAGTTTCACCCAATGCCTTCAAGTGGAGGTTGACAATTTACAGCAGCTTTGAGTTTTATCTGCAAGTGTCTGAGCTTGCACTATAGAATGGCTATACACAGCAGTAAAATCCTTGTATGCTAAAGCAAGCTTGGCTGATTAATCTAATACTGATACAGATTATAACTAATTTCTCCGACAAATCGCCCAATCAAGAATGGTTTAAATCACAAAGCTGTATTGCTGAAGAAAAAAAAAATGAATAAAAAAATAAAGGATTATCTTGGCTTATTACAGCACCACAGTGCAGAACAGAAGTTTCTTTTATCCATGTTAAGCAAGTCTGCCAGAAAAAACACAAGAAGTCTGGAAATAAAGCCCATAAAGATGGCCTGAGTTTGCTCAGAACCAGATTTTACACTTTCTAATCAGCAATTACTCAATATGGTTTTGCATGTACGGTAAAAGTATTCTTCCAAGAATAGGCTCAAATTTAGCATTTCCTATGAAGAATGGCTGAAAATTAGAGCAGGCAGATGATGAAATATATTAGACTTTACTAAACATTGATCTGAACTAGACAATAACATGCCTTGGTAACAAAAGTCTGGGAAGATGTATATAAAACATGAATGAAAGAATAAACAAGTTATGCAAAATCACCTTATGACATTTGTCTTGAGTGTCTTGTAATTCTTTGCTTTTAAGATGCAATTTCTTTTCCATTGAGTTGGTCTTAGCAGGAGAGTTAAGGCCTGCAGACACAGACCTGCAACAACATTAACAGAGATTCTTCATTCTGTTTATGTAAATCATCAATTATTCAAACTTGAATGAACTTTAACATCAAAATGCTGAGATGTGCATCGTAATATCTAAACTGGTTTCTTTATTGTACAAGGTAAGTTCCACCCCTGATCCCTGATAAGATTATTTGTCTTTTTGTTGTCAATAAAACATGTTTAAGTGAAGCGTTTGCTAAATAATTACAGTATATGGCAGATAAACAGCATCAATAGCTTGATTCTGGCTGGCTAACATCACATATAACTCCCTTTGTGAGATATATATATATATATATATACACATGTAAAAATCACAATATTTAAAATCATTATGGCGAACCAGGTTCAGGATCATTGGCTATGTTATATCATGGCAAAAGGACACATCACAAAACAGCACACCTTAACTGCAGCTGTAATTAAGTCTGTCAAAATGCAGACACAAAACATATGCATCATAAACAACTCACAAAGAGTTAGAGATCTTCAACTTTAGTGTGAAATTTACAGAAAATGTAAAAAGTTTATGCTACAATGATATTATATCATAAATGTGGGACATTTCAGTAGAAGTATGTGATGGTACTTCCTTCGTCTCAAATAATTTACTGAAACGAAACCCAACAACAGTGGTGGGTATACCTCAACATTAACTTGTCGTGTGTTAAGTGTCTTCTTGGTCTAATGATGTCTAAATGTGAACAGGATGATGAAGAGGACTGTTTAGATAAAAGCCATCATAGTGCTGCATTTCTGGTTCAGACACTTCTTTTGTTTTGTTTTGTTTTTTTATCACCTTGTTGGAGAACAGCGTGTTATGAAATAAGAACTTAAACATGTACAACATTAAAGTCGTACATGCGCATTTAAAGGTTTAGAGAGTGTCAAATTAAGTTGATCTTATAAAAAGAAAAAAAAGAAAAAAAAAGATTTTAAGTTCATTCTGACATCATACAAAAAGTCAAATATCCTTTACTTTTTGTGAGTAGTGTAAATGAGAAACAGCCACTGGGAAAATGAGTCAAGGTTTCTTTCCAAGAAGAGGACTTTGAAGTGCATTTAGTCAACTCAACAATTAGGACAAATATTTTTAAAAAGCACTTTTGAAAAGGATGAGTTTTCTTATTTCACTATAGTTCACTGTGGTAGGACTAAAGTGACAAAAAATAAGGAGCAACAACTTCGTCCTGAGAAGATGTCATTTCCTTGACAAAAAAATAAATAAATAAAATAAAAATAAATAAATGCAACTGGAGAATTTGGACTGTGTTCTTTCTAAACTAAGCTTTGCACTGAGTTTATTGAAGGAAATGTCCTCTTTTGTTTCAATCCTTTTGGAATTACATTTTGTTTACCATTGACAAGATTCTGAATAGAAGTTTTCTAAATAAATGAATGGACCTGTATGAATGAAATCACAAATACTGCAAGAGGATCTTTAATAAAGTTGACTCAAGACTGAGTCATGGTGTTAAAAATAATCACAAAAGCAAGCTCTGCTCTCTCTGCACCAAAGAAAAATCCCCCTGAAACACATTTATACATGGTACAAATGCTTTATAATGCATATAGAAACCAACCCGCACACATTTGGCTTCACCAACAAAAGCACAAACACCACACCAGTCATTTTCCAGTAATTTCATGCTTTTCTATTGATTAAGTGGGGAAGCGTTCCAGCAAGATGAACATGTTGCATTTTAAAAATTAATGTTAGACATCTAAATTCAGCTCCAGCTCAGCAGTTTAGCGGAGCTACATACAGGTAATATGGAAATTTAAATCCTCCATCTGAGGGTTTCTAGATCAAGCTGGATGTGTTTTTATGGTGATTATTTTCCCCCGATAATCAAAATATGTAACAATGGGTGTTTTTTTAATTCTACCGATTCCTTTCCTTATGTCCTTTAAATAAAAAACAAACAAGTTTGCTTTAAAGAAAACAAGAGATATCGTTGGGCAGAATAGAAAATAAATATTATGGAAGAAAATGTTAGGCCACTCTTTGTGTGGAGGAATATGGTTGTCACGTCTTTGAACAGTGGGGGAAAAATAAATGAGTGCTCGGTGCAGACTGTATCATTGGAGAAAATCAAGGAAAGACACAAGGAAAATAGGCAAGATAAATCCTTTTCAACACAGAACACAGCTAGGACACAGCAATGCACAGCATTAACACAAAGATGCTAAATTTAAAAAATGTAGGATTACTCATTTGTTTAAGAACAAATGTCGACAAAACTGAGTGGACAACATCAAACCAGTTGTACCACATAAATTCTAAATATGAAGTAAAACATGACCTGTCTCATACAATCAATACATTGTACATGTTTGTCTGTATATAAATGTATAAATACTATGCAGATCTCAGTCTCCTGGCAGTGGAAGAATAGTTTTCGTTGTACTCAAATGACATTTTTGACCCAAATGATGAACTATGATGGAGGTCAGGAAGAGCTCTGTGAAAACAAAAAAAATCTAAGTGCATGAGCCCTCTGATTTCTCCAAAATCTGGTCATTAGCCACCAAACAAAATCCTAAACCACGTAATAGCATTAGATTAGGATTAAATGGTCATGTAAAATCATTAGAACTCATCCTCTAGGTATTTTGATGACCATTTTAGATACACCATACTGATCTGGTGATATTCAAAGCACTCTGAGGATGAGTTCTCCAAATATTCTACACTTGACCAAAGTGTTAGCTGACTCATAAGACTGAATGTGCAAGAGAAACTCAAGTGTCACTCCCAAAATCATCACTGGGTAAAAGACAGACATTCAGAGAAAAAAATTTTTTGTAAACAACCTAATTTTCTTGAATGACTGAAAATTCTTAAAACAAAAAACAAACTAAAAACAAATATTTCTTGTTGAAATGAGTCATCTGCAGTCTCTTCATCTCTGCAGATGGCTTCTTATAAATTTGAGGCAAGCTGTTAGGGGGATTTTGTTGTTGAGTTTTACTAATGAGGAGTCAAACAAACAAGTTCAAAAAGAGTAAAAAAAAAAAATTATAATAGCTGGAACCCCCAAAACACAAGATTAGCATTTCATTACGCCTGGCACTGAGCTCATTTCTCTTTCCTTTTTGGCATTGTAATGAAGAATGTGAACATGCATATGCATGCACCCACACAAAATTGTGATGCATTCTATGAGCTCTGAGCTCCTCTTAGTCAAACGCAGCAAAGAAAATGACTGGCCCCAGTTAAAAACCATGAACAGATGACTGATGGTGTAACAGCAAGGGACAGAGACATTAGAAGAGGGAGAAAATAAGAGAAGGAGATGAGACGGGTAAAGATGGGGGTGGGGACTGGGAAAGGAAAGGAAAAAAATCACGGTTGTAACCATAGAAATAGATTCTCTCCCCCAATCTGAGCTCTTATCCTTTTTCCCTGTCTAATCTGCTCACGCTTTTACTTCCCTTTTCTGTTGCTGCTGCTGTCATGATCCGCAGTCTCCAGCACCATTAACCTGCGAGAGCACTGGCATGGAGCTACGGAAATGAAACCCATTCTCTAGCTTTAGTATCAAAGGTTAAGAAGCCAAACACCATTAGGCTAAATTAAAGTCCTGCAACCCATGCTGTAAAAGTCAGGAGTCATTATGTTTCACAGTAACAGAGAAACCATAATAACAGCTGTGAGGGTGGGAGAGTGCCTATGTGTGGGGTTCCACTTCTCAGCAATCCTCATTGACACACTCAGCCGCATACCAATCAGTGCTGATGGCAAGATAATGCAGGCTAACAGCCCCCGTTCATTCATTTGATCTACCTATGCATTGGATCGATAATATGCGATCTCAAAGCACAAAGAAACAGCAACAGAAAAAGAAAACAGAAGAAGGGAGAACCAGAGAAGAGGGGGATTCCTCCCCTCCCTCATTCCTTGTCTGACACAGCATATGGCCAAACCAATTTTAGCCCAAACAGGCACAACACTAATGACAGGGACAGCACTGACTGCCCAGGCCATCATGCTAGGTCACCTGAAACAAGGCTACCTGGAAATTGTTGCTGTGGTAATCAGGAGTCTAATGGCTGAAGAGCAGCCAATGCTAGCATGGGGGTTTGAATCAACAAAGGTGTTATAGAGATGTAGGCAAAAGAAAAAGAAGAAAAAAAAAAAAAAAAAGCAGTGGATTGACTTTAAAAATAAAGGGGGAAAAAAATCACACATACACAAAGTAGTAAACAGGTACCACTTACTCAGTTTTGGCTAATAATGTCAACGCTCTGCTGAAGAACCATCCTAGAAAGGGCAGATCCTGGCCCTGAAAGCCCACTGGCAGAGCTCCTCCCTGGGTTGCTGAGGCTGGCCAGGGGGCAGCCTGCTCCGGCTCCTCAAAATTAGAGGTGTCATCTTCAGCGTGCAATGCAGGAACGAAAGGCGGGAGAGCTGCGGGAGTAAAGGATGAATGGAGGGAATAAGAGAGGGCAAGGGGGAAAAAAAGGAAGCTGCGACTAACAAGGTGGTAAAAAAAATGTAAAAACAAACAAAAAAAAATAAAAACACAAGGAGAAAGGGAAGAGAAAGGAGGGGAGGAGGAGCAGAGCGGTGGGAGCCTAGAGTGCGGTAAGTCGCGCGTTGATGCACATGCTGCCTCTTTCCCTCCCTCCTCCTCTCTCCCTCTCAAACACACATGCTCACTCGCTCTCCCTCACTGCAGCAGAGCAAGCTAATCAGCTGGAGCCACAGCTAAAGCAAGAAGCTCCTTTCGTGTTGAACTGTCAATAAACAAGAGCTGCATTCCCAACTATGTATGCATGTAATACTGTTGATAGTTTTATTTGTTATCATTCAAATAGAACAGATAAAGTAACAACCCCCACCCCTCCAAAAAATAAAAATAAAAATAAAATAAAGCTCCTGAAACCTTAACATTACATCATAACTTTGTGGCTTTAAAAAACATAATTTCATAAATATTCAGTGATGGAATACTGTCATAGGAAAACAGCTTAGTATAAAAGATGTTTGATAAACACTTCAGAACAGGAGGGTTTAGTCATCTAAAGGCTCTGAACTAAAGCGATTAGGCAGGGTAAAGTAAACACTCATCCCTGCAGCTTCGTTTGCGAATTACAGGCACAGTGTAGGGATGCACTTTGTAAATGTGACCATGCTTCACTGAAAATGTAATTTCAATGTCATTTGTATGTTTTTCCAACAGCCGATCAGCTGCCAATGTCAAACTTAGTGGAAACAATGACACAAACAAACAAACACACAAACAAAAAATAAAAAGCACACATATTTCCGCCATATAAATCGTGTCTGGTGTTACAAGATTTGTGCTGCATCTGTTGAAAAGCAGATGAGTTGCAGATTTTTACTCTGTCTGCTTCACTTCTCATCTCTGCCACCCATTCTCCTCTTTAGGAAAGAGCTGGTCTGCTGCCAACAGTAGACAGAATCTCATTATGCTACTACTGAAAACACCACTGGTAAGTTGTTTTTATCTACATACACAATGCATTTTTAGAAATTATAAACATTAACATTTGACAGCCAGTCATTTCATCTCTCCGGTGACATGATTACAGCAACTCTGTGACAAACTGAGCATTTTTATTTGAAAGACAGGAGAACAGAGCATCAGATGGGAATCCCCTCACCTTGTCTCAAGTTGTTCCAGTCTACACTGGAGAAGAAAGAGTGACAGCGCAATCCCTGGTAACCCAGTCGCTCTTTAGCTCCACACAGCAAGCTCTGCACCAAGTCAACAAACTGCTTAGTGACATGTGGCTCCTCTGGAAATTTTAAATAACGCTGTGGGCAAACAGGATGAGCAAACAGGACAGACTGATTAGTTATTAAATAATTCAATCTGCATATCTTATTGATTTTCCCAAGAGTACAAAGTTTATTTATTCAATCTTCTATTTTTGCAGACAGTCTGTGTACCTGGAAGTTGAGAATGTTGTGAATGGTCTTGGTAGAAGTGCCATCAGAAAAAGGCGACTTGGCATAGATCATTTCATAAGCAATGACCCCAAGGGACCACCAATCACACTCAACCCCATAGGTACTGTGAGAGCCATTCATGACTGCCAGGACCTCAGGGGAGAGAAAATCCTGTGTTCCGACAGGCACTGTAGGTGTGGCCACCTTAAAAAAAAAAATAAAAAAAAGAATAAAAAAAAAAAAAAAAAAACACCTATACAACGTTACTGCCAAGGAAACTGAAGTTAATTTATAAACCAAACGTTGTAATCCACTTACAGTTTTATTAGCAGACAACCTGGCAGCTGATCCAAAATCAGCCAGCTTAATGTGACCAGTCCGATCGATGAGAATGTTTTCTGGCTTGACATCTCTGTAAGTACATCGTTTGGAAGACATCTGATACTGCGTTTACACAGCTGTTTGTTACCCACATACTGTAATATGTCTACCGTTGTGAAGATAATGGTACACATTTGTAAAGGTCATCATTATTTTATACAACATACTATCACAATCAGAATTCAAAAGAAAACCAATTTAGTGAAAACGTCATAGATCCACCGGGAGGTCTGATTTAGCGGCCAGTGTCTTACCTGTGGACGTAACCTAGCTGGTGGACGGCATGGATGGCCTCTACTAGCTCAGCCAAATAAAACTGAGCCATGGATTCATCAAAATGATCCTCATATCGGTTCATTAGGGACATCAGATCACCACCAGGTAAGTACTCCATCGCCTAGGAATATACAAATATATGCATACAAGAAAATTGTTAGAATATAACTATGACCAATGACCATAATGAATGAATTATGAGTATGCATATTTGAATTTGATAGGTCAAGTGTGAGAAGCTGTTGCAACACTAATAAATGCCTATAAACATGTCTATATTTAGAAGGAAAATAAAGTAACAAGTAATGGATGTGTTTGAGCTTACATCAAAGTTCTGTTCAGTTTATGCTTATAGGGAATTTCTTCTCATTATAGATTCCCTTATGTAACAACCGGAGAGTACTACTGATACATCTGTGATACTGCAGTCAAAGCACTGCTAAAAATACATCAAGAATAACTGCAAAATCCCTCTGTAGCTTGTCTGTGATCACAGAGAGAGAACATTTACAGTCAGTACAACATGCTACAACAACCATCTCATTTAAGATTTTTAGTTTGAAGATCTGTTTCATTTACGGTCATACAGACCATCTTATTTACTGTCTGAACCTTTAAAATGAACTGTTAAAAGTTGATTTGAGCTATATGTTTGCAACTACGCAACCTTAACAGGCGAAAGCCCCTGGCGCATGAATGGTCTGCAAGTCTGAATGAACGGGAGCATTCTCTAGTGTTACCTAGCAACTGGGTGCCTCTCTGACACACGGATAAAGATGGATGCTTTGTATTTTCCTCCATGCTCAGTTAGTGAGCAGGGTGAGAAAGACAGGGAGTGAAAAGAGGAAAAAGAAGAATTGAGACAGACAAGCAGGAGGCATGAAGGAAGATATATATATAGGGTGAGAAAGAAAAAAAAGGGCAGTATTCAATGTAAGGGTTTCCTGCACAGGAAATGCTGTTTTCCCTTTAAACTAAGCCAGTCCAAGTCATCAGAGAAAATATAGATTTTGTGAGGTTAACAGCCATCACAATGATTACACTGTGCTCTCTTTGTGAGATAAAATGACCGTGCTTAACAGCAAAAAATGGGATCATGGGACGAGCATGTTTCCACTCTCAACAAATTTCAAATCATTAACATTCATTGTTAATTAAAATAAAAGACGAGATACACTGTGTTACGTGTGCAATCAAAACACTAAAAGCAAACCATACACTGAGCAAGTGATATAACTTTTTTTCCTCCTATCACTTATCAACAGCAGCAGTTCCTGGTATGTAACATTAAGAAGTGCAGCTTTGCCCAAAGATTGCCCACAGCACTTTAAGGTCCAGTTAAGAGAAAAAAAGAATATCATCAAGTATTTTATTGGCCTGAATGAAATCCTGGGATTCATTTATGAACTTTTTGTAGATTATTTTTTAAAACCCTGTCAAAATGTTGCAGGTAAAAAAAAAATAAATAAAAAAATCTGTGCTTATTACATATGTTGACAAATCCCATATGTTCAACAGCACTATGCCCGAGCCTGTTTATATACATTCAGAAACACTCTATATTAATACATTGACAAAAATATCCCTTTTGAAATCACATTGAAATTGCTTGTCGTTCTCTCCAGAATAAACAAGAGCAAAAATAAATAATAATAAAACCATGCTGAGTTGCTTTTTGGTGAAGTTTAAGCCAACCAAACATCACCATTTAGTTCACTGAACTCATCCAAGTCAGCACTTAGTTCATGCATGACAATGTGCCAACCACAAGTAAAAATTTATAAATATATTTTGACAAAATTTAGGAAAATAAAATAAAAGTGCCAGGGATAGATATAAATTTTTAAATTCATATAATAGACTATGTGGGGAAAAAATAATGATTTATGATCAACAGAAACATCTGTATCATTTAAAAGTTATTTTTTTTTATTAAACTCAATACTAAAAAAAATGGCATGGCACGCAGATGAGCCATATCTGCAACTGAGCACACCAGAATGTACCTCTCACACACACATTACCAGCATCACCGAAACAGCTCTTTCACATTTGATTTATCAGCTCAGTGATGGTTGGAAAACCACTGATCTGTTTCCTACCTGGCATCGGGAACCAAAAACCCACTTTACAGTACATGCACTTTTGTGCAGTTAGCATCTATTTGCAACACTAGTTCTAAATAATAGAATGAATCTAACAGGATCTCATTTGGGAAGCAGTACCTGTTCAGAAGCCACTTTGTGCTCTTACCAAGCAGATCAGTGAACTTTGTGACTGCATGCTCACTGAAGAGTGTCTGGTCTGCAAAATCCTCTAACCTCAGATCAGCCATGATATATCTGTGTGTAAGCATGGCTGATAAATTAGGTTTATTAGTGGATGTTCTGGTGGTAAACCTACCATAATTTCTGTGATAGATAAGTTGTATCAATCATGGCCATCTTCCGATTATTGGCATTAACAACCTTTTTACTATTATTCACATTTCAATAAGAAGAATTTGGGGCAAGGCGAGAGACAACCACTTAATAATATGGACAAAAAGAATGGCTAGGATTAACCATAGTTCATGCTTTAAAGGTCTAGCTGAAGATAGATCTTCTTCCTCCATACTGAGATCTCTAAAAGAAAAACAGATTGGTGTCAACACCATGGGGCTATTTGGCGAGAATGTCAGGCACAGCTGGGTGCATAACAGTGACAGAAGTCATGTGAGCGGATAACAGTACCCAAGGATGTTATGTGCATTGCAAATAGACAGGACCTCAGAACCAAGCCTTGAGGCACTTCTTTGGAAAGGGAATGGGGTATGGATGTTGTGTGGGTATGGACACACAAAGAATGCAAGATGAGGCAGGATTCAAACCACCCATGTGGTTTGATTATGATGCTCTTTTCAATTGATGTTAAGATGTGCCGTTTACCATGTTAAAAGCTGCTGACGGTCTAAAATTATACAAACAGAGCACTAAGCTAGGGCTGGGCGATATGACCTCAAATCAGTATCATGATTGATTGAAAACATGTTACCTCAATTAGAATTAATTAGCAATTATTTTAGTATTGTTTTATTTTTAGCCTTCATAGCTAACTGAAAGTTTTTGCTGCAAACATTTTCATAATAGATGAGCACATATTGGCTTTATAATAAGTTAAAGGAAGCACACAGTTTAACTATATATGACCATTTAATGAATATTTTTAAATATATTTAACAGATAATTAAAATAATTGACATGAGCAAGATTACATCAATTATTGGTTCTGAATGTCGGCTTTGATTCATTTTCGATTAACTGCCCAGCCCTACACTAAGCTGTAGCTCTAGCTGCTTTTAAGGTTTCTAGCAAAGGCAACAGAGTTGTTTTAGTTGAGTGGCCACTCTTTGTTTTGAGAAGAAATCTAAGACTTGGTGCTGATTTTATCATTGCAAAAAGCAGCTTTGGCAGCACTTCTACTGGATGTGAAGGAGCACAGGATATCCCTTAAAATTAGCTGGTTGTTAGATTGACTATTTACTCTCAGCAGCTGTGACGCTTCAGTTTGCGGAGGACAAGGCAGGTTAGAACGAGCAGGTTTTTAGTGGAAAAAGACACCGGCTGTCCTGACTTTAGTTGGAATTAAAAAAACAAAAAACAAACGTTAAAAACAATATTTCCAACACAATACCCCAGCTTTAACACACTTCTACACACACACTGTTTACCAAAAAGTACCAGTTTCAGCGCTGATAAGAATATCTTGGGAAATGGGAGTGTAAAAGGACACTTAATGGAGACCACAGCCAGGGTAGAAGTGTGTTCTAGGTTTGTCTATGAGAGCCAGTAGCTCCACATACAGTACAAATAATTAACACATGAGGCAATAAAGTGTATACTGAAGATGAAAAAAAAAAAGTATTGAAGCACACAACTCAACAAGTGTTGAGCTTCATTTGCATTTGATGGCCTGTCCAAGTGGATTCTCATATATAAACTGGCTGGTCTTCACCAAAGCAGGGCCAAACACAAAGGTTGGCGGTAAGGCAAGGCTAGTTTTATTGTATAGTACATTTAATGCACATGCCAGTTCAATGTGCTTTACATAAAACATTAAAAGCATTACAACAGGGTGCAGGAAGCAATAATAAGTGCATTAAAAACAAACTTAAAAAAAATCAAATAGATAAAATGCAATAAATAAATTTCCAGTGTTGGGAATTAACAGCTGTTTTGATAATAGGCAGCAAATAGAAAGGTTTTTATCTGCTGAAACTTTTAGCAGACCTGCTGTTTTCTGGGAGTTTGTTCCACATGTGAGGAGCATAAAAGCTGAACGCTGCCTCTCCACGTTTAGTTCTGACTCTAGGAACAGATGGGACCCTGATGACCTGAGGGATCTGGTTGGTTCATAACGAACCAGAAGATCCTGAATCTATTTTGGTCCTAAACCATTCAGTGCTTTGTAAACTAAGAGCAGGATTTTGAAGTCAATTCTTCGACAAACAGGAAGCCAGTGAAAGGATCTGAGAACTGGAGTTATACTACACGATCTACTTTCTTGGTCTTAGTGAGGACTCGAGCAGCAGCGTTCTGGACTAACTGCAGCTGTCTGATGGACTTTTTAGGGAGACCTGTGAGGTCAGTGTTACTGCTTTCAAAAGTGAGTCTCTTACTATAAATAATGTATTCTGGCTGAGTCATGTACTTCCATAAAGCCTAAGTTAAATTAACAACATACAGCCTTAGTTTTCTTTCTTAAAATAGGTACAATGTGTGAACATTGATCACAACAGCTTTAAATGTTCAAAGCTTTAGGGGCCTCCTGTGCTCTTTAGGGGATGCCCTTGGGGGTCCTGGACCCCAGCTTGGGAACTACTGCCTTAAGTGATAATAGGCTGACCTCACAACTGTCTTAATATAACTGCTAAAATTCAACCTGTAGCTCATACCTGTATTAATACAGCATGGACTACATTAACCTCAGCTTATACATAATGATAGATTACATCCATCTGAATACACCCTTTCAATTTGTAGTACAAAAAGGTTTATTTTGGGGGCATAAACTCAAATTCCCCTGTTTAATTAATACAACAACCAGCCAAAACACGAAGGTGCAATTAATTGCTATAATTGCTTTTAGGTGCCATGAAGCATACAGATATAATTGGGGGAGTAATAGAAAAAGTAACATTGACATTAGAGCAATGTTGTGAGTGTATTCCCTAGTTAGAATTTTAAAAACTTAAATCTGCAGTTAAAAAAATATCCCTTGTAATAGATGAGTTGGATATAACAGAGGTGTTTTAAGCACTTTGCTGCAAATTTCACTGAACTTCAGGACCTATGCACAATATGAATAACTACAATTTATGCATTTTATATTACAGAATGTAGGGCTGCAACTAATGACTATTCTGATGGTCGATTAGTCACCGACTATTAAAACGACTAGTCGACCAATCGGATTGTGTATCTCATAATTATTAAATGGATCTTATTTCACTTTCAGCTTTGAAATCTTGCATGAGGTTGTTATGTACATCTGACTTGTCTCCTCTTTAAGTGTTCGAGCATTGCAGACGTACTTCCGTGGTACGCAAGGTCCGCTATACAAATCTGACATGTATTTAATTTATTTTCTAAGTTTAACGTGAAGTTATTTCAGACTTTTGACGTCCTCTGTCGCTGTTCTATTCCCCGGTCGGCCGCCATATTTTTACCCTGGTGGACTTTATTGCGCATGTGCAACTCTCAGCAGAGATTAAAAAAAAAAAAAACGACGATGTCTCACTCTGTGGGTTGTTTTTTTTTCTTTGCACATGTGCGTGTTGCAACTCTCAGCAGAGATAGGGAAGAGAATGATGTCTCACTCTGTAGGTGGTTTTTTTTTTTTTGCCGATAATAGTCGACGGGTAAATTAGTTGTCGACTATTTTCATTGTCGACAACGTTGACTAATCGTTGCAGCCCTAATAGAATGTGTATGTGCCTTTTCTACATTTTCATCACCACAACTTTACAGCCTGCCCTACACTATGGTAATGTACGAAAGATAAAAAAAAGAGCCTTCCGACACTGAGAAGTGCATCTTCAAAATTAAAACAAAAATGCAGAAGCCTTACCAGGTAGACATTGTCTTTATCCTGGAAGGCATACAGAAGCTGTGGGATCCAGGGACCACTGTTGAGAACCAAAATCCTCCGTTCCTCCTCATGAAAAACCACCTGCAAAAACAAAAATCACAAAGGCATTCAATCAGCATAAGTATGTGTAATGCAGGAAACACAAATTAACCAGTCTAACATTAAAAATATAGAACATTCAGAAAATTAATGTGCTTTTTTTACAACCCGTTTGTTTTTTTGAATTTTGTTAAACAGTTTACCATTTGGTGAAAATGAGTATTGGCAGAAAATTTTGCTGATTGTTTCAAGCATAGTAACCATAGACAGAATGCAGAAACATCTGTGGTTCAGGCAGCATCATTAATGCCTGCTCTGTAATGTTTGAGACTACTTTAGTTAATACAACTTTGTGTGTGTTTGAACTTTGTCTGAACCTGTTAAAAAACAAAAAACAAAAAACAAAAACAAAAAGATATAGAGAACAGATGCATAAGATATATCAACCGTAATTATCCACAAATTAATTACCTTGCTCTCAAAATAATGCACATTATGCATTGAAATCTTACATCAGCCTACCACTAACATAATAAACTTCTGATGATCAGAATTCACATCCTTCTTCTTGAGCCTGGGCTCATGCAGCTTGTTCTGTAAGTGGATTGCCATTTACATTAACCAAAGTAGCTGCAGGTGGCACAACCAAAACATTTCTTGTTCTTTGAAATTGTGTCTCAGATCTGTCCCTGTCACAGCTCATGTACTATTCTGACTGAGATCTGTTCCATTACTCATATGCCAGAGAGCACAGCTGTGAAATAACACACCCATGTTCGATTCTCTAGCATTCAGCTCTACGGCACCTTCCAGTGGGGCATTTTAACAAAACAATTTTGGAATGGCAAATATATTTAAACACAATTAACAGGAGCTGCATAGACAGTGCTAAAACAAAGCTTATACAACATGCTTGTTACTGCTAAGGTCTATTATGCAAAAAACTAACAAAATCAAAGTGAAAATTTAGTTTCAAAACAGTAAAATTTGGGTCAAAATGAGGACTCTTACATTTTCTTGAGTGCGTAAGACTGCCTTTTTCATCACTTTAAGTGCACAAACATCTCCGGTTGTCTTCTCTCTCACCACCTGTACTTCAGCAAAGCGACCGCGGCCGACCACTGCACGAAGTTCAAAGTCATTGAGTCCTGGCTGCAAGGCTCGCAGCTCTGAAATTGCTTCTGAAACTGTTTCACAGGCACAAACAAAGATATTTTCAGATGTAAATATCTAAACAGCATGCAAAATACTAACTAGAGATAAACAGCTTAAACAGCTACATGCACATACTATTGGTTTAGGTACTCCATATTACTGACATTAGTAATAACCTGGCCTGACTTGTGTTATAAAAAATGCTATTATATATAATAATATTTTTGCACACAAATCAAATTTGTGTGTAAGATGTAAGAATAACAAAAAAAAAAGTACACATGATGCTACTTTAGAACTAAATATCTGGATGCATATATATATTTTCCCCCACATTCATACATTTATATAATTTTTCTTCAAATTATTTTATTCTTTATACCTGGGATTTTGCACTGAACTTGAACTGCACTTAATTTTATTATACTTGCAAGCATGACAATAAAAATTTCCGATTTTCAGTAAAAGTCTCCTTATATTCTGAAGTATATAACATAATTTCATAAAATTAAATAGTCATTTTTATTATGATATAACCTTAAAACTATGGCAATTGGTGTAAAGTCTCAAAAGCTGAACCAATTACAACCATACCTTTAGAAAATTAATCAGCTTCGAAATCAACTCAGACTTTTTTTTTTTTTTCCTTTTACAAATTTGTGAAATTTATGCTTACACTTCTTAACAAACTTTGCCACGTGGTGTATCTTCATAAGATCTGGGGAAGTGCATTCTTCGTAGAGTAGCAGCAGAGCTTCCAGAAACTCCTCCCGTCCTAAAGTGCATCCTCCCTGCTGCCCACACAAGTCGACTCTTCCCTTGAGAAAATACACAAACACAGGAAGGGAAGTCAGCTACTGACTGCAGTTACTGCAACTAGTTTCAGCCTGTTAGCACAGTCTGAGACAAATAATATATTCATGTCAAAGCATAAGAGCAAGTAAACAATGCATTACCTGAAACACCTGGTTGAGCCGCAAACTGCGGTTGGTAATGAGGTCCGCCGAGGAAGACAATGTTTTCAGGCTTCCCTGGCTCACGTATTTGAACTTCAACATGGCTTTAACACGTATATCCTAAGCGAATAATACACAACCAGTGGAAGTTAAAATGCAGCTCAATATCGGAGCTATGTTACGTACAGAGCAGGCGTCGCATGACAATTCGTCCCTTTAGCTTGTCATGTAAAGTTAACGGTAACAACCGTCAGTCTATGACGTCGCTAAACAAGCAAGAGCGCGGCACGTGTCAAGTGTCTTTCATTCACGTCTACAAATAAAAAACTTTGCGGTTTAACAATACTTACCAGACTGCCATGTAGGAATTAATTATATTGTTTTTACATATGCACGCTGATACGCCAAAGACTTCGCTGTTTTCCTCTCTATCACTGAGTTTCCGGGTCAACTTTCAAATTTTGCGCGTTTCCCGCCTACCTCACGAGCCTGCTGAATGAAAATGGCCGTTGATTGGATATTAGATTTTATGTGGGCGGGTCTAAATGTGTGCGTTTAACCAATGACTGATGGCTAAACACCATGAAACGCTTCCGCTCTAAGCAGAACACTACTTCTACTTCTTCTACTATAAGGAGAGATTAGTTTCAAGTGCTGTACCTCTAAAAGTTTAAGTTTATACTGGCGTTTTATATAGTTTATATTATAATTTTTGTTTCACCAATCATTAAAACCCCATTTTGTGAATATATTCACATAATGCTATTTAAGTTAGAAAGCAATGAAGTATTATTTACACAAAATATAATAATACGTGTCTTCCCAGTTTGGTATTCTGTCCATAGCTATTTTCACACAATTCCTTTCCACAATTGTTATAGTTAAATTTTCAGTCTTTTCCCCTTTCTCAACTTGAAAAATAAATTAAATGCCATTTTAATGCCCATTTTTATATACTCGATTTGCCTAAAAGGGATTTAGGAATAATAAAAAGATTTGAACATAGTCAAACTCAGGGCCAAAACCTTTATTTCCAACAGAGATACATGCTTCATCATTTTCAGTTCCAGTTTTCCAAAACTGCATGGTCAAATAGCCTAAACTAATAAGGAGTGAGGAAGATAGGTTGGGAACTGACTAGTCGCCTTCAGCTTTTCCCAGCTGCTGTGGGAGTTGTTAGAGGTATGCAGTTAAGGTTGGGGTTGAGTTTGGGATTTAGGAGTGGGGTTAGGATTAAGGTTGGGATTGGGTGGTGTAGGGCCAGGGGCAGGTGCAGGAGCAGGGGCCGGGGCTGGGGCTGGTGCAGGGGCTGGAGCTGGGCCCGGGGCCGGGGCTGGGGCTGGGGCAGGTGCAGGGGCAATATAGCACCCTCTCTTATGCCACTGCATGTCCCGCACACGTCGGACGGACTGGATCTGAGGTGCAGTGGCTCCCCAATCATTCCAGTGTTTGAAGTCTCCATGCTCAAACACGTACTGGCGCCCTCTGTAGCCTGGATACATGTATCCCACCCACCTTCAAAGGGAAGAGTATTAAGATTAAATTTCAGGACTAAGAACAACATTACATTTTTTTTTATAAAGAATATATAGTAATTTAATTCTCCTTTACAAAAATATATGAAAATAGTTTATGACTTTAGTTTTGATAAAGTGGCAGCCATGCTAATATCTGTGCTAATATATGTGATTGTATCTTACGTTCCACTGATAGCCTTAGCACTGGCCACACGGTCCTGAAAACCATAAGCCCACAGACTGGGGACATCATCATCAACGATCTCCATCTTTCTACCTTCAAAGCCTGCATTCTCAAACAGGTGCAACTTGTGATCTGCACTGTCCTGCAGAGAAAGAGCATGTTTCTGTATATTCAAGTGTAATCCATAAGTGCTCATATTACATTAATAATTAAATAATATAACAATGTAATATAGAACGTATTCTAAAACGCAAAAGTCTACAGTTGGTGTAATAATGTGCACTGACCACTTTCAAAGGCCTGAAGGAGCTCAGATTGTAGCTACTCTGGCAGTTGGTCCAGGTGCTCCAGCGAGGATACTCTCCTTTCTCAAGCACAAACTGCTCTCCTGCAAAACCAGGTCGCTCAAATCCCACCCATCTGACAACGTTAAGAAATTACATTAAATGTAAATGCATTTATTCAAAGCAAGACAAAAATATCAGGATTGATATTCAAAAGCAACTGAGTCACTCACGGTCCCGACTCCACAATAACTGAGCCAACTCTTTGTGTCTTCTCAAACACATCTTTACATTCACCAGACAACTCCACCTTTTTTCCACGAAAGTTTTCAAATTCAAATACAGCCAACTACAAAACAGGAAGAAATCAAAAGTTGAACAATTTAATGCAAATCTGTGTGTTTCTGAGGTCTTTTCAGTCCAACTATGTGTTTGTATCATTTCCAAAATTAACAGAATTGTCCTCTTGTTAAATCTGGTACCTTATATGTGGCTCCTGCCCCTCCTTGTCCCTTGTCTGCAGGCAGCTGGTCTGGGGTTCCCTGCTGTTCTGTCATTTTTTTCTAAAACAAAACAAAACAAACCCCCCCCCCCCCCCCCCAAAAAAAAACGAAAAAAAAAAAAAAAAAAAAAAAAAAACCCACAGCAATTACATTGTTTAGTGTTAAATTTACAACAGGTGGTAGTAAGCAACATGATTTCTGCTGAGTTTGAACGACATCACTAATGGATTTCAGTAGCAGGTAAAATATAAAAATGCAGAAAAGCAGATCTTGCGACTTTGGGAGGACCTCAGACACATGCAGGCCTGTGACAGTTGGCAAAATCTAATAATTTGTAATATTTTTGCTACTCACACATCTATCAGGAACACATTTGCACACATTTTTGCACACAAATCAAATCTGTGTGTAAGATGTAAGAATGAAAAAAAAAGAAAAAGTACACAATGCTACTTTAGAACCAAAAATCTGGATGCAAATAGAATATAAACAAACAGAGAGGCCTGTCAGAGACAGGGATTATCTTGACTTTTCCATTTACCTGGATGGCTTGTGCTTCACTGCACCCCGAACAAGCCACGCTCTCCGTCTTTCCTCTGTCTTTTCTTTCTGTTTCTGCCTGTCTCTGTGTGAGGATGTGTGTGGTTGTGGAGGCCTGGCGAGCGGTTGGTGGATGCCAGTGGGGGTATTTATGGTTTATTTCTGGCCACAGCAGCAAAAAGCCTGTTGATGCAGCAAGTCTGTCGCACCCATTGTGTCCATCACACTGCTTCTCAATAGGCTTGCCCTCTGTCCCTGGCACACTGGCAAGCGTTGCCTGGCTCTGCCTATGCTGCCATCCTGACCATGATCCTATAGTGGGCACAAGCACTGACTGCCAGCCAAGAGAATGGACAGAGATCAGTCTCACTCAGCAGTATTGGCCCCACCCAACTATCTTGCTCACCTCTCTCCAGTCATCTACCTGTTTCTTTACCTTTCTCTTCAACCACAATCCAAAACAATTCGTATGTGCTGCATAAAAATACATGTATGGTTCAATACTTGGACTCTGATATGTTGCATTCAAGGCAAAGCTCCACATTTTTACTTCATGCTTCGTTTTCACTGAATATGTTTAATATTTGGTGCAAGCTCCTCACCCAAAAAAACCAACACAGTAACCATAATTTAATAGAAAATGTTTTAATAAAATGCCCTGTTTCCATTAAACAAACAGTATGATGATCATAAATGATTACAGAATTCATGACATTCATTCTTTAGTATTAAAAAAGCACACAAAAGGATCTAAAGCAGGATAATACACCTGCCTAGGTCTGACAAGGTTTTGAAAAACACGCGTCTTAAATCTATTATTGCCCCTTAAAACCCATTGCTGTAAAAAAACAGACAAAACATATTGGATATGTTAATAAAACATGAAATGTGGCCTTGAAATAGCCCCCCCCAAAAAAACAAACAAAAACAAAACAAAAACAAAACAAAACAAAAATCTCCCAGAACTTTGTCACTTCAGTTATTTGTTTTCCCTCAGATGTACTGGATGGACACAGCTATAATTACTTTTAAAGTGCTTCAGGCTTTATTCGAGACAATTTGTAATTCAACACGTCAAGAAAAAGACAATTTGTACATGTTAAACTAAATACACATAAGCTTTACCACTCATATTCAGCATATCTTTACATATGTAAGTAAGCACACAGCTGTTTAAGAATTTGTGAGTTTGGCTGGTCTGCACAACTTTGTAGGACTCTTTAAAGGTTAGCAAAACAGCTTAAGATGTAGATCTTAGGTTAGCATTGGGAAAGCTATTTGCCTGTAGTTTAATGGATTAGAAAACAGGGAATGCATTATATAAATAAATGCATCCTCACAACTGTAAAAGGCAAGTGTGTGTGTATGAAGGTAGATACTCTGCAGAGGACCTAGTGTCATCAGCCTCTGTTAGTATACATAGGGATGCATAGTAAGACAAGTCATGGCTTTGCTCAAGATTACACTGGAGTATTCATCCTCCGCTGCGTTTTCACACAACATTCTATATAATATTTACTTGGAATAACAGTCTTGGCTCATAGGTTGGCACCATATTGCATGTACAAAACATAAAAGTTCTTGATCACCACTTTCCAGCAAAATCCTGAATTCAACCAAAGCATCTTTCAATAAAGATCCAAAATAAGGCACTCAATGTGCAGAATGGAGCAATCCTGCCAAAGTTTCTGTAAGCAGCAGCAGAGATGGGCTGGTTCCTGTTGAAGAGCAAAGGTGCGGCTTTGCCTAAAGGGAACAGAAGGTGCAATAAGCTGAAATGGAAATTCGCTGGATATGGAAATCTATACGTAGCCCTGTACTACCATGGGTGCATTTAGTTTGTAAAAGCACATCACGATAAAATGTGGCTGTGTGCTGTGATACCACAGGCAAGTACAAGTGCTCAAGCAGAGTTAAATGTATTCAGGTGCAAAGATTATGCAGATGTGCTGCACTGATCATGGTAGCAGAAAATTTTGCAAAGATAATGGCCTGCTTCCTGTCTTTAGCTGTGCTGTCAGTTTGCTCAGTCTGCATCACACTAAAATAAATGTTTTAATCACTCACTCTCTGTTACAGCATGCCTAATCAGCCATGTTGCTCTGTGACTCACTAGGATATTTACTCTTTTTAATAATGCCTCCTCTCCTGCAGCAGTGCATAAGTAATCCAAGTTTACCCACAGAAATGAATCACATCAAAAGTCTGTTAAAAACAGAAGTTGTTCATGTTACAAAATCCAGCACATGAGGCAAAAACAGTAAAATTTTGGCAAGCTTGAAAGTTTCATCACCTTTATACTTCAACACAGCTTGAACCCTCTTAGAGAAGCTTTCTTGTAATTTCTTTAAGTAAGGCAAAGCCATTTTATTTGTATAGTACATTTCATGTACAAGACAATTCAAAGTGCTTTACATAAAACATTAAAAGCATTACAGCAGGGTGCAGGAAGCAATAAGAATTGCATTAAAAACAAACTTAAAAAAAGAAAAGTAATAAAAACAGAAAAAGTAGTCTTTAGGAATAGTTTTCCAAGCTTCTTGAAAGACTTTCCAAAGGTCATCTTTGGATGTTTCTGCTTGGTGCTCCATTCTCTGTCATGATGACCCCACACTATTTCAATAATATTGATGTCCAGGCTCTGGTGAGGATTCAGAACGCCATCAGACCTGTTGCCACTGATTTTTCCTTGATTTTTCTTTCTTAAGAATGGCTTCTTCACAGTCATACTTCTAGAAAGACCATTTGTGATGAGGATTCAGTGAACAGATCAGCTAAACAGCCAGATAAATGCCTCATGTCCAGCATGCCGTCTTTGCTGGATTTATTCCTGTTTCTTCAGAACATAACTTTCAAATATTGTTTAACTGTTGTAGATAGATTATTTTCCAGCCTGCCACTCCTTTTTTTCTTCTTCACTTGTCCTGTTTCCTAATTTTTTTTGTAATGACACACTGCTGTGTGAGAAAAAGCTGTTTGAGAATCCTCTTGTTGGTGCAAAAACAGTATTTCATTCCTACTGAACTGTATTTTTCCATTTTTTGTAGAGGCAACAAATGAAAAGGGAATAAATTATGTGTATTTGTGACAGGCTGCCTGCCTACCTACCTACCTACCTACCATCCATCCATCCATCCATCCATCCATCCATCCATTTTCTGCACCTACTAATTCCAATTCAGGGTCATGGGCTGAAGCTGATTCCGGCTGCTATCAGGCGAGAGGCGGAGTACACCCTGGACAGGTTGCCAGTCCATCACAGGGCCCTGCCATTAACAAAATATCTACAGATACTAATTAAAATGGCCTTTTGCTAATTTGGCTATGTGTAGGCACAACAACAGTTTACTCCCTGAGGTAGATGGCTTTTTATGCCTGAATGCTTCATAGGTCAGAGTTAAGTAGCTTACTAAAAAAAAGAAAACAGAAACATTTCTCTGAAAATGGTGAGGTACAAGAACTGGGCTGAAAACAAGTAAAAAAGCAGCCAGTGTCTGAAGAAAACTTTTGAAAGACCTTTAGAAAGCCTGGTGAACTATTGTTAAAGACCACTTTAAAATATTACAATAAAGACTGACTCCTTGGGAGCAAAATATAAAGAAATAGGAGGTGGATCAAAAATTCGGCACAGTATTCCATGTGTTTCTGCTTTTTAAAGAAACTAAATTACTCACCTGTGCCTGGCTAAGTTTCACCTCCATGCTGACTCATACGCTTCTTAGACTTCAACTCTTTCAACCATGCAGGCGAGGACACAGCACTGAGGGACACACAGAATCAATACAAACACAGCTGCAGAGGTCTCATCCTTTCTAAGACTCTGATATTTTTAAAATCGTATTGTCATTCTCTGTGCGTACCCTCTGTCTTTGTTGCCAAGGGGTGGCAGCACCAGTGCAGCCCCGGCCAGATGAGCAGCCGAGCGTGGAGAACGAGAGGGCTGTGGGGGAGATGGAACCACCTCCTCATCTTGATATTCTTTCTCCTCTACCTTGTCTTCTTTTGTTTCCTCTCCTGGTCCAGGTCCTCCTCCACCTGTTCGTTGTTTAATCTGAGCCTTAAACAGGAAGTAAGTACATTTTAAATCATGTAAGTGGCATCTATCCGTCTCATATTACCTATAATAGAAATTGAAAAACATTTTATTTCTGTCTTTGTTGGCTTACGATTAGGGCTGCAGCGTTTGGACCAGGGAACATAGAAACTCTTTGGGAAGAGGGAGGAGGTGAACAGACAGCCTTTGTTTTGGGCTGCTCCTCCTCAAAATCTGACTCGTTTTGTTTAAAGGACACTTCTTTTCCACCTAAGAACAGAGTTGACAGATCAAAATAGTCTAAATATGCAGAAGATCTGAGATCTCTTTGCTATTTTGTTACAATCTTGCTGTTAATTCTAGATTAAAAGAATATCACAAGTTCTACCTCCCTATTAGGATTAAAACATTTTAGAGATGCTGCATTAACCTGTGGTGTCGTGGACCTGCCGGTCCAGTTTGCCCTTCTGATCTGAAACTACACGCAGCGAACGTGATGGACGTGATCGAAACCTCTTTTTACCCACATCTGCCTTGGATCTCTGTGCACTGGTGTCAAGAAGAGAAGTGGAGATCTGTGTGGGAAAAAAACAAAACAAAAGATATGTGCTTTAACATACATTACTATAACCCTACAAAAACCCAGGTGGAAGAGGACATATTTTCTTAGCCAGGTTTGCACAGTATCAACTATGCTTAATGTCACAATTGAAGCAGATGATATGGACGGAATCTGATGTTTTTAATGAAAATTGAAAGTTTAAAAAGAAAAAAGTTACCAACCTCTGGGAGTGGAGAAAGATTGGTCTCACTAAAAGCATCAGTGGTATCAGCATCTTCAGAGTGGAGGTCAGGGGGTAGTTTTGGACTGAAAGGAAAAGAAGATCCTTAGTATGGTGTCAACATAGCTGGAGAGGGAAAAACAAAGACTACTGCTAATACACCATCGAGTCAGTTAATGTTTTTTTTTTCTATTACATCAAGCTGAACTCTTTCTTACTTATGCGTTGTAGTCATTTAACCACAAGGGGGCACAAAAAACTCAATTCTCAAAAATACCCACCAGCAAAGTTTAGTGTCACTGGTTTTGCTGTCATGGGACAGAAACTAACTAAAGAAAACAACAAGACAAAGAAAAAAAAAGGAATGATAATAAAAATGAAAGTTTGGTTACACTACTTGCTTCACTGATAATACTGAGAAACTAGAACTAAACTTGGACCTCCAGCTTGCATACTCTCCGCTGGAAACAAACCAGCTCAATGAGTAAGCAAAACTTCATTCCAGCCCTCAAAACATGCCACTTAGTCAAAGCAGATGCAGGAAATTAAGTTGCTTTAAGGTACAACTGTGAGCTGTGTTTGATTTTGTTTTCATGAAGCTCTTCTCCTACCTGTCAGTTTCAGGCGTTTGTTCACAGACTCCATCCTGTGTGTGCAGCTCACCATCTGTCAAAGCATCTGTATCCTTATCCTCATTGCTTGTGCAGTAACTGTTAACATGTGCCTGTGAGATGGACACAAAAGTTAATTAGGAAAAGAAAAATATGTAACAGATCTACACATGGTTTTAATATTGTGAGATGCACAGTATTTTGTTAGCTTTGTGCACATACTTTGTCTACTTTCAGTTTATTCTCCAGGCAGTGACTCCCTTTGCTGTGTAAATCAGCAAGCTAGAACTTTACACTGTAAAGCTGAGGCAGGGAGAAAATGGACCGTGTGCTGAGCCACGATCACTAACATCACAGGGAGAGAAGACTAAGGACCAGCCAAGCATACGTCTTTTAATGAGCTGGTCACAGAGACTGGGCTGTCCTCAATAGACACCACCAGCATGTGGATACACGCACATGTACTAGCAAACACACATATAAGCCAATGCACAGACACACCAAACACACTCATGATGTCACACCCACATGCTGGAATGCAAGAGTCCATGCACACACAGATGCACACAAACACATTCCAAACAAAAGCAACTCTGTGCACGTCCTCACAAACATTCCTCTAAGCTCACCTCATATTTTGCCAAGGGGCTCATCCCATTTTAGTGTTACCTGAAACTGTCACCAGACTTCAAGACAACACTTGCAGTGAACACCAGCACCATTGTCTCATCTCCTCCATGACTCTATTTTATCACTAAGGACTCAGAGGACAGCTTCATTTGCACAATGCCTGTTATCTGGCAGGATCACAGCATGAATGAACAGGCTACTGCTGATTTTCCCATAATGACAGTCCACATTCGGATGCAGAAAGCAAAATCTACTGCTACAGCAACATGATATACAGTGAGATAGTTGCACTGCCATGTTTTTATCCTGCATCTGTCTAACAATCATCCTTTATAGGTACAATTAAGATTTTAATTTTATCTTACACGATTTACCTTAAACTCAAAAACATACCACTAAGTTAAACTTCCATATATTTTGTGAGTTCTTTTCACCATCCATCAGATTTCTTTTTAAATATGAATTTCAGTATGATCTGCAGATTTAAAATTAAGCTGATGCTTCACTCAAACAATTACTTAGCCATAAAGAAACTGACTTTACTTCAAGTACCCTAGAACTCGAACATTTTTACCTTAATGCAGCAAAAAATATCTCTTTTGAGGAGTTAGTTTAACTCTATTCAAACCACAGTTGGAAGGATCTAATAAATGAAATTTATTTGCAGCAGTGAGTGCTGCTGAATAATCAGTTTTTTTATCTGATTTATTCTTTCACTAAGCTACAGCACAGAAACATGGAGCTACAGAGAAAGATTTCCAGGCCCTGGAGAACATTTTTGCACAGGAAAACAGACATTTGGCAGGCTGGCTTATGTCTGATCCCTATCAAGGCTGTCACGATATTGCATTGCTAAATTAATATAGAAAAACAGCTTCTTAAAAAACCTAATAGACACCTGATCTTTATAGTTACCACATGGCATCATACAGTATAAAACGAAGATTTAGAAAATGTATGCTGCACATAAAAACATTTTTACTACAAACTGTCAATATCAAAATACCTTAAAGTCCTATTGAAGTGTGCTTTCAGATTCCTAGCATATTACACTGGGCCAGGAGCTCCTAAGCAAGTGCAGACAAAACCATCGTATAAGTTAAAAACTACATCTGTGTGTAACAGTACAGTGTGTGCTTATGAAGGGAGGGTTGTGGGCTCAGATGCTGTGCAAGTTAAGGCAGAGTCTACCTCATTATGGTTTAGCTGCATTACCGTTCTGTCACGGTCCGTGGAATGTGAAAAAGAGCTTGTTTGCAGATAAGTGGAGAGGACGACATCCTCAAGCCGCAAGTACAACTAACTGAGACTGCACACAACTATAATGGAGAAAAACCATCAACAGAGCATCACCTCGAATTATTAAAATGTATGTATCATTAAATTCAGAGTGAGAATAACCAGCTTTTAATGTCATTGCCTCAGTAATGGCAAAGAGGAATAAGAAAAACCTAAAATATCAACAAACAAGAAGTCAACTGTGAAGTTAACTCAATGAGCTTGAACACAGGGCAGATGCAGAGGGAAATTGACATAAACAGCCCGTCAGATAAACCTTTTCTAAGTGTGTCACACTTTGTTTTTGTCCTCTGCTTTATCTCTGACACACACCACAGACAGAAAGGGAAAGGGCATGCATGTATGCTGATAAAACACTACAGTTAGACAACTTTATCAGATAAGTCTGTGCTTCCTGTTACAAATGGCCTCTGCCTACAGCGCTCCCTATTTAGATTTGCATAGTTATCTTTTAACACACAGGCAGGGAAGTATTTCTAACTTACATGGAAAACTTGGAGCTATGGAGCAAAGTGTAAATAAAACCCCTAAAACAAGCTTTCAAAGCTGTTGCAGTCATTGGTTATTACATCAACTATGAACTGAAATGAGAAGGAAAAGCCTTTAAATGCTATAAATAAAAAAATCTATAAATTAATTTATTACACAGAGCATTCATATGATGTATCCACTGGCTAACTACATCAGCTCTTACAGATTGGAATTCAGTGGCTCTCCTCTCCAGAGTCTGCCGATTTCTGATGGAGAAGTGACGAAAGTATCTCCTGCTACGTCTGGCGAAGATACGAAGTGGTGACACGGCTCTTTGTGATCTTCCATCTGTATCTCCACCTTCCTCTTTTTCTTCTTCTTCATCACCCCCTTCCTCTGCCTGCTTCTCATCTGGATGACCCCACACTAGGTCCAGAGTACCTTGCAGGGACTGTCGCACGTTGCCCACCCAGCCTGCCAGCTGCAGCTGGGCGGATGACAGTTTTCCTTCCAAGTACTGCATGGTTGCAAAGCTCATACAGCTAATCCTCTTGATGCTAGGGTCACCATGGGAACAGGGTCACCAAAGAAACTGAAGTTCAGCTTCTTTGGAAATGAGGGTGTTAGTCAGACAACTTAGTCTGTGATTTGTCTTTCAGTTGTCATCTGAAGAAAGAGTATGAAAGAAAGATTCTCATTTCTTGAAAAAAAATAAAAATTTCACCCATCAGTCAGTTGAGTGGGAATCTTTCTTTCTCCACATTTGTATGCTGTCACAAACTTCCTATTATTCGCTGTCAGTACAGAGTGAAGTAGTCTGAGCAGCCATGTGTTTGTATTCTGACAACACAGTTAATTAATTACGATGGCTGTGACATCCGAAACAGCACCATCCCAAATAAATGTCCTCTCTCTTACATCATCACCCCTTTTAAAGGCAGTGGAAGATGTCTGTGTCAAAAACTTGTTTTTTTTTGTAATCTTGAAGAATAAAAAAAAAGGTTTCAGTTTAAATTTGACAGATTACCTCAGTTTATTTCCATCGTCTTTCCTTCCTAAACCACATCCTTCCACAGTCAAGCTGGTTTGTTTCTGTCCCAAAAAGCAGCGTGGGAAATATCTGCCACTCAAAACATCCAAACCCAAGAACAGAGCTTTAGATCATCCCTTTATCTCTTGTAGATCTGAGTGATTTCAAAGAAATGTCAAAACAAAGCAGAGGTCTGTCCTCAGTCATGGAAAATCCCAAAGGGAAGAAGGGAAGGTGCGGCAGGCTGGGCCAAGGTCCTTTCTGTACCTCCCTCCAGCGCTCTCTTCCCGTAGGTAAATGCAGGCAATGAATGAGGCCGGTCTTTGTCAGAGGGAACAGAGGAGAGAGTAGAAAACAGGACGACTTTGGAAAAGCTGGGAGAACATCTGAGTAACAGGGATCATGTAATAAAAGAATAGACAGCAGACATGTGAACTTTCTTGTCTGTGGATTAGCCCATCCTCTTTTGTGGCAGTGTATGTGTGTGTGTGTGTGTGTGTGTGTGTGTGTGTCTGTGGAGGTGATGGGAAACTAAAATGGGGTGGGGAGATAGTGGAAAGACAGAGAATAGAACTAATAGGACTACCATGTATGGTCATTCTGTCATGCTGCCCTGCTGGACAGACCCAAAGCAGAACATCTGACCACATCACACGTCCTAATGATACGACCTATCAATACATCCATCAGTCTTATGATCAGTAGTCTGAATGCTACAGTGCACGGTTGGCTGCAAACCTCACATTTGTTCAGTACACATCTTCCTCATTCTGCTCTGTCAAATGGGAGAGCTGTTCTCTGCCACTTTACTGTGGAGGTTTCTCTCAGCAAAAATGTTAATTTTCTTAACTAAACACAATTTTTTTACTACTCATAAATACCCTGTTACATGAAAGTCAGGTGCTCGAGATCAACTTTATAGTTGTGCAGTGCAGAATAAGGAAGTGCAATTTCTAAGAGCAGCAGCACCACTTAGTGGTGCAAACAAGGATGCACCAGGACAGCCACAGCACCCAAATGCTTATGCATAAAGTGCCATCACAGCAGGCTGCACATTGGATGTTTTAATGTAGTACAGCGTGCATACAGTAAAAAGACACAGAATACCACAGACACACACACACTTCAGGAATTCTGATTTTGTTGTTTCATCAACTGCAAAAACTGTTGCATGTGCAAACAGGTGCTGAACTAATCTGTCTTAAGCAACATGCGGCTGAAAGCTCTTCGGTTAGCTGATGTTCTCTCATTACTCAAAGTTCTTTGTTCCTTCACAGCTGCAAATGTTTGAGTTTGCTGCAGTGCCTGTTTACATAGTAAATAGTAATTAAATGATAAGGATTTTAATCGTCAAATTCATGTTTGCTATTTGTGCTGTACTTTTGTTTGTTTTCTATCATCTAAAAATCTACCTCCAACATTAGCTGACCATTTTTACCTCAACCTGATTAGCCACATCTGTCCCGCTGCACAATAATGAAGTTTATTTGTGGATCCATGCAGATGTAAGTTCAGACATGGTTTGATGACTGCAGCTGTATTACAACAGCACTAAGTCGTTGACTGAATAAGAAAATAAAGTTTTCTTGTGTTTCGTCCCATTAGGTCCACAGCTGAATGCTGCTTTTAATAAATGGGTGGTCAGTGTTTGCAGTTATAAACATTCAGTGTTCTCTAGCTTCAGGCTAAAGTACTGAGCTCCAAACATTACAGAGTTTTGCAGGAGCTACAAATGAACGGCAGAAGGATGGATGGATTAAGAGAAAACTATTCGTGTTTATTCTTGTTATGCAAACAGCTTACAATAGTTAACATTTTATTGGTATATTAGTTTAAAGTTACACATTACTAAAATTAAACTTAGTGATAAAACTATGGTGATCTTCAAATAGTAAATCATCATAAATCAAGTGAAGCACATAAAAGGATTTTGTTTGACAGGGACTTAAAATAATATTATATTTAGACATTTTAGAATATAATCTTACTTCCTTTTAAAGTCAATTACATTAAATACATGTTAAATATGAATCAGACATGTCTAGGTTACTTGTTTAATTCATTTTTTTTACTAGCAAACTATCAGATTTGTGTGGTTTTGGTCCGTTCCTTAAGATACCTGTCAAATCAACCTACACCATAATGCTTCAAATATATAACTTAAACTTTATGATATGGTGTGTGAAAAGCAGAGATGTTCAAAGATACAAATTAAATTATTAAATGGTCTCATGGTACAACAGAAACAGATACACCTAATTCTACTGAAATACTTTAAATGAGCTATGTTATCAAGATGTCTCACATTCAATGCTGCCTTTAATAGTTCAGTAAAAGGTTTCAGTTCACTAATTTCACATTGGGTTATTAATCACAGGGACAGGAAATGCTTTCTACATTACAATTTACAAAACACACCGTGTAAGGTGGGACTCTCCCAGTGGTACAAACTGCTGAGCTGGCTCTGCTGCAAAAACATAACCAGTTATGAAGCACCACTTCATCAAACTAAACACAAGGTGTTCTGAGATACAGTAAGAAAAAAAAACAAAACAAAAAATAAAACATTACTCCTTTACGATACGATATATATATATATATATATATATATATATATATATATATATATATAATGTAATCATAATCCAAATCCGTAATCCAAAATAATAAGAAGAGGGTCAGTTTGCAGTATAGTTGCAAAATTATAGAAATATTCTATGGGAAGTAAAGGAAATTTATGGGCTGAATATTGTTTAGGATCACAATAGCTAAACCCAGGCAGCTGCATATGGACATATATTTGTCTAATTACCCTGGATATTTCCAAAACGCCTCAGCTCAACTATTTTATTTAGCTCAAACCTGTTTGGAAACCCCATGGAAACATTTATGAAAATCTACTGTGAATTTTCCACCCATTTTTTCCACCATAGTTGTCAGCACTGATGCACTACACCCCTGCTCGGAAAAATGTTTCAAATGCTATGTAAATCTAAATTATCTGCTAGCTACCAGCTGACTGTATTTCAGTTCTTCTTTGATTTTTTTTCTCTTTTCTCCAACACAAGCTCCACGCGGCTCTTATCCTCTGTTCTTTTAATCCTGTTGACAGATTTTTTTGATGATGTTTGGGTTAGAGGACTTCTGGGGCTTTGAATGGAGTTGTCATAACTTTTGTTATGGGAGAATACACCTTAAAAATTCTCAGCTGACACATTTACAGCTAGCAATAAACTCTGTCACGTTTTTCTCTAGAAAACATGAGCTATTGTTTCAGCATAAGCAGAGTGAAACAACTCCACACGGGCAACATTCCACTTACTGACATTCAGACTAACCCAAACCACATTCACAACTCGCGATCCTGAACTAAGCCTCGTGTTAACCAGGATACATCCTCGTCTTAATACGAAATGATAGACCTGATTATGATTTTGAGACATAAAAATGGAATATATTAGTTAAACAAGTAATAAGAAAATAAAACACTCATGCACACACCATCACAAGTTCTTAAGTTCAGTCAGGAGGAAGTTTAACAAGATATTTTTCTTGTGTTACAGGAATGACAGTGTTGGTGCAGGTGAGGCACGTGAGGCTGCCAGGATGACATGATTCATTGGTAAAAAACCACATTTGCTTGTTCATTCCCATATCTGTGTTCAACCTCACCCTTTCTTTGTAAATCAGCAATTAACTACTCTGTGTAAACATGGTGGAATTCGTGAAACTTGTTTTTTAGGCTTTTACTTTAATTTTGCAATCATTTTAGAATTACACTGTAAAAACTGGTGGAAGTGTTGAGGAATTACAGCTTGTGGAAAGTTGCTCTTTACACAGGAGTGGGCTATATATTTTTAACATCAGTGGCAATGTAAACGCTCTGAGTGTCAAGTTTGCATTTGGAAACTGTTGCTATGAAACCTCAATGTGCCCTAAAAGATCATCTCATGTAAAAAACTTAATCTTTTTGTTGCAAAGTATAACATGTCAATGAGTAAGCGACAGGAAGATTATATTTTATAGATTTATAGTTTGATACATTCTGAGAAAAAGAAAACATACTCTCTGCAATATTAAAAGGCCTGGATGTCCAATAGCGGGGGACAATCACATAATCCTCTATATGATATATAGAATCCAGCAAAGTGAAGAACACTCCGCCAGTGGAAGAAATTTCATCATTCAAGTCTGCCATCATGCTAAGACTTCATTGAGAACAAAAACAGGCAAAAAAAAGCCAGGTTAAAAATACATAATTAAAAAGCCTGATGAGGTTTCAAACAAGAGAAGACATGAAACAGCCTGTGATCCGATGCACATGACATCATCTGTAACACACGAGACATTGCAATGGCGTGAACATGCATGTCTTCCAATAACACTGGATCACAGGGGTTTATTGATGATTTAACAATAAACACAGGGAGGTGGATTGTTTAGTGCTCTGCTCAGATTCAGCCAAACTGGAAAGCAGTTCAGAGCACAAACGAACAACCAACCAAAACATTCTGTGAAAATTGTGAGGAGTTTTTGAAGGTGGAAAATACTGCAAAGACCAAATCGGTTACCACATAATGACAGCCGAAGACTCTGAACTCAGTCAGTTATGATGTGAAGTCAATTTCCTGAAAATAAGTAAACATTTTATTCTATTTATGCAAATTATCCAAATATATGTGAGCCCCTGGAGAAGAGTGTTTTACTAATAAATAGCTGTATTCCATGCATGAAAGCTGACAGTCTGCACATAAAGACTGTGATTATTATAGAACTGTACAACAAGCAAGTAGTAAAGAAATGTGTTAGCATCTAAAAGTGTCTGGAACTGAGCTAGAATCCAACCGGATTAGAATAAGTTTTGTTTTTACCTCATCGTCATCTTCCTCAGCTTCATCTTCCTCTACCTCCACCTCTATGTCATTATCTGCGTTCTCTTCTTCACTCTCCTCTTTCTCTTCCTCTTCCACAGAGATGAGCTGCTCTTCTGCTGGCCTCTCTATCTCCTCCTCCTGCTGTTCCTGCTCTTCTTTCTCTTCCTCTTCCTCCTCCACTTCCTCCCCTTCCACCTCATTTTTATTTAGGTTCTCCAGGGCAGAGGTGGACACATTCTCTTTTTCCACCTTCTCTTGGCTTTCCTGGGGCTGGACATCCATGGACACCAGCAACTCGTCTTCAGCTACAGCATCACTTGTCCCACAGCTGATCGGAGCAGTTTCGACTTTAGCCCGAGAGCCCCATTTTTTTGGTTTGACGGAAAAATCGTCAAAATCCATGTCGATCAGAGGCTTTTTGATAGAAAAGTCATCAAAAACTACATCGATCAGACTCTCTGTGTGCTTGGAGACGTTTGATGGCGGGGAGTAAAGGGTTTCGGACATGTGAGTAAAATTTTCTGAATCAAAACTGATCAGATTTTGCTCTCCTTTGTCAACTACACTCTCCTCTTCCCTCATCATCGGTTTACTCTCTTTTCTCTCTTTCCCTTCCCCCATTCTTAGCTTTTCTTCAAGTTTATCTACTTGCTTTCTTTCCAGCTCCTCTAGCATTTTTCTCTCCACAGCTTCTGCTCTTTCTTTCTCCATCTGTCTCTTTCTTTCCTCTGCTCTCTGTTTTTCTATTTGCCTCATCCTCTCCTCCTCTTCCTCTTTTTCCTGCTGCAGTTTCCTCTTAAGCTCAATTCTTTTTCTCTCCTCCTCTTCCTCTTGTCTCTGTCTTTCCTTCATCCTCCTCATCTCTTCCTCTTTTTCCTGCTTCAGTTTCTTCTCAAGCTCAATTCTTTTTCTCTCCTCCTCTTCCTCTTGTCTCTGTCTTTCCTTCATCCTCTTCATCTCTTCCTCTTTTTCCTGCTGCAGTTTCCTCTCAAGCTCAATTCTTTTTCTCTCCTCCTCTTCCTCTTTTCTCTGTCTTTCCTTCATCCTCTTCATCTCTTCCTCTTTTTCCTGCTTCAGTTTCTTCTCAAGCTCAATTCTTTTTCTCTCCTCCTCTTCCTCTTGTCTCTGTCTTTCCTTCATCCTCTTCATCTCTTCCTCTTTTTCCTGCTTCAGCTTCTTCTCAAGCTCAATTCTTTTTCTCTCCTCCTCTTCCTCTTGTCTCTGTCTTTCCTTCATCCTCTTCATCTCTTCCTCTTTTTCCTGCTTCAGTTTCTTCTCAAGCTCAATTCTTTTTCTCTCCTCCTCTTCCTCTTTTTCCTGCTTCAGCTTCTTCTCAAGCTCAATTCTTTTTCTCTCCTCCTCTTCCTCTTGTCTCTGTCTTTCCTTCATCCTCTTCATCTCTTCCTCTTTTTCCTGCTTCAGCTTCTTCTCAAGCTCAATTCTTTTCTCTCCTCCTCTTCCTCTTGTCTCTGTCTTTCCTTCATCCTCTTCATCTCTTCCTCTTTTTCCTGCTTCAGTTTCTTCTCAAGCTCAATTCTTTTTCTCTCCTCCTCTTCCTCTTGTCTCTGTCTTTCCTTCATCCTCTTCATCTCTTCCTCTTTTTCCTGCTGCAGTTTCCTCTCAAGCTCATTTCTTTTTCTCTCCTCCTCTTCCTCTTGTCTCTGTCTTTCCTTCATCCTCTTCATCTCTTCCTCTTTTTCCTGCTTCAGTTTCTTCTCAAGCTCAATTCTTTTTCTCTCCTCCTCTTCCTCTTTTTCCTGCTTCAGCTTCTTCTCAAGTTCAATTCTTTTTCTCTCCTCCTCTTCCTCTTGTCTCTGTCTTTCCTTCATCCTCTTCATCTCTTCCTCTTTTTCCTGCTTCAGTTTCTTCTCAAGCTCAATTTTTTTTCTCTCCTCCTCTTCCTCTTGTCTCTGTCTTTCCTTCATCCTCTTCATCTCTTCCTCTTTTTCCTGCTGCAGTTTCCTCTCAAGCTCAATTCTTTTTCTCTCCTCTTCCTCTTGTCTCTGTCTTTCCTTCATCCTCTTCATCTCTTCCTCTTTTTCCTGCTGCAGTTTCCTCTCAAGCTCAATTCTTTTTCTCTCCTCTTCCTCTTGTCTCTGTCTTTCCTTCATCCTCTTCATCTCTTCCTCTTTTTCCTGCTGCAGTTTCCTCTCTAGCTCACTTCTTTTTCTCTCCTCCTCTTCCTCTTGTCTCTGTCTTTCCTTCATCCTCTTCATCTCTTCCTCTTTTTCCTGCTGCAGTTTCTTCTCAAGCTCAATTCTTTTTCTCTCCTCTTCCTCTTGTCTCTGTCTTTCTCTCAGCTGTTCCTCCTCTTGTAGTCTCCTAAACCTCTCTCTTTCCTCAGCCTCCTTTCTTAATTGTTCTTTTTTCCTCTCCTCCTCTTTCTTCCGCCTCTCCTTTTCCCTCTCCTCCTCTTGTTTAAGCCTCTCTTCTTCTTCTTCTTTCTGTCGCTGCTGTAACAACTCCATCCGTCTTACTTTTTCCACTTCTTCCTCTTTAAGCCTTTCTCTCTCCAACTCCTGCATTCTCTGTCTCTCCATTTCCTCCTCCTTCAGCCTAAGCTCGTCTCTCTGTTTTGCCTTCTCTTTCTCCCTCTCTTCATTTAGTTTATGCCCCTCTTCTAACTTTAACCTTGCTTGTTCGCTCTCCTCTTCCTTCTGTTTTTTTTCAAATTCCAGATTTTTCAGTATTTTTTCTTTGTTTCTTTTCAGGTCATCGTCCTTCCTATGAAATATTCCAACTCTTCTATAGACAGGCACTGAAACAGGGACATCTTCCTCAGTTTCATCCTCAGGAGTCTTTTCTTTTTCTTCCTCTTCGTCTGTGCTGGATTCAGGCTCTGAGCCCAGGATCACTGGAGGACCGCCATCATCTGCCACCACAGTACCAAAGCGAACAGAGCGACGTTTGCCATTGTTCCTTTTTGAACTGAGCCCCGCGGCTGAGTCTCCCTCATCGGCAGCAGGCAGGATGCGACTGCGTAGCTGGACATCACCTTCTGCTGCTTTGTTCTGCTCTCCGGATGCATTTGATGCACTTTCTAATGATTTATCTTCATCAACAGCATCTTTTGGTTTTTCAGTCTGGGTCTCAGTAGGTTGTTTGGCAGGTGCGACTGTTGGAAGTGGATCCACAGCCTGCGGGGATGCTTCATCTGCTTCAGGAACCTCTGGAGTTAGTTTTTGGGGTGTTATTTCTGCTGCTGGAACAGCTGCAGGCTCAGAGCTGAGAAGGAGATATTAATCCAAGTTATTCATTGTGAAAAAGTTTAATCATGATGCTTGCTTTAAAAAATTAAGACAGGACTTTTATCTAAGCTTACCCAAGCAAATTTCATTAGACTCAGAGGGCTGAGTGACCCTGTCTGTATGTGTGCACATTAAATAGAAAGGAATACCCTGTAGTGTGTTAGATTAGCTTCGCCTAAAGCCTGGAGACACTTTAAGTAACGATACGTCACAATATGTCACTTCTGATCTGTTCAAAGACTGAAAGGCAATACAAGTTACAGTTTTACAGATTTACTGCATGTGTCATAATTATTTCCTGTTTGATTCCAGATTAACTGGAAACCTTACATAAACCAGGAAGTTACTAGTCGTCTAAGAAACAGTCTAGCAAGTATCAGAGTTCACAGCTTAAGTGACTACAAACTTAAGAGCTGCATCTTTAAATGAAACAGTCAGAAACAAATACATATATATATAAAAATGGCCCATGTTATTCCCTTAAAACCTACATTTTTCAATCAGTTAAAACAATCTTTGTCTATGGTCTTCAGTAGATACAATCTAAATTCAAATTGATTGTAATAATGATAATAATAATAATAATGGATTAGATTTATACAGCGCTTTTCAAGGACACACTGATTGCAGAAGCTGCCATGCATGTCAAGGTGTCTTGCTCAGGGACACCTCAACATGAGCTCTTCAGGTCACTCTACCCCACTGAGGTGATGTTGAATTGTCTCAAACGTCTTCCTCATCATCACAATCATCAGTTTATTTATAAAGCACTTTAACACCAGCTACAGCTGAATAAACTGCTGAACATCTAAGGTAGATAAAAATAAAAACATAAAAATGCATAACAACAACAAAAAACAATTAAAATAAATAAAACCTAATAAAAGTAGTAAAATATAAAACAATCCAACCCAAATTATAATAGCTTCATCTTAATGCTATGAGCAACAAAAATGTCCATCTTTTAGAATAACAATAAAAATATGAGAAATTACTGCCCAATTACTTCAAACTGAGACTCGCAATATAAATAAATAAATACATAACCCTAAAATTGGTCATTAACCTGACAACTTCTCATCTAACCTACTAATCTGAGGAGAGAAATCTTTCCACAGTGTTGATATAGCAAGCAATGCCACACATTTACTGTGGCACACTCCCATTACAATCCACAAGCATTACACACGAAAGACAAAGGAAAAAAACACCCTCAAATCTTCCTGCCAAAACAATTCCAGACTTGCACTCTGCACAAAAATTAATTGCAACAACAGTAAGAAGCTTCCCAGTTAACACTACAAACCCCTTCATTACTCTGCGGAGCACTATCGATGTGTGCAGCCTGCAGCTGGAGTTTAAACAAATGTTATTTCTGACTTATTTTTAAATGCAGCTGTAGAAACAAAATTAGAAAAAGAGAACAATGCAAATATTTTACAGTGAATTTCTTGTGGTGAGAGGAATGACTGATTTGTGTTCCTAAATGACTGAATATAAAATATATGTGTTTGCTAAAATAATTTATAAAAAATCTAGTAATAGCTGCTCATTATTTGTGTCACAACATTGAAATGTATTTCTTGCTTGATTGCACCAGCAGGAGAATGTTCTTCTCTTTTTACTCATGTCTAGTCTTGTTCCCACACACAAAGAGCACATTTAAAAGAAGGTCTCGCTCACCCTTTCGAGCAGGTTCCAGTTGTAACTTCAGGTTTCTTCTCAACATTTGGACCCTCAGAGCCTTTTTCTGCCGCCCAGTTTCTGATCCGCTCCTTCACACCTCCTGTACAATTCATAATTTCTGGCTCCTCTCTCTTCGTCATGACCTCCGGCCTTGACGACGAGTCAAACAGAAGACTGATTCTGCGTTTTATACTGCTTCCACCACTATAATCCTCCTTCTGTCCACCAGCATCAATTACTTCTTTTGGGGTTTCTGGTATTGTCTGTTTTTGCTCTGGACTGGAAGGCGCTGACTTATCTGAACTGTCTTTGGTGCTGGTTGTGGAGACAGTAGGTTGAGAGGGGAGAGACAGACCACCTGACTCAAACTTTGAGGTGAGCTCCATGGAGATACGCTTCCTGGAACCACCACGCTGAGGTGTTGAGCTGGTTTTAGGGGCACTGTCACTGCTTCCTTCTTCAAGCTTTTGGGCTACAGAAAGCTGACTTTCATCCTTTTCTTCTCCATCTTTTTGCTCGAAGTTTGTAACAGCCTCCACAGAAGCATTGTGGTTTGTTTGGATGACATTGTCTTTCTGGACTGGCTCAGGTGCCTCTTTGGGTGGAGTCTTTTTAGGGGATGATTCTAAAATTTCAGCACTTGAATCCAGAGTAGCCTCCTTGTGAGGAGGCGCTTCACTTTCTTTGGTAGTCTTTGGTTGTTTTTCGGCAGGCGCACTCACAGAGCTTGGTTCGGGAGCTGAGACGGAAGTAGGTTTGGACGGATTGAGAGCAGAGGGGGTTAAAGGCAGTTTGAGGCTACCCGTGGCCTCTGATCTTCCAGGATGCTCTGGTTTTGCAGTAGAAGTAACACGATTTGACTTTGGCGCATGGATGGAGCGAAATCGGGTGTTCCTCTGCAAAGAGAAGGGTTTGGGAGTGAAGAGAGGTTTGGGGGTTGGAGCTGGCTTTGAGGCGTCTCCACTCTGGGAAGCCTCATCAGAGCTCTCCATAGCTGAGTTCCTGAGAGATAGAGGAGGATAGAAGAGTTATTACGTCTAACTACATTAACAAAGAAAATGTTATTACTTAAGCCAACTGGTTAGGTTGATACTAAGAACTGGATGAGTCTGGTTGGTCTAGATTTTTTTAAACGAAACATTTCTTCTGCAGGGCAAAAACAAATAAATGAATCATTGTTAACAAATATTGCTTACTAAGACGAGATTTTCTGCTAGTCTCAGCCCAGTCAATCGGAATAATATGTTAGAATAAGAAACATAAATTTATAACACTTGTAGTGAATGAGAAACTACATTTTATCATTATTTATTACAGACTATAAACCCTCTGTTGTGCACCTAACTTGCACCTGACAAGCAAACAGCTATTACCATATGACTATTTACACTACACAGGTAACATAAACCTTAACGCCTGCTGATGTATTCTGCACAACTTAATGGAGGAGCTTAAACGCTAAAATATAAAACAAGTTTTCATTGTTTCCTTTTTTAAAGGGTGGAAATCAAAATTTCATGTTGAATAAAAAGTTTACATGATAACATTTACAGATTTAACATGATGATTATACCCGGGTTAGACAGTGGAAGAGAACGGCTCTTTGCATTTGCCATTTTACTTCATGTTCTGTGCATGAATCAACCCAGGCAGGTGGCTTTAACAGAAACTCAACGGGCCTTATGAGTCATTACATGTATCTCATGTGATACACAGGAATGACACAATCACACCACGTCTCTCACTGAAGTGAAAGCCCTGTGAAATAAAGCGCAACCGCCCTCAGGGTTTGAAGATGGGCTGAAATCTGCTGCACCTAATACTGCAGGCACCATATGCAGCATGTGGTAAAGCTTGTATGACTTTTTGAACAAACCGGTAAGTCCAAACCACACAATATAACACTGTGCAACACTTACAGCATTAAATTGCACACCCTCATGTCCATATGCAGCTGGCTGGCATTATTATTATTATTTATTTATTTATTTATCTTTTATATCCCAAACAACATTCTGCATGCGCACTTTTGTTTTGTTGCTACACAGCTTGAAAACGCAACACCTCTGGGTATGATTTATATTGTGTAATGAGATCAGCCGTCCAAATAACGAGTCCTGTTTGTTTCCACCCCCTCTTTTCCCCTTACAGATGAATTCCTACCACACAAACACCCTCAACTGCAGTTATAGATTGCTGGAGTTAATTTAATGGATTTAATGGACTCGGTGGGAATCTCTATGCAGCAGCTCTTTACTGGCAGGCTTTTAGGCTACTTTATCTTTGTTTGCTTTTGGTGTCTGTTACTCTGTCAAGGCTATGTTACTCTGGCTGCTTTCGGTGTTTACATTTGGTTCATTTTTGTGTGATGATTCGAGGCCCACTTAGTTGAGGATGAATTTAGTCTCATAGAGCCAAACTTCGCGACGTAATGAGCCGCATTTGACATCAAAAAGCTAAATGACCGGTACACGTTTCATTAAGCCCTGTTAATAAGTTACTAATAAACACGTCAGCGCTGAACTCCCAGTCAATGAACCAAGCAGCGACCACTGAAACGTGAGATAAATCAATGTAACATCATGTTTAATTCAAACGAGTCCTCTACGCGAAACGTAAAATATTTTACAAGAACACATTTAGAGGAGTCACAACCAGGATGCAACCCAAATGATTATATCAAGCCGTAAATGCACCTGCTCCTCAACGTAGCCTTTCCCATCTCAAAAAATAATCATTTTGTTACAGGGATAAAGTTTCCTTTTCTTTACCTCTTGTCTTCACGCAGGCATACAGGTGGATGGAGGAAGGAAGCGGGAATAAGTAACAAAAGAAAACTCTTCCTCGGCTTTCCGCAAACGTCTCGCCTGCTGAGCTGTTGTCAGTTTTCTCTCCTTCTTTCTTTCTATTCAAGTCATTCAGAGTTAAAAGACGTCAGACCGCTGCTGCACCCAGCAGTCACTCCCTCTGCCCCCCTCAGGTCGAACATAAACGCTCCGGCGTCAAGTCTCTCAGAGAAACACCGCGAGACAGGAAGTGGTGAGTACATATTTCAAAGCAAAGCGCAGTGACTGCACGCTTTGCTCTGTCTCACCTCCTGTGTTGTTATGATGAACTTATATGAATGTTTTATGTCACAATGGGGAAACACCTCCCCAGCTGGTTGAAATTGAGAAGGTTAAGATCTTCTGAGACTTCCAGATACAGACCGATAAAATGGTGGTGGCCAACCAACCAGACCTTGTGATCATGGATAAGCAGCAAGGGAAAGCCGTAATAATTCATGTAGCCATCCCCAACGATGGAAATATTACGAAAAAGGAGCATGAAGAACTGGAGAAATACCAAGGATCAAAGGAAGAGCTGGAGAAAGCCTGGAAGATGAAGGCAACAGTAGTACCAGTGGTCAGAGCACTGGGGGCCGTGTCCCTCACACCGGAGAAGTGGCTCCGACAGATACCTGGAGAAAGATTAGACGCCTCTATCCAGAAGAGTGAAGTCTTAGGAACAGCTGAGATACTGCGTAGGTCCCGCAAGCTCCCAGGACTCGGGTAGAGGACTCGAGCTGGTATATATATATATATATATATATATATATATATATATATATATATATATATATATATATATATATAATTTGACGTTTTGGGTCAATCATTATTGATTGTATATCCTACCATTTCTGTTAGAACACTCTATGTTTGGTTAATTTTCAGTGTGAACAAACAAGAAAAGTCATCATACCTCTGGGGTTCGAGGACAAAAACTGTATTTCAATAAGTATGAGAAGGTGCGTACCTTTAAATATGAGCAAATGGATTAAAACCTACTTAATTCTGAATAAAAACAGTGACAATAAAGTTCCTCATGAAAATTTGAACCGGAAGTATTATGTCATTTTCCCAAGCTTCACTGCATTTTGGAAGGTAATGGACCGGATAAACGGGTTCTGTCTACAGCCACTTTCCTCTCCCTGAGAGGAAAGGAACAGGATCGCTGCGACTCTTGTAGCTTTATTGATGATGCTGATGCTACCTGGGGCTTTTAAACAGCAGGAACTGCCTGTCAGCTCTCACACAGTAAACATGTATTTGCATAACACCTGGGCCTTTACAACATTAATTTTGCATTGGCTCTGTGCGCATCAGAACAGAAAACACCACACATGAACTGTCACAAAATCTGAGTAGCTAAACTTCTTAGATCTTACCTAAATTTAAACTGTTATGAGTTAAGTGTGTTATTGTTGGATCGGCACCAGGTGTGGTTGATGGCTTTAAATAAAGTCAAGCAAAAATGCATTTGTTTATAACAGCAAATATACTAATCTTTTCCGGAATACTTAACACAACTACATAACTAAAATAATGATCGATATTATTAGTCTTAATTTAAATTATTCCCAATTCATATTAGTTTATGCCTGCTTATAAAGTTTATACTCCATTGTAATTAATTTACTGCTATGCTAACACAAAACGGTGATTATTTCTCCCCTTAATAATATCAACTGTTGTATTATAAAGTTGGAAAGCCCGATTAGTCACCGTTACAGTGATGTATAACATGTAAGGATCATACATGTGTGGAATTAGCAATACACCTCAATGTGTGGGTAGTGCCCCCCAAAATGTGCATCTGTAAAGCGTAAAA
Organism: Melanotaenia boesemani; assembly: GCF_017639745.1. Lineage (NCBI taxonomy): Eukaryota > Metazoa > Chordata > Actinopteri > Atheriniformes > Melanotaeniidae > Melanotaenia > Melanotaenia boesemani. The sequence goes on from NC_055684.1 coordinate 34,981,479, forward strand.
ATATCCAATATGTGCTGTAGAGTGCAATCTTCCAATCCACCAAACAACTCAAAATATGAGTGAATTCCAACAGGACAATGTTTCAGGGGATTTTGGGACATTTTAGGGGGCTACTATTCACACGTGTTTCTCATTAGAACCATCATTGTTACAAGTTGTCTCTCATTGTAAAGCTGTTTAACCATGTTTTCCAACGATCACAACACCAATTAGTATTATTAAAGGGGAGAAATAATAATAATAAAAAAAATCTAACTTTTTGTGCTAACTTTAGTTTCTTTGTAGATTATGATTTTACGTGCTCTTTCACCTTGGTAGAACAAATTATCGTTTCAGTGTGTTAAAAGTTTTAAAAAGTGTGTTATTTTTGCACACTACAAGAATTTAATTTTACGTAATTGCGTACTACTTTATTCAGAAGTTTTATACTTTATACTTAGCCTGTGTAAAATGTTAGTATTACTACTTTTGCGTGGGGTAATATTCTGGGCAGTATTCAGTCTTCTGGGCAGTATTCAGTCTTCTGGGAAGAACACTGGCTTAAAAAAACAAACAAACAAACAAAAAAAACCAACAAGATTTATGTATTTATTTATTGGAATTAGCCAGTCCTTGTTTTAGATGAGCTGAAGGGTTGTATTATCGCCCCCTGCTGGACGTTTAAATAAAGCGCTTCGCGCCCTCAGGCTTGCTGAACGAGTTGCCATGGCAACTGTACAGCATGCGCTTACAAAAACAAGAGCTTGACCGTTCGCCGACAGTTCTCTCGACATTCGACATCTGCGACGCCATCTTCCTCTTCTTCTTCCACCGTTTATCAAGGTGGGAAAACAGCAGGCGCTCGTTAAGACGAAGAGAATCCCAGGACAATCAGGTATGAGCGGAGCCAAAGCCCGCAGCGACGCTCCTGTTGCTGAAAATGTCTCTGGCGGCGGGCACAGCGCTGCGGCTCCTTCACGGGACCGCAAGCCCGGCGGGGGGGTCCTGAAGAGGTTTAAGTCCCGACGGAGCCAGGTGGACAGCAGGCCCGTGACGGAGGAAGACCTGCGGACGCAGAGTGGACACATCACGCCAGAAGATGTGCTGGGACTGCGAGTAGCTACGAGAGGTTTGAGTCACCTTGTTGGTGGTTTACAGGGTTTTTCTTTTCGCTGTAATAAAATGCAAAAATGTAAACGAATGCGTCAAATTCGCATGTGAAAATACACTAAATCACAATCAAACGGGCTCACGTGCCTGTCATTTTAGAATGGAGTTAATGCAAACATGATATAAATTTTATAAATGCATTGACACATTTGGCTTTTGTTAGTTTTTATTATCAATAAACACTAGTTGTATGACAATATAGGCTTTGTTGTGTTATGTTGGTTGTGCTGAAAAAAAAGTTATTATTAGATAATCTTTTAAAAGTTGCAAAGCACTACAGTGGCATCAGAGCCAGGACTGATCAGGAAGACCATCTCTCTGTGGTTTCTGCAAATAGAAAAATAACAGCACGAGTCTTATCTATGTCATGGCCTACATTTACAGCTGTTCGGTAAACATATGAAATATGGAAGGAAATTAAGCTACAGAAACTAAATTGAAAGCTTGATAGCATTAAAGAAAAGCATAAAAAAGAGGCTGTGAAACATATTTTGTTGTCTTTTGTTGGAATATCCTATTTCCTGTGTGAGCTTATAATGACACAGTAGCCCCGCAGGTTGCCTCATCTTTTAGTATTGTACCTATGTGTGTATGCAAAGTTGGGTGTTTCTGTGTACAAGCAAATTTATCATTTGAGCTTTAGCAAAGTTGGGCACAGGTTTTGTATGTTATTGAATATTTCAAGGCAGCAAAGTTGGGTTTTGATAGACCACACATGACTACAGCAATGTAAAAATAATTATTTTCCATCTTCTGTCATCTGTCTGTTGCTGTTACAGGATACCTCTGTAAACCTGAGGACAACATTTTTAACATCGACTTTGTACGCTTTAAGATCCGAGACCTGGAGACCGACACAGTCTTATTTGAGATTGCTAAACCACCACACCCAGGTACACCATATTCACACACTCCTTGTACGGTTTTATTCCTGCGCTTTAAAAAGATGCGGCAGCTCTGCAGACAACAGCTTGTTGCCGCCTTAAAATAAATGACTGGAAGCAGGTTTCAGGGTCAGGAAACGTCAGTGAAAATAGTCTTCACTGTGAATAAAATGTCTTGATTTGATCTTGCTGTTTCCAGATGATGAAGAGGAAAACAGAGAGGGAGATGCCAGTGCGGGCCGATTTGTACGCTACCAGTTCACACCGGCCTTCCTGCGACTGAGGACTGTGGGAGCTACGTGAGTGACTCACACATCAACCACTCTCACATAAGAAAAACACTCTGACCTGTTCCACACACAAACAATGAAAACAAATGCAGCATTATCTCCTGTCAGCTACTCACCTTACTGGTTGTTTTTCCACTGAGAGCTGACAATAATAGCATAATTACAGTGAAGAATTACACTCGTAACATCTTGACCTAACTTTTCCTCTCTATATTTCATCAGAGTGGAATTCACTGTTGGTAATCGGCCTCTGAACAACTTCCGCATGATTGAGAGGCACTACTTTCGAGATCATCTGCTAAAGAGCTTTGACTTCGACTTTGGTTTCTGTATCCCAAACAGCCGTAACACCTGTGAACATATCTATGAGTTCCCTCAGTTATCAGAGGGCCTGGGTGAGTCACGTTTTAAAATCAACACCTGCCTGGCTCTTCCTTGTCCATGTTATGGCAGTATCTGCATGTACTGGTTCTACATGATTCAAGGAGAAGGTAGCTCACACCTTTTGTTGTCTGTTCCCGCCCTTTGCTAATAGTAGTCCACTGATGCAGGTTTTTTTTTAAGCTACAATTATACAAGCTGCTTCATTTTAATCAGTCAAATGGTATAGATGCAGACAACTATACAACATCGATAAGATAATTAAAAGTAAGCATCAAGTAGCACTTTAACATCAGTAAGCATAGAGGAGAGTCAAGTCCTGCTGCTGCTGATTGTCATTTACTGGTTTACAAATGAGTTCATCACATCAATGCTGGAAAAGAGAGGAGCAACAGTCGCAAAGCAGGTTCAAAGAGTACGAAATGAGGAGGGACAGCGGCGGCCTTCAAAAGACTGTAGATGGCCACTGAGGAGATCAGAGAATAAAGGCTTGTTTACAGGTTGCTTGACAGCAGTGTTCTGTCGCACAAAAAGACACATCCAAACCTCAGAAAATGTCAAAGTTGCCTTTCGGCTAAATAAGTTTGTATTTGTGCATTGAAGAGATCCACAGCCAGCATGAGTAATGAATATAGAGGAGGCAAATTGTAAATGGACTGTACTTATATAGATCTTTTCTAGTGACGATGCTTTTACATTACATTCACACAGACATTGATACAGCACTTCTATTGTTATGATACTAAGTGCTTTTTAACCTATCACACACATTCAATTTATTACATTCACATAGACACACCGGGAGGCAACGTGGGGTTCAGTGTCTTGCCAAAGGACACTTTAGCATGTATCATGGGAAGCCTGGAATCGATCCACCGACTTCCTCGTGAACTACAGCCAACAACTTGAGTTTATTGTCTTTTTATCCTCACAGCCACGCTACCTAAAGGCTGCAGCTCATAAACACCCTGAACTCTGAAAAAAGAAGAAACAAGCAAAATACAGGCGGAAAGGGCAGAAAAATACAGCGTCACGATTATTGGTTTCTGAGATGACTGAGATAGACTAGCTTCAGTCCATATGTTTTACTTTAGAATAGAAATACTTTATTAATCCCTTCAGAGAGCCCTCAGGGAAATTTTATTTGTTTTAAAACAATCTGTCTTTACTTAGTGTACTAAGTGGTATTTTACAAGTTTTTAGCAACCTGCTATTGAGATTTACCACGAAGTGTCTGAGGCAGACTGGCTGAATTGAAACACTGCTCCACCTATCACTCTATAGCTCTTTAAACCCCATTCCTAAAGTTTGTCAACTCCCTGAAGTACTGAAATAAAATAATTAGACTTCAAGCCTGATTTGATATTGAGCCAAGTTGTTATATGCACTTTTGAAAGAGTTATTGGTTGCTGCAGTCATTCCAACTCTCCACATTAAGAATAAAGAAATCCTTTCTAGCACAACAGGACAGTACATGGAAGGAAAATGTAAAAAGATATCTTAAGGCTTCTGTTTTTTAAGTAGCCAAACCAAGTGACTTCCCAAATCCTGACAGTCTGTGCAAGTTTAATGCCTTTTTTCATTTACCTAAAATCAAATCTATTTCTAATTCCCTCAAAGAGTTATTCAACATCAAACACAAAAAGGAGATTATAGGACCCCCACCCAAAAAGGCTCAAAATTTGGTGTATTTGAGCTAACTTAGAAAAAAATCCTTAACATATGTCCTCGTGCATAAAACACATGATGACTAAATTGGCCCAATGGCTTTTTTGTATGGCAAGACGTCTAAAAGATAATTAGATTATCTACAGACTCCTGAAACAGCAAACAAAAAGCCCTTGGATATGCACTTACTGGCAGGATACCACCAGTATTGTTCCATATTTTTAACATTTTAAATGAATCAGTTGAAATGAAGCTGTTGTTTAGATTTCATTTCATCCACCGGTGAAATCTGAGTTTAGAAAGTTGTTTTCATATTAACTGGTACTGTAGCTTGTCCAAGTCACAACTAAACAGAAAGTTTCTGTGTTTCTAACACACTGAACTTCTAACCATCCTTTTGAAGACTAAAAGTTCTTAGACACCCAAACTAAAAATAAACTGATTTTCAAGCAAAAGCTCAAAGATGAATTTACAGACTTCAGTTCAGATGTTTGTGTGATATCCAGTTTAGTTTGTAAGGAAATTGTATTATTGATGACAACATTTAGGGCTTACTGGGAGTTTCTATCAAGTTTCTATCAAACCATTGTGGTTTCAACAGAATTCCAAACTCTTCCCAATGAGCAACATCAACCCAAATATTTGTACATTAAAGTTATTTATCATTACTGAACCTGTACCTTAAGTGACTTTTAGTTATATGCCGTTTGTATTGCATGCATTTTTAAAAATCCTTTACTGGGACATTAACATGCACATATTGTTTTGCAGTGCGTCAGATGGTGGAGTGTCCGTACGAAACCCGGTCAGACAGTTTCTATTTCGTCGAGAACAGACTGGTCATGCACAACAAGGCAGACTATGCTTACAATGGAGGACAGTGATGTCTGCCCGCTTGTGCAAATGCTCTCCCAAACATGCCCAATCACATTTACTTAAATACACGGACACACTTGCATGCACATTACCTAACATGCAGCTCTAAGACTGCACGTGGTTGTGCGGTCTTTTGTGTTTGTAAAGATGAATTTCCAGACATTGAGATCTATTTTAGGGGGTGTATTTGATATTGCTGAAGAGTGATTTTAGTTTCTTCTTACAAAAATACAAAACAGCTTTAATGAAGAGACACAATGTGTTAATTTATATACTTTCAGTTATTGACATCTCTGATGTGAAAAGAGGGCTGATAATTAGTAGCCATGTAACATGTGTTTCTAACAGGCCAAATGGCTATTAAATAGATGCTTAGTCTCTTTTTAAGTGTCCTAGCATCCATTTAACACACACACACACAGTCCCTAAGTGGCACACACGGTTTTTACCGTTTTTTGTTTGTCAGAAGCAGCTGCTCTCAGAGCTGCCGTGTCCATAATCCACTCCAGACAACATCAGGGGAAGAAAGAGAGAAATCATCTACATAAACACTCCTGTCAGACACACATGGCCTCTCCTGTGGTCTCCTCTCCACCTCCCTCAATACAACAGCACAAGAGTCTGATCAAAGGTTATTTGTTTATTTATTTTTTACTTTTACATTCATGTCTTTTTGGTTGCAACATGAAAATAGATCAGAAAATAGTTAACTCATTTCTGTCACTACAGTTTAACCAAACAGTTGAAGGCAGATTCAGGGAAACCAAGCTGCAGATGTCACAATGCATGTGTTGATGTGGGAAAAAAGGAAGGATTTTTAACAAATGATCTTAAAATGACGATTGAAGCTCTTCACTGTAAATCAAAATGAAATGTTGTTATTTATCAACTTGTATTTTCCATTCTTTAACTATCAGACACGAATCAAAAACATCTGAAGTTGGCATTTGTCTTGAAATTGAGCAAATGTTTTACTTTTTTTTGTTTTTCTTGCTTAATGGTTGTACCTTCTCTTTGTACTTTGTGTACTGGTGTTCAGGATAAAAGCTAGTGTTTGTAATATATATATATATATATATATATATATATATATATATATAGTTTGTAAAAACTAAGAAAATAAACATACATTTTCAGATACAAATTATGTTTGTCTCATTTCTGTTAAGTTAAAACAGGCAAGAACAGAAAATCCCGTAAGTGGCCACTGGGGGGAGCTATACTACAACAGTCACAGCTTGTCAGGGCACATTCATGCATAATAATAGATAAATGGTTATTATTATTATTATTATTATTGCTGTTGTTGTCAAACATATATGTTAATTTCTGACAGTTACTTAAAACCTCAGATGAGGTTATGACTTGCTCTCTTGGCATTCATCTATGGCTGTTTTCACTGCACAAGGAAAAACATGTAAAATTGTCTAATCCTTAATTATTATTGTGCCTCATGTAATGAACATTAAATGTATTTTAAATGTATTCTTATGCTTTTGATTTTCCATTTCTGAAGTTGTGTTGGATTTAAATCAAAGCTCTCTTGTTTATTCCTTCTCGTATCGTGTCATCCTTCACAGGTCGATATCTCAAACCTCCAAGTCTTTTCCCCCCTCTTCTGTTTCTGCTTCTCTCCACACCTATGCAGCTCTCACTCCCTCTCACTCTCGCTCTGTTTTTTTCTCTCCCTCTCTTTTCTTTCCTCTTCTCTCACCTGGTAACCAGACCTCTGGAGAGAAGTGTTGAGTTTCCACTTTCCCAGAGAAGAGGACAATCTGAACCACACAAAGACCCACAATGGACCCCCTCTGCTCACTCCTCCCTTTGCTCCGTCACTGCACAACTGTACACACACAGAAACACACACCGAGAATACACACACCCTCTGTCTTTATGTGCTTTTCCCTCCTCATTTGATTCTTTGTGCTGTTTTTTGTGGGATGCCTTTTCTCCTCTTTTCAGCTAAATCATTTTTATTTAATTCCTGTACTAGTTCCCACTGATACTGTACCACTTTTCACCTTTCTCTGTTCCTTAACTTCAGTTTTAATCCTCCTTGTAATATTACATTGGTGCTTTGAGATAAAAGGCAACTGCTGATCACCTGCTGAGATGTCCCATCATCTTTAAATGTTATTGTGAATCTTTGTTGTTGCAGCTGTGGCCTTGAGGCTATGCAAACAGGAAGTGGTCAAAGTTTTCAATTTTACAGCCAATATTACTGATTTTTGGACACTTACACACTGTCATGGTACAATAGTGTCATAATCTGTATAAAACCTTGTCTAAATTTAAAACATTTTTGCTTTTTTTGCATTATCTTTTGCCTCTTTATTTGCCACATGCTCCACTTTACTTACCATCTTGTTGCTAATGCTGGCTGCCAAAAGCTGTGGAAGAGTGGTGAGATTTCTCCAAGACTACTAAACAGTGACTGCAACATAAATGTAAAACACTGTCGAGACAAAAGAAAAAACAAGTCAACAAATAACTGATTTAGCACAATTTGATACACACAAAACTACCATCATTTATATCAAAAAGTCATATTTCTAACATTATAAAATGATTAAAATGGTAAAAAAAACAACCCAAAAAAACATTTTACAGGGTAAAACAGAAGTTGGGGCATCCCTGTGTGATATCACTTAAATATTCAATCATTAGAAACTGTACTGCCTCATAATAACTGTGACTTCTAAGTTTAGTTAGTAAGTTATTTTTATCTTATGAACAATAAAATACAAAAACATTTGAAAATGCATGCCCCAAAGTCAAATTCGCTGCAACATACTTGGACACACAAAGCAGAACATAAACTAAATTGAGTACATCTGATTTCCATCATGATCAACATACCAGTGTACACTAGCAAGGTCTTACTTGGATCCATGTTCTGTCTCTGTATATCTGTATTGGGGTTTCTCATAGAAATAATTGCTTAAAGAAATAAAATAAATGCAATTGTGAGACCTCACAAAGTTATAAAAGGTATAAAAATGATTAGAGACCAAGTAAAAATCTGAAAGCACAGCTGCAGCAGCAATCAGGAGGTACAGAATGAACCTCAGTAACAGTAATAAGACCTCCTTAAATGGCACTGTGGACAGTATGCCACTTTCACAACGTAGCTCTGACAGTCAAGATGTGGACTTGGTACAAAGGTTGTTCAGAGGAAATCTGAATGTCTATGACAGCTCAGGCACAGTGAGGGATCTACATAACACCAACCTCTGTACAGTATCCAAGAAAGATACAGCAACAACAAATAAAATAAAAGAAATTTGCTCTTTGACATGAACTGTGTGATAACACTTTGATGGAGAACATAAACAGTTGCTTGATGAATATTGGGAACACAATCTTTGGTCAGATGAGACCAAAATAAACTTGATGGCTCAGATGGCAGGTTCAAACAAAAACAGCATGTTTACACTAAACCTGCCGAGGTCTGCAACAGTCAATGCATAGTCCTAATGAGTGAAGGTTGAGGGATGATTACATTTATAGATTAATTTTTTGTGACTATTTTCAAAGCAGATCACAACACTGACTAAGAAGACAACCTCTAGTTTGTGGGATCTTAGTGGAAGAGCAATATTCCTGCAAAATAACAAACTACTACACACTCAAAGCATGGCACAGACGTTTCTAAAGATTCTTAATCACCTTCCTGAATTAAATTCAACAGAACTTTTGGTAATTATCTTAAATAATTTTACATTAAAGAAGTGAAATTTCAGCTGTGTATTATAAATTTCCAAAGTTAAGTCTACATACACAGGCTGTATATAAATGTGCATATAAGTTAAACCCAATATTTATTATGGAAAACTTGAAGCAACCTGCAGATACAAAAAGCATTTTTGATTTTACTTAACTCTCACTTTTTTATTTCTTTAGAATGAGTAACAAATGATGGTGTGAATACCTCATGTGTCAGTTGCTCATTAGACCACAAAGCAGGGCGCAATTTAACTGTGAGCTCATAAATCAATAACCACAGCCTTCCATCAGGCTGTCGGGCCTGCACACTGCAGCACACACATAAAACAGCTGTACTGTACTGAACTGTGTCTGGGTATAACAGGAATCTCAATATATCCAGATTGACTCCTCATAATTCGGATAAGCGTGAGTACAAAAGCATTCAAGGCAATAAATACACACACTTTCCAGGGATGATTTGTGCATTCCCAGGCCTTCGTAGGATTCATTTCAGCTGGCAGTTGTGGATTGACACACACGCACCGGAAACAACAGGACAGGTGGGATAAATCAAGCTCATTCACTCCACCCCTTGTACAAAAACACACACAAACACACACACACACATATCTTAGTACCTGACTTCCCCATATATTCTGCTTAGTGAATCACGCCACATGGAGATTAGGAGTGAGAGGCACTGCTTTATTGAGGTTCCCCCAAAACACACACACACACACTCTCTCTTTCACACACATGCATATCTACACACAAGCAGGGGAACGGTGTGGGGGGGGACAGTAGTCTCCTATAAATAGAAGCTAGGAATGGCGTTGATAGGTCCCATGAAAAGAAATGGAGGGGGGAGTGGAAAAAGGATTAAAAGAGATACAGGGACACACTGCGACTCCTCTTCTACGTATTTGTCAGTGAGGTACTTCGAAGAGAGGTTGTATGGCTTTCTTACCCCTCCTCAAGTAAACATACACACAGACACACACTTTCCCTGATAAAACAAAAAAAACACCATTCATCCTTGCTCCCCACTCTCTCTGTCCACATGCCATCTTCATTTTTCTCTCTCTCTTCCTTTCCTGTTGCTTTTCTCTCACCCTGCTCCCCGCTGTGAGATCCATCAAGTGTTAAACCTACATCACCCGCAAAGAAACGATGAGTCACCACACAGACTTCTCTTTTAGGTCAGCACGATGATGGTCTCAGAGATGGCCGTGACTCCATCTGGATGTGTCATTATGCCATTCCCTGCAACAGCTCTGTGACTTCATCTCACTCCTGAAAGAGGTCAAGGTAGACATGAGGGATGATGCATCCGCCCTAAATATGAGCGAGCATCAGTTAAAGTTCATTCAAGATCACAACTACATTTTGAAACGATGTTGAGCAGGGGTGGGGAAGAGGCATATGGAGGTTTTATTTGAGTAATTTTTGGACTGGGTACTTGCTGTAATTCAATGTCACACCCAGCAAAGCTTTGTAGATGTGACAAGAGATAGGAGATAATTAGTTATCTCCAAGTTAATGATGCACTCAGAGCAGCAGTGATGGATAGGCAGTCCTTTAACAAACTGTGATTCCCATACCAATTTCCATGGTGGCAAGTGCAGTATTGACAATCTGTCTTTAAGTGTTAGGTCTCTGCTGATTTGTACCCAGAAGCCAATGTGTAGCATGTGTGTGTGTGTGTGTGTGTGTGTGTGTGTGTGTGCTGTTCCTATGCTCGTCCGCCCAGCCGTCTGTCTGTGTGGTATTACAGCACAGATTTCCGCTGCTGCTTACCCCCATGCGGCTGTCAGACAGAAATAGTCCTGTGTCATTAAGGTAGATAGGCTGTGGTGTGTTTGCACTCACAGGAAGCCCACAGCCACTTTTTGGAAGCCTCTCAGAGCCTCCTAGCATCATCAGTCCACTTTGTTTTGTGTGCGTATGATTAATAAAAGGTTAACTCAACCTTCAGTCAACTGTTGCATGTAAATCTCCCCTTCAATCTCTTCCTTCCTTTGCCTTTCTCTCCTCCCTTTGTCTCTCTGCTTTTGCCACACCTTCCCCCTCAGGGATGCAGGGATTGTGATTGGAGAATGGAGGCGGAGCTCCTGGCACATTCACAGGTGTGCTCACTTCCTCCCATCTCCTCTCTCATGTAATGATTTCTTCAGCTCACCACCTGCCAGGTGAAAAATACACCCACAGCAAATGGTATGCTTTAAAATGGCCTCCTGGCTTCCGCTTTAAGGGAGCTTTTGCTTGTTCAAACATTCCATTTTTATCCTTTTTCATTATCCGCCAACTGCTTTCAATTTAGTGAGGTCTTTCAGGAACTACTTGTTACTTGTGTACATTTTGCATCACATTCAAATGATGGTTTCTGACTCTAAAAAACGTGCTTGAGCTGAGACACACAGCTTGTCGCTTTTTTTAGACCATCAGACCATGGCTTTCTAACTCTTTTTCTAAGGAGACCCCCCTCTCAGTGCTATTTCAAAAAGCCTCGAGGGTGGTGGAGAGCAAGTCCCAGGCCCTGATAGGTCAGAGGGCGCTCACAGACAAAAGCTTCGCACTCTGGGTCAGCTGCAGTCAAGGAAACAAAAGCAGTGAAGACCTGGATTAGACAAACAACTGCAGGGTTTTGAGGTGGCATACTGACAACAAGACAGAAATGGAGATTGGATAGAGCAGAGGAGGGCAGTGAGTGCACTGAAAACCTCTCTCACACATGCCCACACACACACACACACAATCCACAGTTGTGTAAATTTTACCTCCACGTATACTTTGCCAGATTTTTAAATCAGCCAAAACTGTTGCTTAAGCTCATAAAACAAGTCAAAGTTTCTCAAGATGGAAAAATCTGTTTCTTATTGTTCTAATTTGCTGTTTCCTTAAACTAATAATCACGCATAAAACCGTACTTACTTTTTGATATCAGAAGCCCAATAATTTTGCTTAAATCTTTGGCTTTTCAAAGCGCCCAAACTTGTTTCTTCCCCTCCCCCATACCACTGTCTTTCTCCTCTCTTTTTTATTCAGTGCCATTGATCATGCATGCAGAAATTCAGCACGCCCAGCCATGGCTCCAGCCAGGATAGGTTAGCTAGTGCGAGGCCCTGTCCTACATACTGTTCTCTCGCTATGGTCCGCCAGGCCACAGTTGCACCCTCCCCCTGACCTGCCTCTCCTCCCTGACACACACAAACACCCCGCGGCCCTTCACAGAACCGGTACAAGCACAGATCATCATGTCGTGCTGGGAATGTTCACTCATCACGACTAAAAACTTTCAGTCAGGTGGAGAAAGAAAGATTTTTGAGCACTTTTTTTTTGTCCACATCTCTTTTGTGGACAAAAAAAAGTTGTTCAATTTCAATTATGTGCTACTATAAATACTCAAAGGGCATAAATAAAGTAATTTTCTGGCCTAAAGTAGTCCTTTCCAGCACTAGACAGCATTATTGTGCAAGATTTAATGTTTTCTTTGTCAAGGTCAGAATATGATGAACCAAGTGCAAGCTCTTGGTTTACATTTGTCACAGCAGCTGAGGTAGAGGATGAAACTGCTCAGCTGACCAGGCTTGGCCCTGCCAAGAGTATGGCTGACTTAGAGGTAATGCTGCTAATCTGGCACTTAGCTGGTTAGGACAGCCTGTCACATAGTGAGGGAGAAAGAAATTAGGTGAGATCAGGTTTAGATGGGGACTGGACCATGATTGGGTGACTGGATGACAGATGTGTGATGTTGAGCACAGCTGTTTTGGATGTGATGAATCACAAAGGAACAGGTGATCCGAGGGCTGCACTCGAGTTGAGGACACAGGAAAGGATGACTGGTGGAACAAGAAAAACCCAAAAGAGCTGGATACATGCTGTTTTCAAATATTAGTTATTATAAAAAAAAATGTTATGACACCACTGAATAACTGAATGTAAGATTACATCACATTATATTACATCATGTAAGATGAAAATATTACATCATATAAAATAATATCAGTTTACATTGTATATGACTGTGATAAAACACAGTGACTTTTATCACAACAAATTACATTACATGAGGTTGTGTGCACCATAAATGATCAGGTCACATTTATTCAAATGGGATCACATGACACACATCACATGGGATCAAATAACATTTACACATGGACAGCAAACCGGACGTGACTGAATTATGCAAACTAAAAATTCTCAGTCACGTTGTAGAAAGATGGTTGTTGGTATTATGTTTACAGATTTGCTATTTTAGAAACAACAGACCCCTGGGCAGTGATGAGACCTTAGCAATAATACATAAATAAAAAAAAAGAAAAGAAAATATACATGATCAACCATTAGGTGTCAAATAAAAAGCTTTTTTTTTAAAAAAAAAAAAAAAAAAACTTCTTTATTCTATTTGTGTGTGTGTGTGTGTGTGTGTATATATATATATATGTGTGTGTGTGTGTGTGTGTATAAGAAAGTCTTGCATTGGAAATAATAAATAAAAATAGCAAAAATCCAGAAAATTCTGAAAGCTTCAATGATTAGTTTTTGGTTTTTGAATGAAAGTTTATGCACATTGAAAAAAAAAAATAGAGAAAAAAAGGCCCGTCTATGGGTTGAAAGCATAGCGAAAGGATCCTCCATGAAGATACAAAACAACTTTATTCATCAAATCTTCCTCCAAGTGCACACACTCACTCACAGTCAGTAAATGTTTTGGAAGATATGCTTTTATGTTTACACATTATCTCATTTTTGATCTTCCAGAGATTTCAGGAGAATCAGGGTTGAAACTGTCTCCAAGAAGTCCACAATGAATGTTCCAGACAGAGTTTGCACATAACACTAGTTTGGCTCAACTACTGAATATTCAAGTAATGTAACTGAACAACTCTAAAGCCCTTGTAACTTGCTATTTTGGGAAAAATTTAGAAAAGTTTGTTTAAAGTTTGTGTTATGACTATATGGAAGCTGTATGATCCTTCTGTTTATCTCTTTTGTGATAATATTTAATGCCTCAAAGGTTGTTTTACATCTTAAGCCATTTCCCACATGAACAGCAGAGAATGTCCATCCAACCGGTGCTGAAATCACTGTCTTGTTTGTAGCAAATCAAAAATGCAAACAAGTCTTTTTACTTATTTGTGATGATGACGAGTCTCTTCATGTTGATATTAATCATATAAATAGAAATACTTACAATATTGTCCAACATGTCGAAAGCAATACACTGACAACCAGAAACGGGTACAAAACTGCAGCTATGGTAAATTCTCTGGAAGATTGCCTGCTTTGTTAAAAAATGGACTAAGTTGGACGTTTTCTCAAAAATTGGTCAAGCTACTGAACCGTTGCATAGAGTCAGATACGTTTATGCTACCCAGTAAATGTCTAGAAAATGCAGCATTGCAGCAGTAAAAACTAATAATTCACTAACAATAACTAAAAATAATAACTAAGAATTAAAAACAAACTAAGAACAAACATTAGATATAATTAGAATAATTAAAAACAAACTAAGGAACCACATCTGGTCTTTTTAGGTCTTAAAATGAGGTAAATACAACCTCTGGTAAGCAGCTTTTGGGAGATTGGCAAGTGTCTAGAATGTTTTTAACACATTTTTTTTTTTACTAGTAAATAACATTTAAACACAAACATCATAAAACCATAAAACTATAAATACATAAAAGCAGAGATGATACAATTATAACAAATTAAGATGTATAAAATTTCTATAACAGGATGTAGACCAGCAACAACTATTATGCCACAACATCCATCCTTTGAATCATAATTTTGGTCCCCTCGTATTAAACATGAAGAATGACAATATAGAATCTTGAATTCAAAGTTTTACGTTAGTTTAAGATCTTATAGAGAAATGTCTTTTTTAAGATTATACATGAATAAGTAAAACTAGATTTTTTTTTTTAAATGAGTATAGACTACTCTATTTTTCACAGTATATAATTGGAGTGTTCCTTTGACTTTTGGGGGCACTGTGCCTTTAGTGTGTGCCCATTCAGTAATCTATTTACACACCTGAGGCCTAACCTGACACTACTGGAAGACATCACTCTTCATTATTTCCCCCTGTAGTCCCAAATCACAAAGTACTCATAAATGTAACTAAGTATAAGGGAGAGGGAAGTGGTCTATTTTTAGAAACATGCTTTTACAAAAATGGTACAGTGGTTCCTAAACTTTTTTAGCCATAACCCCCAAGATAAGATGTGTTGGTGTTCGTGAGGTAATTGTGTGATGTTTCACATGGGTCATCCTGCTGCCTTCCTCTAAATGTAAGATCCTGAAACCTGACAGAATCTTCATAAATAAGGAGGATTAACTGGTTTGTGGTGGATTACAGCTGTGACAAAACCCCCATATGGTGAAAATCAGCTTCTCTCGCTGAAATAGAGCCAAATTTTGGAATTTTAAAATCGCACCATAATAACTTTGTTTCTGGACACCGTTGTAACAAAGCACCCATATGCCCAAAATTAGCCCAATAATTCTAAATTCAGATTTTTTATATGGCGTGAGTAAAACTTTTTGTTTTATATGCTGTCATTTTTAAAATATGAACCTTATCGTGTCACAGATTAACCCTTTAGACGCCGGAGATTTTTAAGTTTTTAAGATATACTGTAAATGAGAAAAAAAAAGTTGACTATGAACCAAGAGTTGATGATGGTAGTAAAAGTACTCGTCTAATTTCATGTTGTGGCATATGGTTGGCAGCTGTAGTCCATACTTTCACTGTGATGGCTGATGAACAGCGGTCGATCGTTGACGGGCTCACATGTCTGCCATCCAGTGGTGGGAATTGGTATCCGGTTTAACATCTGAAGACATGGCCTGGTGCAGACTTTGGCGCTTAGAGGGTTAATCTCTTTGCATTAAAGGAATAATTTTAACAGCCCTAATAAAAATCCCAATTTTATTTTATTTTATAAATTTTATTTTGTTTGCACTGATCCTAGGACCTCAGTTTGGGAAAGGCTGGAATATATGGTCCTATGTGATTTCATGTATGTCCACCAACTAACTTCTCGCTTGTCCCAGCTTCTCTAAATGCGGCTATGATGCCACAACAGGTTTCTGAATAGAGGCGGAAAAAACACCCGACTGTGGATCTCACGGCAGTCAATATGCTGTAATGGGCCATGCTGTTGAGATCAACCAATGACAAGAACGGCGGGGAAACACTACAGAGAGCGCGCCAGTGGCAGCATGAATAAAGGCAGGCAATGTGCAGGAGGGAGGGGAGGGGACGGGAGGGGAGGTCCGAGGCTACGGGAAAACGAGGTGGGGGCGGAGTCTGTCTCTAAGCGTATACGCATTCGTGTGTTTCCTCGCTCACCCCTCCTCCTTTAGTCCTCCCCACCCCCACCGCCGCTGCCCCCTCCCCTCCCCTCCCCCCTCTCCCCCCCACCCCACCGCGCTGCCCGCCCCTGAGTCTGGAGCAGCAGCAGCAGTGGAAGCCTCACTGCCTCTCCTCGCCTCACAGTGCGGGAATATAGCAGCGGAGAGCAGAATGGATACGGAAGGGAGCCAGAGCAGCCTGTCCTCCGGCACGGACAACTCCCCCCACGACCCCTGGTAACAGCCTCAGCCTGTCCGGCTGCCTTTCGCTCGCCTCTCGGCCCGGTTTGAGTTCACCTTGGACTTTAGTTGAGTTCAGTGCGGAGCGAAGCCGCGCCGAGACAAAAGACAAGCACGCTGCGTGTGTGTGTGTGTGTGTTTGTATGTGTGTTTCTCTATATGTGTGGGATGGATCCACTCAGTGGAGGAGACACAGACGCACCGCTGCTTTCTGTCTGTCCCCCCAACACCACCCCCTCCTCTCTTGTTTGTTTATTTATCGCGGTTTTCCTCCAGAAGGCCACATTGCAACTTCTCCTCCATCATCTGGAAAATCCTCTCTTTTTTTCCCTCCTCTAGGGGATTATAACGGCCCGGCTGGCCGATGGGCGACTTCGCAACATGGCCGATGCTTTTCTTCTTACTTTACTGATACCATATTACACATAATTCCTTCTGATTTCTTCTCTAATGTGCCCGTGTTGTGCTCGAAAGACGCGATTTATTCTGTGTGACTCACGGCTTGTATTTCTCTCATTCAGCAAAATGTTCATCGGGGGTCTGAGTTGGCAGACAACACAAGGTGAGCTGTCCCGCACGCTACTTTAATAAGTCTGGATAAAAGCCTCCTGTTTTCTCATTTATATCTGTACCCTGACAATCGCTTTCATATTACATGTGAGGGTTGCTGAAGTTAAGCAGAAACGCTAAATAGTTAAATCAAAGCCTTCTATTCACTGAGGATCAGCTCTCGGGATTTAGACTTGCCGAGACGCAGGAGATTAAGACTGGAAATCGTGCACATACGACTTGTCTGCCTTTCCCCCCCATGTGCACTCACACTGTTCATAACCGAAGAGGACATTTTTATTAAAAGTAAACTATTATTCAGTATTAAAGCAGAAGTTGAGTTCACACTGACGCATAGGCTTCTGTTGTTTTCCTTATTGTTGCGCTCCACTGATTCCATTCATTTATTTTAAGAGCCATGAGCGCAGTCTGATGCATGAATACAGTTTATTCTTGTTGGATGGCCTGTGTTATTATCCCGCTGCTGTGTTAAAAACAGCAGCCTTGTTTGTGGACCACAGGATCTGATGAGCTACTGTGCTGTATGGCGATAAACCAATGTGCAATCTGGAGGGACACAAACGCAACGTGGTCCACCCCGACCCCATTGTGTCTCTCCGGCCACTACGAGCCCCCCTCTCCCTTCACCTCACGGGGCCTGTTGATTAACTCTCTCATCTCTTTGGTTTATTTAACATTATCTCCTCGATGCTTTCGCAGAGGGCTTGAGGGAGTACTTCTGTAAATTTGGCGAGGTGAAGGAGTGCATGGTGATGCGGGATCCCGTTACCAAGCGGTCGAGGTAAGAAGGAGGCGTGTGCGCCCAGCCGTCCTATTACTGGATGCCTCACAGTCTTCCATGCTTTTCTTTGAAGGGCGTCTGAGCTGCCATGAGTTTGTTTTCAGACTTTTATTTATTTTTTGTGTGTACTTGTCTTCTACTTTTGCAGGGGGTTCGGGTTTGTTACGTACGCAGAACAAGCTGGTGTGGAAAAGGTTTTGGCGCAAAACAGACACGAACTGGATTCCAAAACGGTAAGATTTTTTTTTTTTGGGGGGGGGGAGGGGGGGGGATTTTTGAAGAGTTTTGTGGCACCATTTGGGTAACTTTGTTTCCTGATATGGGGGTATGTGTAGCTTGTTTTCTTCTGCCTCTCGGAGCATTTTGCCTCCCACCGTATGGCTTGTAAAGTTTAGGAGTGCGTTTTGGAGCAGCCACCCCCCTCCTCCTTCTCCTCCTCCTGTCTGCTCATTTCCCCCTCCAAATCCCGGTTCAGGGCGCCAACATGAAAGCGTTCTTTCTTGGTCTTCATTGCCATGGTTACCTGGGGACCTGAATGGGGTTGGAGCCCCTGCAAAACCCTCACAGGTTTTATGTAGAGCAAGGAGCTCAAATTTTTTCTTCCTTTTTTTCTACCTAGAAAACAACAGCAACTTTTTTTTATTTTATTTTTTTAAGTGGCAGCTCTCAGGGTTTGAGAAGAGGACACAGTTGTGGCATCAGATCCCAAACTGATGCAGAGGAAGTGTGAGCCTGAAGTGAGTCTCAACTGAATTTAAATATTAATGTAACTTTGTAGAGAATGTGTTTAAAGGGCTCCTCTGATTGGAGGACTCTGAGAAATTTCTCCTCCTACACCACTGACGCATGGAAATTCAAATGTGTGTAAATGGGACAAATCACTTGCCAGATAGAGGTCATATTCACATGGAAGGTAATGGCATGAAAACGCATGTGAATCCCAGTGGTTTGTTTGCTGAGAGTCAGAGCTACAAGGCTTTGATCTGAATATGCATGAGGGTGTGAACGTTGCTGTCTTGGTCATGTAGATTGGTTGTAGGAGCGGAGGCTGGGTGTGTCGTCAGCTTGTGGTCCTTTATCACTACATGTACACACACACACACACACACACACACAATAGGATAATTTGAGAGTGAAAATCAGTGGCACAGAAAGGCAGCAGAGCCTGTGGGGGGGGGAGTTGGTTAGTTGTTGGAGCAAGTCTGTTGCCGGGGGTGACGCCAGCCTCTGGAGGTAGTGCTGTAACTGCACAACCCAATGGGATTTATGTCTCCATAACAACTTCTCAGCTATTTTGCATTAACTTAAGGCACTGGGCTCAGTCGGGCGGCAAAGCACTGACACACGCAGATAGTGTCAAGTTATTTACACTTTGTGAGTGCAAGATATTATCTGTTCTTGTAGTTTAAAGCGGCATTTTTCAAATACTGGAAATGAATGAATCTCTGTTCAGCTGCTGTTAGACTCATTGCAACATGACTGCTGCTGTTTGCTTCAAAGTAGCTTCTAAGCAACTGCAAAGTGTTACTCAGTGAGTCATATTACCTCTTAAAACTAGGTACTGCTAAAGTGTTCAAGAGCCAGACCCTGTGTGTGTTTGTGCGATTTGAACACTGCTTTTGGGTGCTTGTGGGAGGTCAGCTTGGCAGGTCGCTGGTGGGGTTAGGCGTTGCCCTATTATAAACCAAAATACAGTGTAAGGCTAAACAATAATAATGTTATTGGATCTAATGCAACTATGGTTACTCAGGTTGTTTTGGCAGCAGTCTGGGAGGCGGATGGGAGGGGGGTGTAAACACACACACTCACACCATGGCATCATTTATCCGACCAGTTACTTTTGAGAAGGACATGGTTGCCATTTTGCTGTTCTGCTCTGGAAATAATATTTAGTATTTTTTAAGAAGTAACTTTAAAATATTTTTTTCCACTTGTAGACTTATTCTTCTTATATATATATATATATATATATATATATATATATATATATATATATATATATATATATATATATATATATATATATATATATAGTCGGCCAAAATCCTTTTACATAGTATTCATCTCATAACTTCTGTGCCCTGTGTTTCGGTAACACTCCTGGACCTTATGTCCACACTATTGTTTGATCAGACTAGAGAAAGACATTCCTCCCTGGAATGAGGAGGAATATTTGGTGTGTGATGTTTTTCTCCTGTTATGCTGAGCCTTTGCTTTTTGAGAATGGCCGTAATATAACAAGAACGGGAGCTGTGAAGGGCCACAGATTGAGAAGGAAGCAACATTAACTGGTGCAAAGGTCCATGCCACTGGTTAAAAAGTGGTATTAAACATTTACAGTCCTGTTACATCCTGTATTGTTTTTAATCCACCCTCAGAAAAAGAAAATCACGGGCTAAACATGAACAGAACGTTAGCAATGTCGTCCATACCTGTGCTGCTTGACAAATTCAAATACAACAAATGTGAGGTTGTCTATTGTTTTCAGAGAGAGGTCTATTGAGGTTGTTGTTTTGGTTGGAGGTTAGACTTCCTGTCAGTGCAGAGTATGGCCTCAGGGCTGTGATGTGCAGTTGTGTATCTCTGGACAGAGAAGAAGGGCACAACTGGTATTTGTTTTCTCTGAAATGCTTTACTGGAACCAGTTACATAAAAAAGGAGAAAACGAGAGCAGATATTTGCAGCCACCTCTGGTTCTGGTGATTTAGCAAACGGTTTGTTGTGCATTTTTAAGTGATGGATTACTGTGCATTTTTGCATCATTTATTGTACATTTTGTATCCAGTAATGATATGTAACTTTAATTTGGTGTCATTTTTTATCCAAGTCTCATTGTGATCTCTATATTCAGTATATATTATTTATTTTAATAGTTTACATTAATGAAAGTGGAGTATGTTGTGCTATAGTTGCTGATAGTTATTGATTTTGGCACAAATATCTGTGAAGACACAGCAGGTCATATCAGCGGGGTGCTAATGAAGCATCGTTTTTTCTGTAGCTTTGTCAAATGTGGGGTCTTGACTGGCTACTGGTCCAACACCGCTACCAGAGAGCTCAGACACTCGCGGCGACTCTTCGTTTCTGACTGGAAGATTAGCTGTTAATGCTGACATGGACAAAACTGGAGGATGGGGGTGGAGAATAAGAGAGAGACGGGGGAGGCCTGGCTCCTGTGCTGTAATTAGTATGGATCTGAAAAGCAACTAATCGGATTGAAGGAAACAAACTGGATTGGGCTTCCGAAGTCCATGCACACCATCAGATCTGTGGATAAAGCCTGGCCCTGCTCTGAAGGTGGATCCGGGACGCTCTTAATATGCTACATGTTTGCAACCCATTTCACCTCTCCGCCACACATCCACCCTGATTAAGCATGAGGAAGGTTACAGGGTTAGGGATGGGGTTGGGTCGGAGGTCCTCATTAGCAAGCTTCGTTAACTAATTACCGTGCCACTGTGCAGTTGGGCAGATTGACCCTGCTGGCCTGAACCCAAACCAAGTCTCCTTCCCTGACTCTGCGGGTT
Source organism: Melanotaenia boesemani (assembly GCF_017639745.1). Classification (NCBI taxonomy): domain Eukaryota; kingdom Metazoa; phylum Chordata; class Actinopteri; order Atheriniformes; family Melanotaeniidae; genus Melanotaenia; species Melanotaenia boesemani. The sequence continues at coordinate 35,002,918 of NC_055684.1, forward strand.
GTATTGACAAGCCAACCTCTTTTGCTTCCTCTTGTGTTTATAGCTTTTTGTTTAGCTGATATTGATTAGGCTGCAATAATGGGGTAGCCTGTGGTGCCTTTTTATCAGTGTGGGTGTTTGCCATTTTGCTGCGAGAATGTCTTGGCAGGTCGGCCAGGTTTAATATGTCTATGTGTGAGGGCGTGTGGAAGAGGCACATCAGCATATTTGTGTGTATGAGTCTGTTCTCTGCCTGTTTAATTGCATATATATGTCACAATGTCTATATATGCAGGTGTTTACGTTTGTGCTAGATTATGTGGGCACTCCAGAATGTGTACATATATGTATGTGTGCCTGTGGGGGTAGAACAGAAGCCCCAGTTCCTCTACGGGCCCATCTGTTTTGCACTCTTTGTCCTGTTAATTAATGAAATCAGAGGGGCATCCTGCTGGGACGGCCCTGCTGCACCGCTACTCTGGACAGGCCCAGTTTCTCATGGCCTGACTCTGTTTTCCAAACGAATGCTTTCCCTTTCTTCCCTGTGCTTTCCCTCTTCCTTCATTCCCACTCACTGATCCCCACATTATATTCCAGTCCAACTTATTGATTTAACTTATTTTTGTTTGTTTTTTATTATTTTTGTGTTCCAGTTTGTAACACTGGTGGATGCTCTGCGCCACGTGAGGTGACTATTGGTTGTAGTTTAGCGTAGTGTTTAAAAGCTAAACCACTAAAATCATATCGTAGGCTCTGCTGTCACTTTGCTGCTTAGATTGAGCAGAGGTGGGATGTCATGAAGCAGGATGTTAGTCAGACTATTTCACGAACACTCGGTTGTAACTCTTCTCTGTCAGGCTCGGGAAGTGCAACTTTTTTCCTTTCCTAACATTTTTTCAGACTAGTTACACTTTCACCAGTTTGATTGGGACTGCTACATGGCCGAGCCTCTTTTCAAATGTCAAGCATCTGAAGAGCTATGTCTGAGTGTTGCAAACAGTGAACTGGCTAAGTCATTTTACTTTTTGCTTCGTGGCCTATCTGTCTTCCTTGAGGCTAATCTGCCACTCTGATAGATGCTTTAGATTTTGTTTATTATTGCCTCCTTCTGAGAACAGCTGGATGTAGAAATTACATTTTAGAAATTTTCTGTTTTTTTCATTGAAGTGGAATGATTTCTTTTAACAGCATGGCATGACTGTAGCTGTAGGAGCTCTACTACAGATATTGCATTAGGTCTAACCTAGTCTCTGTATTTTAAGAGCTTTTATTGGAATTACTGGTATTTTGTCAAAGTATGTATGAATAAGTATGAATGAAATGTGTCTGTGTGTTTAATCTTTCTGGTGGGATTATACTGTTTTAAAAAGACTGTTGCATCTCTGTGGTGGCATTGCTTTATCAGGAATTTGATTAACTTATTAATAAAACAAAAAGCAAACATGCATTTCACTGTACTCCCAGTCCTGAAAACAGATGAGTTGTCCAAACAATTAACAGATCTTGTCCTTTGCAGGAAGCTGATTCTTAAATTTAGCACACGGTGTTAAATGAATTAAAATGTTGTTTATGACATTCATGCTTGTTTGCACTTTTTTTCTGTTTACTGTGGTAATCGTTATGTGACTGCAGTTCCACGTCAAATGTGAGGTGGTTTCTGACTGCTGTCACTGTCAGCTCGTAGACTGTGTCTTTGCCACGTAATCGCCTCAGGCAGCTCCAGTCCTCTTATGTTAAAGCAGTTAAAGGCAGGTGGGCTGACCTGAACATCAGAGGCCAGTCAGATTGAGCGGTAATGGTCACGCTGCCACCTTTAAACCATAATCATTGTATACTTTCATTCATAACTGCCTTTTATTCATTTGGCTTTCTCTGATGTTCATTGCTTGTCATAAATATAATTTTTTTACCAATAAATTAGTTTTTTTTTTACTAGTTCAGTTGCACTGACACTTGCTCTGTACTACAGAAACAATGAAAATATCCCTTCTCGCATCCTGAAAAAGGACAAAAATCAACATCATATATTGGATGTGTAAAGTTGCCCCCATCAATAGTGTTATGTTTGTCCCACTGAGCACGGATCCTATAAGAAGAGCTGCGTTGCCTTTGTCTGTGACCGCGCTCTGTTGTTGCACTGCTGTTGCAGCTAGCCGTTGGTGGCTTCGCGTGTCCTTGTCACCTTTGTCTTTTTGTTTAGACCAGCTGGAGGTGACATGACTCTTCTCATCTTTGCATCCCACTTCAAGGTGCAAAGTCCTTCTGCAATCCCTTCCAAGGGCGCTGCAGCTGCATCTTAGTTACACAGTGCTGTGCTCTCGAAGCACTGGTAAATCTGAGGCACTTAAAAGCTCTCAAAGGATGTATTTGCCGGTGCATTTGTTATCAGATACGTGCAATTACCACAGAAAAGACATGAAAGACATGTTGGTTGTATTGTCCACATTATGAGTAAATTATTTTTAGGCTTCTTTTTTAGTTGCTAATAACAATTCAGTACCTTTAATAGTGTCTGAGTGAGACACAAGGGGCTTCGCTTCACACAGCCAATTATTACAACAGAGATGGAACTCTAAGACCATAATACACTAGGAGGTCCTGTGACCTAAAATCATCTTTCTCGTTAGCTTGAGAGTGAATAACAAGAGATTCCACACAAATTTAAAATGCCAGGCCAGGCTTTGCATATTTAGCATTATTAAAGGCCAGCTCATTCAAAGCTCATTTACTTCTAATTTTATCTGTAACCTTGACCATTGCTGAGACATTCCAGTGGGAAGAAATATGAATACAGTGAAATCTGGCTAATCAAAAACAGAGCTTGTCAGGATTTGTGAGATTTAAAACAACAAGAAAAAAAAAACGATAATATTATGAAATGCTCATCTTTGATTCCAGACTGCCCTCTTGTCTTGTTTGTGGCTGACATACTGTATATCTTGTGTCTCAACACACAATTCAGAGAAAGTATGTATTGATGTCTCAGTGTGTATTTAGTTCCTTTTGCCTGTTTGTTTGGCTGGTGTGTTTGGATTTGTGGTAGCTTGCACAAACAAGGGTCTACTATACATATTCGCGGATTAGCATATGTTCTATTTGTGGACCTTAGTAGTCTTTCACATGAGCTCAGACTTAGAGGCTCTGTGTTGTAACTAATTCTAGTTAGTTAACACTGTGATAATTCACTGATGCACTTTATACAAGCAGGATATAAGCCACTGATCAACATAGATGGAGCAAATGCAGACCCATGCTAAAAGAAATAGCAATTTGTTAGTGGGCAAGAATGTGATAAATATGACTTTTCCTTGTATCTGGAAACTTTGAAATGATGACACATTTCTGTTTGTATTACCCATATTTATGGTGTTAGAGAGCTTATTTTTACAGCATAGTTTTTTTTAGTAACGCTGTTTGTTTGCTATTAGTGTTGGCATAAATTTTTATGCCGCTCAACTGCTCCAAAATCCCCAATAAAATCTGTTTGCAGTTTTCTTATTGAGCTGTAAAGAATTTAATGAACCCTAAACATAAATGATGTGCTCATATAAAATGTAAATAGTAAACCACAGAGAGGAAGGATTATTGTTTGAATACTTTATCTTGGATTTAAAACTCATCTCGATTCATCTCTCCCCTGCAGATCGACCCAAAGGTGGCATTTCCCCGCCGAGCTCAGCCTAAGGTGAGTGCCCCCTAATGGGGTTAACAGCAAGGAGTAGTGATGATGTCATATGTCACCCATAATCCTTCAAACCTGGTTGGCTGGGATTAGAGTCAGGCACGTGACCAAATAGGAGCTACAGTCCACTTGTTCAGCCTGACACCGTGACCCTTTACTCTGAACCCTGACCGCTGTAAACACACACATATACATTTGTGACCTGGCTGACACATAAATAAATGCTTTTACTAATTATTTACCTGTACATACACTTATAGACTCCTTAGGGGCCTTAAATCTATCTGAGTCAGCTTAAATTGTGAGGAAAGGGAAATCATTCTGATTAGATAACCAGCACAAAGTCTTTGTACCACAAACATCTACCCTCCACCTAATGTTATTATTGATGAAAGATACCCTCTTCTTGTGTTGCTAGCTGGTGACCAGGACAAAGAAGATCTTTGTTGGAGGACTGTCAGTCAATACCACCATCGAAGATGTGAAGCAATACTTCGACCAGTTTGGAAAGGTAAGCTGTTCACAAGCCTGGTGCAGTGTTTTCTAACCTTTTGTTTTTATCAAAACCTAGTGTTTTCTTCACAGATATCACCATCTGGATTTAATTAAACCTGGATTTTTTAAAAAATAATGAACTGTCAGCTATTTGCTGTGTATAATTGTACTTATCTTTTACTTTTAAAGAACAGAAAACTATAATTTATTTATTAGGTTTTTTAACTGTTGAACCATTGGCTAACAATATTCATGTTTGTTTTTTAGCCATTTCAGTCAATAAGCTTTTAGCTATATTCTAGCTAGACAGTGATTCTAGCTAAAATACGTAGCTAAAATAGTTAGCTTTAGCTAATTTAACCATTTAACTATAGCTGTGAGATAAAGTTGTGAGTATTTGAATGTTTTTCCATGTTTAATTTGTAATTTTCAGCAAACTGGGTTTGCTTTTGGGAGTTTGTGCATTTAAAATTGTCATTACTGACTAATTTCTGTTTTGTAAAAAAACAACAAAAACAAACAAACAAAAAAAAGAACAACCTAAATTTCCTGTAATTTCTGTTTTACTTGAACATTTGAGTCTTTCCGTGTAGCCTCTGGCAGCAGTTAAAAAGTGTATCGGGTCTGTCCATTTGACATCTTTTACCTAGATATCAGTTTTGATGGACAAGAGCTTGTGTTATTCGTTTTGCTTGACTTACCTCCACTTTTATGAACATTGACAAGAAAAAAAAGTAAAGTAAAGAAGAAAAGGGACTTTAGTAAAAAAAAAAAACAGCAGACAACAAAAGTGTTGGAGAGCACTAACACAAGAAAGACCTAAATGATTGAGAAAATCCTGTGTCGTCATCGGTAGTTCTGGTGTGCACTGACTCATCTTAGTTTGTTAGTTTATCTCCTTTGTTCGCTGTTTTGCTCTTTTCTAATCACATTTGAGTGTTTTTGGCCTCTGTGTTTGTCCTGTTTAGCTTCTTTGAATGAAATTTGGTGAAAGGCACAAACACATGCTGTGGAGACAGATGAGTGGCTGGGGGAGAGGGAGGAAGGAAAAAAAAGGCAGGAGGGGGAAGAAAAGAGAGAGATGGCAGGGGACTGAAAGGAAAGAACTAACCCCCCATAGAGAGAGAGGGAGGGGATCTCAGGAAAGGTTGAAGGGCACAGAAAAGGGGGGATGCTGAGATAGTGAGGCATAAAAGTGACAAGTAAAGGGGAGCGCCAATCTGATGAGCCACAAATATATCAAAGCATCCATTACACATTACATTTTGGATTACTTTTTTAACTAACCATACTTAAAGGGGATTCGGAGTGTGTTGGAGTAACATTCAGGCTTTTCATTATTAACTAATCAAATGCAACAGCTGCTCCTGTAACAGCACCCCACCACTCCCCCTGTTCCCCACCTTAGCCAAAATCAGTACTTCAGACACCCTCCTATTCCACATTCGCATCCCCTGCTCCAGCCCCTCTCTGCTTGTTGCCGTGGTGACCTGCCTTCGCCCATTGTCCCGCTGTAATCCAGTGTATTTTTGTTTCCTTTAAAAAAAAATGTGGGAGAAGTGTGCATTTGCATGAATGGAAAGACGGGTGTGTGCGCGCATGAAAGTGTGACAGTGTCATCGTCATGGCTGCAGAGGGAGGCGAGCTTGCATACATTTGTGGAGACACAGACAGACAGTAGGGCTCACAGGCAGTGATCCAGTTGTCACAAACATTAAGTGTTTGGTTCTGCTGCTGTCGGTGAGCAGGACAGTCTGAAAATGAGCACTGCTTCAGGATGTTGGCCTAATGGGTTGGAAGAAATTAACAGCATGAAGCTCCTTCTGCCTCATGTCTGGCTGTGTTTTCTCTCTGTTGGCCTCTGACTCATGCTTGGGGTATTACTGTATTTCAGGTGCTGGTTCAAATTTAAATAATGTCTAATAATTCTTCCTAGTAAAGCCGGGTAAGTGTGGATTACATGTGTGACCATCACACCCATTCAGGTGGATGTTGTGACATGTGTCTCGTTTCGTGAATGCAGTTTCTAAAATGGCAGTTTGCGGCTCTGTGCCGAATCAGTTCTCTCTGGTGATTAGAGACACTCATATCTAAGACAACACACCCTCCGCAGGATGAGGGAATATTTGGGCTGTTTGGACACGTGAGACCAAAGCTGTATCATGGATAGCGGCAATCCCACAGTGCATTCCTGCTGAGCAGGAGGTATTTCTTGTTTATTATCTGAGCTTGGTTACAAGGTGCAGGTTTAGATGGAGCAGGACTCTGTGTCCTGTTTATTTTTATACTGTGGCACCGCCTTGCAAGGAAAACACAGAATGCACTCTGTATTTTATTCAACTCTTTGATTCGTGCTGGAGTTTATTTTTTTGAATATACATCTCAAAGCATACCTACGCAGACCTTATTAGACAAGACTGCTCAGTTGACACATCAGGTGTTTTGGGCCAAACCGAGGAGTCAGTGGGCTGGGTTTATGAGTGGTTTCAAACAGAACAAATCACAGTTTCTATCACTAAATGTCTCCAGGCCAGGACGACTGCAGCAATCTTGTTTGTATGAGAAATGAATCTGAATCCTTTGGTGGAGATCTTGTAATCTCCTTTAGCCTGGTGGAAAGTTGTCAAAAGCCCCCATTTTTTTGGGCATGACATAAAATACAATCTGTCTGAAGCACAGAAATGTGTTTTAAGCTGGTAATTGAGCTTGCAATTAGATACTTTGATTATTAGAATTTCAGGCTTTTTGGCCACGCAGTCAGTTATTTTAAATCCAAAGGAAATCTCTGTTTCATGTCTTCTTATCCTGCCTCTGCACTGCATACCTGAAAGTACCTTACAAGTAAAACTGTGATTCACCACCCCCTCCTCCTGTACTCCTGAATAAAATGAGAGGATATGTTAGAGCAGCGAGCAAAGGAAGGAGTGGATAAGATGAAAAATGCAGCATGGACAGAGCAGACGGGAAAAGTTGGGACTGCACTCACCCATGTGAGCTGGCGATTAGAAGGCTTGACTGAACACTTTGTCTGCTGGCCTGTTTAGAAAGAGATGGCCGGAGAGCCAGAGCGAGAATGAAAGAGGGAGATGTGAGGAGACAGCAGGGAAAAAATGTGAATGCCACCTTTCATAATCTCGCAAAAAAAGTGTAATGGACTTGTCAGCAAACACTTGTTCTTCAGACAATGGCTTTACGCTTCACTTAAAACGGGATATTTTTAAGGCTGTGCTCAGCAGCCCGGGTTCTCTGTTGAACCTTGTTTGGGTACATTTGAGAATGTCAGAACTTGAGAATATGACCTTAACTTTTCCTTACTGCTTTCATGTAATGCAGAGTAGTTAGTGACTGAGCCACTGCTAAGCCAATCTCAGACTCCCACAGCTATCCAATCAGATTGTTTTACAGCACCCTGGGCAGTGGACATTGTGAGAGTGTCCTCTTATTGGTTTTGGCAAATGCAAAGGACCACAGCATAAGCTCACACACGTGACAGAATTGTTTGCATGTCTGCACACCATTGTATTCTCGTGGAAGACAATTAGCTGAACCGCATTAGCATTTCTGTTCAGGGTATTATCTTTTTCTTTCTTGCTTCGAAAACGTGCCAGCAAAGCGACACGGCTCAAAATCTCCTCTGGCTGGCCCTGTTAGCCATCTCCTCTTAGAAGAGATGTTGCTAATGCTAACTCAGTGGCTAGCTGTGTGTGTAACCTTACTCTAATGATAACATGTTGGCTTGCAGCTGTCTACCTAGTGTTCTCTTCCCCAGCTCTCTGCTGTGTCATTGAGTTTGGACAACCGGAAAGGCGGAAGACATGAAGGGAGAGGAGATGAAGGGGACGATAAAAACTGAATGAAGGACAGAGAGAGGAGCAGGGGGGAGCTGTATGCTTGTTCAAGCTATATGATGACAGGGATGAGAGTCAGGAAGGTTGTGGAAGTAACCTTGATCCTGTACATGTTTATCGACCAGCGAGAGTGTGTGTGTGTGTGTGTGTGTGGTGTTTTTTATGTGAGATAAGTGTTAGAAATCAGATGGCCAGTGCATCCAGAGGCCTCTGCCACTCATGTTTCACTGGTTTAAGTTTCATTGCTTGTTGCCTAATGAAAATAGCAATATAGTCATGTTCCACACACAAGTCTGTAAAAAAGAGGCTTTTTTAGATTTAAAAACAGAAAAGTTTGATTTCCACAGTCTCTCAGGCCTTGGTTTCCCCTTCCCCGCGTGCCTCCTCATGTCGTCAGAGCTCGAGCAGAAGCTGCTAACTTTCCTGCCAGTGAAGGACAAGTAAGGGAGGAGGTGGGGGAGGAGGTGGAATATGAATAGGGCAGTGGAGTGAGTGCAAAAAGGAAAGAGGAGGGAGAATAAAAGAAGAGCACGCTGACAAAGACCCTGGCTCACTTTGTTTTCTATTCTATAATTCAAAATCTTCCCTAACAGATTTTCTATCCGTCATCAAAACTTTACAACTGATTTTTTGTAAATCATGCTGCCATTTGTCAGTTTCTCCTTTTCCCTTTTTGCCATTTTTTTTTCTTTCCCCTTTTCTTTCCATCCTATTCAATAAAATGAGTTGGGGGTGGGGGGGTAGCAAGTTCTTCTAATTGAAATTCTTTACACAGTCTCCATGGGGATAGTAAACTTTACAGAGAGGGAAAGAAAGACAGCAAGGGTGAAAGAATGAAAGGAAAAGAGGAGAAAGAAAGCAGGACAGTTTGTGAGAACTCGAGCAGAAGGATTTTCCTCATCATCTCTTGAACATTCGCTCCTTTTTTCACAATAATAGATTGTATTTTATTTCTTTTTCCCTACACAGCACAACCCCTTCTTCCCTGATTTCCCCATCGTTCTCTTCCTTTCTCGCCCTTTCAGTTTTCTCCTTTGTCACCTGTCATCCCCTCCCTCTCTCCCCCCTCCCCCCTCTCCATCTGTTTTCCCGTCTTACTCCAATGCTAAAGAGGGACAATGGCACCCCATGCTGGGTAATGATGTGTGAGTGCTAATATGTTGAAGCTCATGTATTCTTTGCTTTGTTCTCATAGGTCGATGATGCCATGCTCATGTTTGACAAAACAACCAATAGACACAGAGGTAGGTGAGCAGTCATATGCACACACACACACAAACACACACACACACATAATGCAAATAAGTGCATCTGTAGAAATGAAAGGAGAAACAGCGTGACAGTCTTTGCATTAAAATCTGCAAACAAGACTGTGTTTTTCTCCAATCACATTTATCTCTTTCTCCAGTGCATTAATCTCTGTCCTCTCTGTGGGTTGGGAGGGCAGGGCCCGCTGAGGGTCATCACACAGGGTCAGGATGGTTACTGGCAATGATGTAACTTCACAAGACAAGTGAAGAAATGGGGAGAAGTAGAAAAGCAGAGTTGGATAAATTTGGTGCTGATGATCTGGGCTCAGTGTTTGGAGAACCACGCCCTATGCCCTCTGCTCCATAAATGCTAATACCTGATTGACAGGCATGACACGAAAGGTTCGCCTCAGCTCTTTGTGTTATAGTGATGATGGGAGTGGAGGAGGTTGAAGCAATTACTTCTTCTGTTAAGACAAGAGCAGCCATTAAGCTATTTCTGTCTTTGTTTTTGACTCATCCAGGTTTTGGTTTTGTCACCTTTGAGAATGAAGATGTGGTGGAGAAAGTGTGTGAGATCCACTTCCATGAGATCAACAACAAAATGGTATGCCTCTGAGCAAGCACATAGCTCGTCACCATGTCCAGAGTGTGGTTCACTCTGTGATGTAAAGATATACATCGCAGAAATGCATTGAGTTGTCTGGCAGGATGAGTTATAACATCACAAATCATATTGTGGAGCTGCAGAGTTTTATGTCTGGATCTTTAATTTTTTTAATTTGATATTTTTTTTGTATCTTTTAAGGTTTGTTTTTCTTTGCACTTACGTGCACCTTTTGCATTCACCCCACCTGCTCTACATGTACTCTGCCATTTAAATAAATTTGAATTGATTTAGCATGTAATGCATAGCCCACGGTCTCTTGCTGCATTACTTGTAAGTTGTTCCAGATGTAAGACTCTGCTAAATGACTAAATGTAAATGCTTATGTAAATACAGGTGGAGTGTAAGAAAGCCCAGCCCAAGGAGGTGATGACTCCAACAGGCTCAGCCAGAGGCCGTTCCAGAGTGATGCCTTATGGGATGGACGCCTTCATGCTGGGTATTGGCATGTTAGGTAAGATAAAATATAAATATTTACAAAAATAAAGAAATATAACATGACATGTTGTGCAATCAAAATGCTTTTAAAAGGATACCCGCAAATACAGCTTGTACTTAACATGACATAAGTTGGTTGGAATTAACAATTACTTTAAATTACTTGGAAAATATCTTGACAGGTGAAAATTTGCAGCTATATAATAAAACATTTTTAAAAAAGGAATAAAGATCAGTACATGATAGATATTTGTTTTAGTTGCAATAGTGTATTTAAAATATAGTAAATTGCACCCAAACTTCCATTTAATTTTTATACTATAATACCCATATGAATATGTCCATGTTAGAAAATTTGTCCTGCTGACCTGGGTGAAACTAATCTCTCTAGTTTGGCTGATGTTTAATTTGTGATGCATTTAAACACAGAAGTTATGAGTAAATGGATCTTATTGGAGGAGAATTATGTTTGAAGAGATTTTCATTGAGAAAACACACTGATAGCTTCTTTGTCTGTGGTTGTTTCACTCCCTCTACTGGCCATTTGAGATAATACTGTGATGAGCAATGCTTTAACTCGGTGAAATATGCAGATGTCACCTTGTGTTATCAGGTGTGGCTCATATCTAATTTCTCTTTGATTAATCATAGATCGATCAACCCTGAGCTTCATTTGGAAGCATGCAAAGTGGAATTCACAATTACAGATAAATTACTAAACCTGAATATCCTAGTACTTAGTTTTTATTTATTTACTTTTATTAACTTTTATTTACTTTTATTAATACAAAAACACAATACTTGGAGCTTGCTTATTATCCATGTATTTAATCAGTCGGGTTTACCAAAAACTGATTATTTTATATCTTTTTAACAGGTTACCCAGGTTTTCAGACTACTACCTACACCAGCCGCAGTTACTCTGGAATTGCTCCTGGATACACTTACCAGTTCCCAGGTAAGTCCGTAAAAACCTCAAACACAGCCGAGTCTCTGTAGGTCTGCAGACAAGGGCAGAAGAGTTATAAAAGGATACAGGCTGCAGCATGTAGTTGATTCAAGTGTGGGACATGAAAGGTGTGTGAACATCAGCCATGCGGATGGATCTTTTCCTCTCCCACTCAAACACATACAAACAGTCACAGTTAAAGCCGCCTTCATTTCTGGCTGCTTGTAGATTAAAGTGAACTCTTAAATGTTTCTGTCTGTCCTTTTGGAGTTTCTCCTCTTTTTCTAATTGTCTTCTTCTGTCTTACACACAAACTGTTGATGTTTTACTTTTGATTTGCTTCTTTTCTCCTAAAATATTTTGTTTATTTGATCTACTTATGGAGTCTCCTTTCATGTGGCCATGTTGCCCCTCCTTTTCCTCTGCTCCTACCTTCCTGTCTGTCCAGCTTTTTTTTTTTTATATCTTTGTTTGTTCATTTGTGTTGGCGTGACTGAGTGTGTGTGTGTGGGGCTTTGTACTCTGATTAGTGACTGTATTTACAAGGGGCTCTCTCTTGACCATCTCTGTTTCTAGAATTCCACTTAGAGAGGACCCCCCTCCTGACATCATCCCACCCTCCTGAGCTGACAGGTCAGTAGCTCCTTACTTCTCCAAAAGCCAAGAGAGAAAAACAAACCCATTTAGCAGCTGAAAGTCAAACTGAACTTGATGTCCCTGCTGCTAAATTCAGCTAAATGAGGTCACAGAAACTGAAACCTTCACAAGACGTCCTTCTTGTCTGGTCTCCTGGTGTAGTTTTGAAGTGAAATAGTGATTTAATCTAATCCCTGCAGCTAGCTGGCTTAGTTTAGCATGAAGACTAGAAAGGTAACAAAATCTACCTAATAGGACCTCTAATGCTCACCAGGTGACATGTTACCTCTTGTCTGTAGTGTGAAGACAAATTTGTAGAGAAGAGTGACTTTACAAACTATTCTTTAACCCTTTGATGCACTGTGTCCACTACAGTGGACACTAGTATATTTATATTGTTGTTGGTACATTTGCAAATTATCCACTTCATTGGACCTTAGTGACTCATCCAATACACATCCACTCACTACAGAATAATTAAATAGATCCTAAAATTTTATATATACACATACCAATAATTACATACCAATTTAATAATAAATACGTTTACTTCAGTGATAAACAGGGCATGAAAATGATAATGCTATTTTTTAAAAATAATAACATTTTATAGATAAATAGATAAAAATAAATTAACTAAATAAAATAATCAAATATTTAAAAAAAAAAGAAAATCATCAATGTGCATGTCTATAAAATATTGTATGTGAAATTTAACGTGACACTTTTTTTTAGAATAATTAAAGCATCAGAGGGTTAAACTCAAATAAAGATATTTATCTTTGAATCTTGAGGTTGTATCTACGTTACACAGAGTCATTCTGAATGACCCCAACCCGGACGAGAACGAGATTATAAATAATCTCTTGCATCAAGAACTAAAAAATATTAAAAAGCATTGACTACGTTTTTGTTGCCTGATCTAAGCTTCATCTTTAAGTGATTCTTTTTAACAAAATCTTTTTAATGGAAAACTTTCTGGCTATCAAAAGATGAAAACCGATCAAACTGATCAAAACAGATTTTTAAATGACATCATTATCTAAAACGAACTCCTGCAGCACATTACTTATTATGACCAACATTCTGTGATCTAATAGTCCTCAGGACTGCCTTTATCTTCTCTCATAAAATATTTTTTGAATGATTAAAAACTCTTAGCTCCCTCCTGATGCAGCTAGGTAGAACAAGTCATTAGCCTTTGGAGGTTTTGTGCACATGGCCCTGATTTACAAGCAGCTCTTGCAGCTCTGCTGTTAAATCTGAACGGTTATCCTGGAAACGTATTTTGAAACACAATCTGTCTTTTTCATCATCCATATAGTTTTTTCTTCAGTTCCTATAGCCAGATGCTATACAATACTATAATACTGGTGCATTTTATGGCATGACAGATGTGTGAGCAGATGTAGATTTACCCACACTGAGCTGTAGATTATTGCTGATGATCTGATATAAGAGTTATGCACAATGACTCGTTTGTGTAATAATTTGGTTTGTTGTGTAATCCTCAGCCATTCCCCTGACTGCATATGGACCAATGGCAGCTGCAGCAGCCGCTGTAGTTAGAGGTAATATGTGTGTGTGTGTATGTGTTTTGAATATTTGTATGCCTTAGATAGAGTGTGTGCACAAAGGTCTGTTTGAACAAATAAAAGTATATTTTTAGATGTGTGTGAAGCCCTCTGGTGCTGAAGCCTGACTCCTCTCTCTTGCCTCTCAGGCTCCACCCCTTCACGCACAGCTGGCTTCCTGGGTACCAGCAGCCCTGGACCAATGGCTGATCTGTATGCTGCAGCCAATCAGGATTCAGGAGTCAGCAGCTACATCAGTGCTGCTAGCCCCGCCCCTAGCACAGGGTTTGGTCACGGTCTCGGGGTAGGTCACACACCCCCCTCACCCACGCTTCCATACACTTCAATCATGCAAGACTGCACTTATGTATTCAGTAAGATAGTAAAGTGAGTATTCATCTTTGTTTATGCTTCCTCAGGGTCCTCTGATTGCTACTGCATTCACTAATGGCTACCACTGAGAAGACTCAGGTCACTGAGGATTGGAGGGCTTCTCCTCTGCTGTTGAGCTAATCAGAATGCTGGCTGCCCATTGATGGCACAAGCTGATTGGCTGGCCACACGCTCTACCAGGCTCTCCGGGTTCCACGTGGCTCCACCCACCGACTGAATATCTTTTTAAAACCAGAACTGTTGTTTTGCTGTACTAATTTCACTTCAACATAACGTTCCCCCATTTCTCCTCTTTTGTCCTCATGTAGTGTAACAACCTAGATCTCCCCTCAGTTATCCGCTTCTGTTCTTTTTAAAAGCTGAAAGAAGAAAACTGCAAAAAAAAAAAAAAAAATCTCTGAGAAACCGCCACCTTTCAGTAAGACACAGAGAACTATCTTCAGTTTTTTTATTATTATTATTATTATTATTATTATTATTATTAATATTATTATATATTTCAATGTGATATGTCATTTCATCATGAAATCCTTTCAAGCTGTTACTTGTGAACAGATAGAGAAAAACTGTGCGAGATGGGTCTTTGTCTGAGACACATTTTTAACAAAGGAAGAACAAATCCAACAAAGTCCTTTTTTTACAGTCAAGTGTAACAGAAACATGGAAAAAAAAACTAAAATGTATATTTTGGTAGTCTTTAAAAACAAAACCTTTGTAATATTGTTATTAATATTGACATAATAATGATAATCTGTATGGTATTTTAACTGTAATTGGTTTTAAAGCAATGTTTTTATGTCTTCCTGTAAGATACTGTACATAGACTCGGGGTGGGGTGGTGGGGTTACTGAACTGGCTGGCATGTAATTGGTTGGTTTAAAGAGGGTTAACAGCATTTTGACTGGATGTCATTTGCTACTATCTGTGCTCATCTCACTGCTTTTCATCAGTATGCGTATGGAGTATGCGTACACTGTGGGCCAGTCACAGCGCTGTCGACGAAAGCCGTTGACAAGTACGTTTCCAGAAGTTTCTCTGGTATATTTGCTGAATTTATTAACAGTTTATGTTACAAGTCATCCCTTTCACTTCACATCGTGAGAAAGCAAATTTGAGTCTTGCATTTTCATGAAAACTACTTCAGATTAACACGAAGGACTTATGGAAGAATAACAACCTTAAGCTGGATAAATCAGGGGGTGGGGTTCATGGGATGGGTTGACTTAACTTCCTCTTTTTTTAAAATATTATATATATATTTTTTTGTGCAGTTCACTTCTTAATGTTTTTGGTTATTGTTTTCTTTTTAAAAAAAGTTTCTTTTATGCGGTGTTGTCCACCGTGAAGACAAATGAAGGACATTCTCAGAGAAAGCAGTTTTAGAAAATTAAGATCGTTTTCTGTCCTCTTATCACTATCGAAAGTGCATGTGATTGCGTCTGAGCGTGAGTGTGTGTGTGTGTGTTTGTACGCATACATCAAAGTGTAATATGGAACTACTTCTGGCAACGAAGGAGCATTTTGATTGCCTTTTTCTTTGGTACTGAAAAAAAAAAGAAGAGAAGATTGCTCTGTTCCATTTTGGTTCATCTGCTCCTCTCGCCTGACTTTCTCCCATTTCATATTTAGTTGTAATAAATTTGTGCTCCTCTGGAACCAACATATTGTTTATATAAAGTTGCTGCTTCATGTGGTGGTGAACAGACAGGGCTTGGGCAGGGAGCCAGAAATGGAACAGGGTCTCGCTCCCAGTTGGTTTTGATATGGGACCTCAGTATGAGACGACGCTGGCTGGCAGGAAAAGTAAAAAAGCTGGAACAAATTGAACCTTTGCAAAAACAAGTAGTCTGTTTGTTCAGCCTTCTTGCTGCAGCCTGTTTGATGTTCAGCAAAGCAGAAAACTTCCTGATCCAGCCAGTGGTTCCTCTTGTCAGACAGGCTGGGACACAAAAAAAAAGAAAAAAAAAAAACAAAAAACAAAACAAACAAAAAAAAAAAAAACTACTGCTGGACACCAACACTGTAACTTTTTAACTTACAATAAAGCAATAAGTTATTTTTTACCTTACAAATGAAAATAGTACTATTATTGGTAAAAGCAGACAACATGTGGAAAATTCTGCGGCATTAAGACTTATTTTCAGAAAAAAAAAAAGAAACTATATTTTTCTGTTTTGAAATCTTGTTCCCCTTGTATATTGATTTTAATGAATTATTGTTATTATTATTATTTTTTTGTTATTTTGATGTCAGGAAAGGGCCAGTGTTTTGAATGGAGCTCTGCATGAGCTCGGTTTAAGTCAAAGATTTGGACTGTCCCCCACCAAGCTTTCCTTTTTTTCTCTTTTTTTTCTGACAATTTCAATTTGAAAATCCTAATAAATTATTCTAAAGTGTTTTGTGATGATTGTTTTTTTTCTTACTCCTTTTTATTTATTTTATAAAAAAAATTATCAGCCATAACTTTAAAATCGCAGACGGGTTAAGTGAGTAACACTGATAATCCTGTTACAATATAATGTTCTGCTGGAAAAACATGCATTGCACATAGCAATACCCATCTTTTCAGTGGACAATACTGCGGCAGACCACAGGCCAGGGTGTTATGCAAAAAAGTAGTTAAAGGTGCAATGCATAAAAAAAGAACAGGTTATTGGCAGAAACATTTAGCCTTTAAATAGAATCTGTCTACTGGTATATAATCACTCCACTAAAATAACTTATGCTTTTAATCTGTGTGGGTCCACATACATAGCAGCTGCCATATTTAGGCCACCATATTTATTACGGTGTCTCTCAAAGGACAAACAACTCTGTACATGTCTACACATGAAAGAAGACAGCACACATGCACACCGTTTTTTAAGTAGTTACCTGTAGTGCAGCCATTGCTGCACCTCAGGCCACTGGATCCACTCGCAGATGTCTGGAAGAATTTTCGTCACTGACAGCCACCGTACATTAACAACTGCACTTGGCATTTGTAGTAATTTCTATACCCATCTTTACCACAAGATGTCAGAAACTGTTACACACTGTACCTGTAAAGCAAAAAGTATGCATTGAGGAGATGTTATTGTGTGTTACCTTAAATTTACATTTAGTAGTAATTACATTTAAAATACATAATTTATTTGTATGTGTAATTCTACGTGGAACATTGGAGTGGGTGCTGGCCTGAGCCAGGTGCGGGGGTGGGGGTATTGCTGCTGATCGCTCGGGTCTCTGGGCTGCCCTAGTCTGCCTCTAGCCTCCATAGAGGTGTGGTTGCATTTGCATGATCACACTTATCTCTGATCACTCCTCATTCCTCATATTCTGCATGCTGACACAGTCACTGAGTTGTCCAGTGGGTTTATGCACTAAGAGCTACTTTTTTCTTTTTCTTTTGTGTGTGTGTGTGTGTGTGTGTTTCTGGTACTTTGATTGTTGTGATACATGTTGTTACTGTCTTGTTTTTTTTTTTTTTTTTTTTTTTTAGGAACTCCTGATGATTGTCAGCTTAGTTTACCTGTAAAAGCAGTAGGAAATTCTCTGTTGTGTTTCTGTTGAGAAACATTGTTTTGAAAATCTTAACAGACATACAAAAAGAGGGTTGCATATGCTGCATCCAGTATATACTTAATGTGGTGTTCTAACAAGATACATCATTCAGCACTGGTGTGAGGTGCCAGGCCAGCAGTGGTAAACAGAATCTGATCCCTCACAGTTGTACTCAGGTCCTGGATGGAGGCCAGAAAGGTTAGTGATCCTCTCCCACCTCTCTGCTTCTTCCTGGCTGTCTACAAAATTATAATTTTCCATCATGGAAGGAGGTGTAGAACCAAAGGACAAGATCAGATTTACTAAGCAGATTTTCAAGCTTCTGATTATTTATTGTAGTTTATAGCTGGACTTTGGCTTGATTTATCTCCTTAACTTTTCATCTTTTTCATTTTAGTTTTTTTTTCCTTTTTTTTCATCCCTTGGCATCAGGCTCAATGGCACAAACAAAAGAGAAAAGCTCCTTAAGTGGGAGTACATTTTTTGACAGGGTTTCTATAGAAGTCCAGGAACCTCCGCCTCCGCTCCATAGCTACCTTTGTTTGGCCATGTTTGCTTGTTTTTGTCCAGCATATCCCATTAACATTGTGGCCCTGGTCTTCTCTGTCATGGTAAGCACAAACTATGCCATTTAGCTAAGCTAGCTTTCATAGATTATTTCAGACATAACGTATCAGAGAAAAAAACACATTCTCATTCAGGGTAATTTGAATGTTAGTGACAGTGTTCTGATTTGTTGTGGGTGAATGTGTTGAACACTAAGATCAAATCTAACCTTATCTTCCATTTTTGATACTTTTATTTTTGAATACTTTTACAGGAAAACTATCAACTAGGATTTGGCCAGTTTTAGAAGACTGGAATAACTTAGATTAGTAACAGGACAGAGAGCTGCAGTGTCATGACAACTAACTAACACATTAAGTTTTTCTTTTTCTTTTTTTTTTTTGTGCCAAACATTTAGATCCTAAAATGTCTTCATGAAATTTTACGGTTTACAATGATTTCTTTGTTTCAGTCTAGAAGCAGCTATTACCAAGGGGACTACGACGGCTCCCGGCGACTGGGCAGGAACGCCCTCTATGTTGCTGTTGCTTCCATCATCATCGGCTTTCTCATCATCACCATCAGCTGCATTGTTCATTTTACTACGGTAAGGCCGAGTGCTTGGGTTGATGAGCATGAGATCATATTTTGTGTCTATAACCCTGTGATTCTTTTTCAAGGATTCTGCATTGAGAAAATTTACACCTACATGAGATCTGTTTCAAACAAGACAACTTTAAATAGAACTTTGATCCATCTGTAAAAAAACACTCATTGTCTTTGTGGACACTGACCACTATAAATATTTTTTTATTATTTATTTATGGGAGTCTTTTGTTTAACGTGATTCTCTCTGTGTTTCAGATGGAGTATTAGGCCTGAGGGAGCAGAGAGCAAGGAAAAAGCTATAAGACACTTAATGAAAACTTTGGATGATATTCTCTGGATTGGCTCAGGTGATGCCAGTGAAAGGATTTAAATCATGTTTACTTCACTCTGTCCATCAGCTTCTTATTTATTTATTTATTTTTTAAATATTTTATATGTACAGTTAGTAATTATGAATTATCGTGGGTATAAACATTGTAATATTTGATGTCACTGATGCTTTAACTAAAAGGCAGCTCTCTTGGAAAATGTAGGAAATACATGGATTTTTATTTGGCTGTAAATGTGAGAAACACATCTTTCACTGTTTATGTTTCAGTAGAAGCAGAATAAGAAGTAGAATTTTTCATAGAACTCAAGAGTTCTTTTCTATTATCAGATAACTCCTTTAAACTGTAAAAATAAATACAGTGGCAAACTGTTCAAAATGCTTGGGGTGAAAAGCTGTCGTCATGTCATATTTAAAAAGTACAGCGCCTGAAGCAAATATTAGTGCATCCTGCACAATCAGTTCTTAGTAACACCCTTTTTGGCACATATTGTAGCTCGTAAATGCTTTTGTAGCTAGCTAAGAGTCTTTTAGTTCTTCTTTGGGGGATTTTAATCACTTCTTCCAGCAGAAGGCTCCTAATGATCCTGCATGCACTGCAATATTGAGGTCTTAAAAATGGGGTGATGTTTGTTTCATCTGATATTTAACTTAATCTAATCTTCACACTATCAGTGGGAAAAATGTTCTTTTTCTGTAATTAACAACAATTTTTTTACTCATTGCAGGCTAATATATATATTTAACCTCATCAGTCTACAAGAATGGTTGGCTAAATGTTTATAAAATTGATTATTTGTAAACTACTAACACAAAATTTGTGGCAAGGAAACAGGAAATGTGTTTTTTTTCCCCCCTCTGATGACTCTCTTATGAAGATGATATCTATGCAGGTGTTGCTCTGGAGCAACGGCGTACTGTTCAACTGCACTCCAGCATCAGCTAAAAATACCTGAAGAAAGTCAGTGTTTGTTTATTATATATATATATATATATATATATATATATATATATATATATATATATATATATATATATATATATATATATATATATATATATATACACACATCTGATACCATACATTTTGCATATGCATTGCATACCTGTACTGTTAGACAATCTATTTGAAAGCATAACATTCTTCCCTTTGCTGGTTCTGGCATTCTTAATTATGTAGAGCAAATATCTGCCCAATGATACACAGTCAGTAGTTCTTTTACTGACTTTGTGAATCTATTTTACTTTGGCTGTAGTAGCCAGTTTTTTTGGAATGTGATGGATGTTTTGTGAGTCCCTTAACTAATCCATCCCTCCAAAAACATAATAAAACCTATTTCAGAACTTTTGGTGAACATGCTGAATTGATTCCATCAGCGCTATTGCGGCAGTCATGTGCAAAGCTGTTTCCTGTGTGGATTGCGATGCATGCAAGACACAAGTCTGTTCCAAATGTGGCTTCAGGGCTATCATTTAAAGTCAAACCAAAATATTATATTACATGTGTGGGACATCTCTACACCTGTTGTCTATTAGAGCCCCACAACTCAGCTCTTTTGATTAATTTAAAATGAGGATTTAAAATTCTCGTCGACTTTTTATCGCTAGAAACATTTTTAGAAACAAGCAGTAATGCCTGTTTAAAATGTGTCCCTTATACCTTTTTCTTCACCTGGGTACTTCCTTGAGCCTTGGATTACAAACTGCCTTAGTGGGACATTTTCTTGTAGTTTGATATGTCATAGTATATCTCAGACTAAATATAGCACATTTCCCATCCAACTTGCAGGCTGCCCACTCTGTCACATGGTCAAATAAAACTGACACTGCTGCGGGGGGACTGAAACATGCGAAAAGTGGCTGAGAAGGTAGGAGGAAATAAAGTGATGACTCAGATGGGTTCAAGCAGGAGAGTCATGATCCTGTACGTCCATTTCAGTCTCATCTCATGACTCATCTCAGTTTTCTTATTGTTGCTGTTGAAAACAGCACTTTCAGGCTTTATGTATTTCACGCCTCTCCGTGAGCTAACAATGTGCCTGGTGGACCTTGATGCCATACAAATTACACCTACATGCAATGCACAAACCAAAACAAGAATGTCTTTCACATTTCATTTGTAGTAGGTATGATTCTCCATCAAACCTGTCTCCTTAATGCAGGTGCAATTCAAAGCAGTTCATCTGATGAATTTGGCTTGATGCCACGTTCCAGTAGTAGTCGTAATGCATTGGACCAATCAGTTTTGGCAGTAATCTTGCACTATTATCTCCCATTAGTTGAAAGAAGACTGCAGTGTGGTTGTTGTGCCACCTCTTTGATGTCACACTAAAGCAAAAGAAAAAAAAAAAAAAGAACAAAAAAACTTGAGAGGTTGAGATGAAAAATGAGTGCAGGGATTAGGCGACTTGAAAGCATTCATTGAGATTATCAAGAGATCAAGGTAGGCTTTCTGGCAGGAAACTGATTACTGTACTATGTGAAGAAGAAAATTTCACACAAACAAAACTAATTGAAAGTGTCTGAATTTTAATTTTTCATGCTACATGAAAACAAGATGTCTATCTTTGCGAGAGAATTATTTTTATAAAATTTTCCAGTTTGTATTCCCAACAAATCACCTGTTGCTGTGTTGTGCTATTGCCAATATCTTTGGAGAGCAGAACATGACTCATATGAAGAGCTCATAAATAGGCCACTCAAACAAGCTGCCTCCATTAGCGGCAGATAGTCTCCATGCTCACATATCCCATGACACATTCCTCCTATTGAGCACTTTCATCCAGTCTGAATAAATGAAAGAAGATAACTGTGGGACGTATGCAGACCAAGAAAAGAAACAGAAACATCTATCTAGGTATCTGAATTCCAAGACTAAAAACCTTTAAAGATTTTTTTTGCATACAGGAAAAATGAGATTTTTCCATGTTTTTAAATTTAGCCAGTTTATCTTTTGAACAGATGTTTTTTCTTCTGTAACTGAACAGTGTGCACAGCAGTGACTAATCATCTGAATTGAGATGTATTGTCAAACAACTGTTACATATTCAGACAATCCAGAGCAACATTAAAATTAATTTGGTCACATTTCTGGCCATTAAATCAAACACTGATTTGTTTTTAAGGATGATTTTTCAAAGTAGTGATATAAATGTCTGTTTATTCATTTTTGAAATGGTCCACTATGTTCACCTGGCAGTTGCTAAAATTGTCTTTCAGCCATCTGATGCAGGAGGGCAGAGTGGAGAGGAAAGTTATTTTAGAGCCTGCTTCTGGAAATGGTGACACTCACTCTCTGTGAGAGTGAACCAAAAACACTTAATGGCCTGAAAGTCACATCACTGAGCAGAAAGATTAAAAAACTCTCTGCAGACTTGAAGGAAGCTGCAGAAGCAAAGAGTAATCTGTATGTACACTTTTTGTTTAACAACCATTTAAATTAGCATCTGTTTTAATCCACATCCAAACTACTATAATAATTTCCTTCTTAGATTCATAACGTATTTGTCTGTCTCTGTAAAACAGTCCTACATAGCAGTTGTGTCAGTCACAAATGCTAATGCTGAGATGTCCCTGATACTGAAATCAGAGCTGCTGTTATACAGTAATTTCTGAGACTGAGGCTTGCCTCTAATCAGCTAATCCTCATTAGAGCCAGGTTCATCACAGCATTCCACCCTTTCCTGCAGCGGCACTTGAAGACATTATTGACCTTCATAGTTTTTAAGGTAGATTGTAGTTTTTCTTCTTTAGTGGGGCAAGTTTTGACATGATATGGATTATTGCAGAATAATTTTAACAACCTTGACATAATGCAAATGATGGTGTAAAATGCATTAAGAATGCAAGAGGCTCAACTAAAGGGGTGTTTCATTGTTTAGTTGTTTTCACTTTTGCTCTAAAATTTTAAAATAATCTAAATAAAGGAAAACTTCATTGGAGAAAGTGAGCAGATGTGTCAACATGATTTAAAGGTAATGTATTTAAAACCACTGTGCTATTAATAGAAACTTATTAGAAGTCCCTGTGTCTGACCTGATGCCATTTTACTTTATCATCACAGGAATGCCCTTTAAAAACACACATGTGGTAAGAAAATGGGTCAGGACTTCTGGCTGTGCACATAAGAAAGGCTTGGATGATCAGCAAATCATAGCTCTAAAAGTCTGAGAGCACCCTGAAAACTTGTTATAATCAAAAAAGACCTGAAAACATCTAAAAGCACAATATGCTCTGATATGCAAAATGGCTTTGCAGAAATAGTCAACTTCATCTGAATCGTACCCTATTAATGAACCAACATCCAGATCAAACAAAGTGGGATGAGACCCTCAAAGGTCTGCTCAAGTAAAGCAGCTCATGGCTAGAGTGAAACTGAGAAGAAACTTCAACATACAATTAAGAATTTGCTAATAATAATAATAATAATAATAATAAAAAAATAGATTCTTGTAAAAAAAAAAAAAAAAAAGGCCATCAAGTAGCCTCTGTAGAAGATGACCTCTGAGGAGAGAAAGAGCTAGAATGGACTAAAAAAAACTAACAAGATCTTTGCAAAAATGTTATTTGCTGATACATCCAAGTTCAGGCACTAACAGAAATGAAACAAATTGGAAAGAAAATTAAACTATCAAACAGAAAGTGAATCGTGGTGAGTGGGAACCCTTTTTTTCCGGGTGTTCTGCTACTCTGGAGACTGAACCGGGGAAGGAGTCACATCACAACAGACTAATGAGACCAAACACACATCAAAACGCTCCAAGAACTCCTCCACAAACAAAGACTAGCATAGAGTGCTGCATGCCATTGATGTTCCCCTGCAGCCACCTGACCTCAACACTGCTGAACATTCCTGACATCAAAAGAAGCTGCTTGGATCATTGTCATTAAATGTGTAGAGTCCGAAAGGAATCAACTTTTTTTCCAGAGACTCCACTTCCAATTCAGCTGAAATATAAAAGCTACAAGCTTCAGTTATGGGTTCAGTTCAATTTCTCCTGAACATTTTATATATATATGCAAGATATATGCGTGAAAAATACAATACAGCCACATTTTTCAGTCTTAAGTTTGTTGTATGAGCCATTTCCAGCAGCTGCTGAAAGAAATTCAAAACAGTACAATGCAAAGACATCCACACTCTTAAAAGAAACTATAGGGATGACAAAGTAATCAATGAAAATGATAGTGTTCTTAGAAACAACCAAATTAATTATTTATTATCTTATAATCGGTGGAAAATAAGACCACTGTGAAAAAAAGAGTATCAGGTCGTATAAATTATACAAACGGATCATATAAATATATATATATATATATATATATATTTATTAACCTTTTGGGGGTGATCTGGATCACCACCTGAATACAGCATTTTTTTAAAGATAGGGATAATTTTGCCATTTGACCTTCTAAGCCAAAAATAAAGTCTTCATTCATTCTCTCTACCGCTTAGTCCAAATCAGGGATGCTTAGTGCTGGAGCCTATCCCAGCAATTAGCAGGCGAGAGGCCGGGTACACCCTGGACAGGTCGCCAGTCCATCGCAGGGCCGACGCAGAGACACAAAAGAAAGAAGAGAGTTAACAGAAGAGGAGGGTGAAATGGAGCGTGAAGAGAAGAAAAAAGAGATAAAAATACACTAAATAGAAAGCAACAACATCAGCTGTTCAGTCAACACAGAAAAATCAGAAAACCAGTAAGGGAGAAAACAACCTAGTGTCTCTGCAAGAAAATAAAGCTGGCAATCGTTGGGAGCAAGAAGAAAGCTGAAGAAAAACATGAATCACAACAAGAACATCAGCAGCACAAAAAAAAACAAAAAACAAAACAAAAAACAAACAAACAAAAAAACTAACAAAAAAACAACAACAAAAATACAAAAAACAAAAACAGAACTGCAGTTATTGGTAATTAAACCCACAGAAAAACACAATCACTCTTTAAGCAGGATAGTGAGTGTGGGTGCAAAATATCAGGAATAAAAAGTGTTCAGAGATGAGTGTGATGCGACTGCGCCCCTGCAAAGATCCAGAGGCGAGCAGAGTGCAGAGACCCACCAGTTAACATAAATGAGCACCAAAATCACTGAGTCTGAGAAATTGTAATTAAGTGTTTTTTCTTTTTTTATTTACAAGTGACAAAGATAACAAACAAACAAACAAACAAACACAAAACAAAAAAAAAAACAAAGAAACAGAAGGGTTAGAAAATGTCTATGATGTTTAAAAGAGGAAATTAGATAAAAATTAGTCTTTTTTTTTAAATCGATGACATATAAGTGAGATATATTTTAATAACAAGTAGCATTTTGCCAACAACTGGCCATGCTATGAGCAGAGTGACAGGTCTTTAATATTTATCTGCTTCACAGACTGTGTTGTTGCTTCTGTTTCTCTGTAATGATACCTTTGGCCACTAGAGGGGCTTCAAGCTAAACTTTCTACTGTCCCTTGTACTTAACAGGAATGAAATTAATGAAAATATTAACATCAAATTTCTTCTAAGAGTTTTTTTTATTGGACTAAATTAGCTTCTGTAGACTACAATCATGTAGTTTGCTGTATAAATGCAGATGAAGATTTGTCTGTCAGTAATAACACAAACCTGCTTTGTAAATGATCAAAGTCCCTCAGGGTTTTTTTCCATTTTACGTGCACCTGAAACAGCAGTAATCCTTTTAATTTCTCAGAGGACTGTGCTTTGGTTTGAACTGACTTGGATTATACCTGACATAATCAGGCACGTCTGAGTCTTGCCTACGTGACGGTTTTAAAGCAGCTTATTTGATAGTTTAACTAGACTGCCACTGTGATGACGCTGCAGCCCACTTATATTGTAGTATTGATTTAAGCAGCTGAAGAGAGGACCTTATGCTCTAATTTAAAGTTTAAATGCATAACGTGTTTATTGTAACCTTACAATGATGACTGATTTTTCATTCTACTGTTATCTGTCAGCAGAAAACAAACAACCCCAAAAATGCTATATGCTTTACTGCAGCTTTGTCGCACCCAGAAAGGTACAGTACATCATTAGTCTGATCAAAGCAGACAGAGAATGGCAGAAGAAAACAAACGCAGCATCAGGATGACGAGCAGAACAGAAACTACAGGATTCGGCTACTTTCTTGAATTATATTAAGGGTACCCCGGTAACAAATACCTTCTCTTCAAATGAGTCATAATTTAGTTTCTTTTACCTAGTAACTTATCATGGTCCCCATCTGTTTCCAATCATGTGTTGAATGACTGAAATGTATTGTTTTGTCATCCTCTAAACTGGCGCAAGTCATTGTTTTGTCTGACAGGCAGCTTTGGTTGCTTTCCTTCCTCCTGACTGCAGCAGGAGACCTGTGTAATTGCATCCAAAGCGTTCCCCTCTCCCCTACGCTTGATATCACTGCTGACATCCACATGCACAGCCCCTCCTCTCTCTGTCTCCCTGCATCTCTTCGATTGGAGAGCTCTTGTGCTGGCAGTGTGCGGTCCTGCCTTGTCATGTGTATAGAGCATTGGAGCAGATGGAAAACCGAAGGAAGAGGCAGAGATGGGAGAACACGAAGAGTGTGGCAGACAGCTAAAGAGGGATCTGTGATGTGACTGGAAATGGAGAAAGGGAGATGCCCGAATTATACACTGGGACATTTATTCAAGGACCAAACTGTTGGCTGAGTCTGCCAGGTAAGTGTGGAACTAGTATGACTATAAGACTTATCTGTCAGGTTTCAGCACAACCAAAAAATTCAAGAGTCTAAACATTTCTGTGACACAAACTTAACACTGTTATAGGAACTGTGTTATTTCAAAGGACTGAAAGCAGTCTGTCCTTAAAATGGGACATGATGAGACTGTGAGTTCACAGATGTTGCATAACAGAGATCTCAACTATGATTTCAACATCCTCCTTAATCACTAAAGGGTGAAAAATAGGACCTTCCTCATTACCTGAGGGAAGAAGGCTGAATCTAGGCTAGATCAAACACTGGGTGACTGTATCAGATTCACAGTCGATCACGTTCTCTGGTCTGCATGGCTTCCTATTGTGGAGATTTTCATACCTCCACAGTTGTGAGATTATAGCATTCGGTGAGGCAGTGAAATCTGATAAGAGATGATTGTGAGTTTGTCTGTGACAATGCCAGCACTTATACACAGATAATGGAGTTTGTTTTCTTGAAGCCCTTCAAACTCAAAATGCTTCTCAACAGTGAGATGGAGTTTCATGTTTGAGGCGATGTGGAAGCCAGTGAAGGAAGGATAAGCTCTTATACTATTTATCACATTTTTAAGAATGTTGGACAACAAATCTGGTAAACTAATTCACAGAGTAATAAGATCAGCTGTTAGTTAATATGCATTATTCCTAGCAAAGGTAAACTTAACTAAAAAATGTTTAGCTGTTACCGGGACACAAACGGAGAACATATCAGGAGCAAACTGTAAGTTGACCAATAATCAACGAGTAACTCCAAACTATTTTTTAATAAATAACATTAATCAAGAAGTGATGAATCAGGAATGGCATTACAAATGATGAACTAACAAACTGGCCATAGCAACTGTTCTTATTTTGTGATTTGATCAGTCAGAGGGATTGACTGATGAAAAAAAGTCTCAAGTAATAACCTGTTCTTCTGACATTTTACCTGGTTAATATTTTTAAGAAAATTAGGAACCAAAATGTTAAAAATGTTTTAATATATTTGTGAAATAGTAACAGAGGGTGTAAAGAACTTTATTTTCAGACATTTGTGTGGCATTCTTTTCTCCAGGGGCTCATGTTTTGTTATTAAAAACACAACATTAATAACTTTGTACTTTTGCAGTTATCATTGTCAAACCTTACCTGCAGATGCCAGTTTAACTTGATATTAATTTATAGATTTTCATTTGCACTACAAGTTACAGAAAGAATAATTGTGTAAAAAACACAAAATATTATTAACTGAATTATAAAAAAAACATAACATCACACAAAATCGTTTTTCAGGTGGCGTGTCAAGGTTTTTATGGATTTAAAATGATGAAAGCTCATTATAAAATTAAAGAAAATACTCACGGGAACTAAAGTGCATCTTCACCTGTTCACACTGCTGAGTGCTTTTCACATGTAAATGTTCTAATATGCTAATTCGCCAAATGGTAAACTAATGAGAATGAGTTTTACTTGAGTATTTGATGGTGTTTCCACATTAGCATACAGCCTGTATGTATTACAGATGTAAATTAGAAGGACTATGAGGATTACGAGCACTCTAATGGCAGCCCACTGCTCCTAGTGTAACTAGTGACGGGTTAAAAGCAGAGGACTAATTTAAGTGTGATTTTTTTTTATATATATATATACTGACAAATAAAGATTACATTTCATTCATTCACATCAAGTTTGCAAATGTGTGTGTGGAAGAGTGGGCTAGGGGATAAAAACAGTAACAGGCAGTTTTACAAAAACACACATTAAACTCAGTGAATAAAAGGGCACAGTGCAGCATTTTTGAGTGTCTGTAGCCCTAAATTGAACTATACTAAAAAAAGAAACCAATAACAAATGCAGCACACTGTCCTAGGTTGACTTCATGAAGCCACAAACAGACGTCTAAAAGAGTCAGACTAGTCATTTTTACCAGGGTTTGCCAAATGATCTAATTTATTCCTGTAGTGGAATGTTGCTTAATTTGAGTTAATTTGTGGAAATTTGATGAAATACTATTTTTTCTGGCATATTAAGTTTAGATAGTTTAAATGGTTTAGTTTAGATTTTTTCCTTCTTATTCCTGTTGGATAAGTAGAATGTGAAAAGAATAGAAACAAAATATATAATGTTCATTCTTTGCTCTGAATTCATGGTATGCACCATGTTTTATAACCCTAATGTTACAAAAAAAATACCTGGTTTTCTGAAGCCCATTTTTTAAAGGGGTTGCAACAATAAACACAAATCCCATTT
The DNA here is from genome assembly GCF_017639745.1 of Melanotaenia boesemani. Classification (NCBI taxonomy): domain Eukaryota; kingdom Metazoa; phylum Chordata; class Actinopteri; order Atheriniformes; family Melanotaeniidae; genus Melanotaenia; species Melanotaenia boesemani. Next base: position 35,031,802 of record NC_055684.1, read on the forward strand.
CTAGAGATGTGCAAAAAGATCTATCATTTGTAATTTGTCTGAACATTTTACAAACATACACAAGAACAAAGGAAATTATTTGTTTGTCACTGACAAAGTAAACTGTGTTTCTATAATTTGAACAAATCTGAATGCCAGCAACAGATTCACATTCATACCCAAATATGAGATGGCATCTTAATGCTGCACTTTGCTTTGAATTGGAAAAGCTGAATTTCTTCAGGGAATTTAAAAAAGTATCAGCAATTATTTCTTTGTTTTTTTTAAATATGAGTTTAACTGAGGTCTTGGATATGAATAATTTACAATTACCAGAATGGTTGTTTGAGCAAAAGAACCTTTAGGATGCAAAAATGGATGAACATAAAAGTTAATAATATTCACCACTACTGAAATAATAATAATAAAAACAACTGGACTAGAATCTTGATCAATACATGGGCGCTCAGGATGATGCTCTTGAATCAGTAATAAGTAAATGATGATCTAATGATTCTTAGTAGGTTTCTAGTTTGTATTATTTAAATCTAAGCTCTAGAAATCAACCTGATTTGAATAAATTCAGTTCAATGTGAACCAAAGAGCCAACATCATAAAACTATAGAATATTTTTTAATATAATGATGTAAAGCAATGGTTGTCAAACGTTTTGAGACACAATTTCACAGCCCTAAAAAAATGACCAAATTTATTTGATAAATATAGTATATAAATATAGCTATACTATATATATACATATATATATATATATATATATATATATAAATAATCTGATGACTCCTGAAATTCTCTTGGGTTTGAGTTACTTGGCCAGTTTGAGAAAGGCTGATGAAAAATATATTCATACAAATGAGAATGATCTATGGGGAAATAGTGATTTTCAAACAATAAAAATAAATTAATACATGAAAGAAAGAATGAATGAATGAAACTACTGACATGCAAATTATATAATGATGCAGTATATGTCACATTTACTAAGCTACATATGTGCTCAGTCATTCATAACTGTTTTTTTATTCCTCTTTCAGACACTGGCAGGCATTTGCTGGAAAATAAGCTCGTTTTCATGGAGCAGACCACACTGAAAACATCACTGCCAGAGAATACTGCAAGGCTTATCTGTATCATGGCATGGTGATGCGACATATTAAAGAAGCTATCAAGATAAATGAAGTCAACATTCATCTCTGCAGGAAGACGTACAGACAGATGCTTCCTCACCTAAATATAAATCACGGTGGACAACGTGTGACCGAATCCTTAAAATAATCATACTATATACAAATATGTGTGCAGAAATATGCAAAAGAAAATGAATTAAGAAAATGTATTAGTGAAGTCAATTTGTAGCTGTGAGTAATTGTGATCCAATGGATTCAAGTTTCTATAAATAAGTTTCAAGAGAAAAAAATATTGTTGATACTGTCTCTGATGAACTGACAACATCATGGATCCGACTTAAAATCTATTGTGTAAATTGCCAGTCATTAGAAGCAGAAGCTAGTCTTTGTTATGGAATCTGTAAGCACGACAGGACTGTCAACAGCTGCCTTGGTGGCTATAGCCTGCAACACATTTCTTGCTGTCCTCCTTCTCCTGCTTTGTGTAATTGTCTACCGAGCCTGCAGAGTCCCTTCTAGCCCAGAGAGGCTGCCAGTGTTGGCGCCGAGTGAAGCGGGAACCCAGCAGATGAGTGAGCACAAGTACCTCTTGACCTCCTGACTGCTGAATGATGAGTCAAATGTAGCAACAAGTGATGGTTTCGGTGTGCACCTCCACGTCAGTGGAGCTTGAAAAAGCACGAGGACTAAGTGCAAGAAATAATAAGACATGCCATTTACTAGTTCTTTAAGCCGATCTAATGTCAGAAGTGGCTGTGCCTCACAAAGATGGCAAAGATGAACTGTGGTGAAGAAACTATTTTTAAGCACCCATCACTTGTCAAACTAGCCCTTGGTTTGACAAAGGACGCTGGAGAATGCCAGTCTGAATGTATGGTTAACACAGAAAAAGGCTCCAGGACACACACAGAAGGACTGATGCAGATTAACCAGCGATGGAGGAAAAACTACCAGCATGCTGTTGAAGAATTCTAAATATATCACCTAATTTTGAATGGTGGCCTGAAAAGGAGAAGGAGAAGACACCAGTCTATTGCAAATAACAGGGACTTGAACTTGTGTTAAATGTGTGTGTGTCATTGTCACTCACAAATATCAGTGAACTGTGAGGCATGACGCCTTGCTGAGGGTGTTACATAAGAACTAGAGAGGTTTATTTGAAATTTTGTCCTCTTTAATACAACCCTCACACTCACACCTGCTTCTGGCACTTGGCAATGAGCCATTTGCTTTGGACTGAGTCAAGGATACTCACATACAGATCGATTAAATCTACTGGACCCTGAAGATTGAAACAGAAGCATGTGATCAAAAATAGTTATTTAGCCAACATCACTGGTGCTGCATGTTGAGACTTAATAAGGCATTTTCTGGAGGTTAGAGCTTGTATGACATGTACTTTAAATTTTACAACCTTTCAGACATTCAGGTGACATCAGAGATGCAGCCAATGAGATGAAATAAAAAAATGGGTTTCACAATATATTACAATTCACCTCCATATCAGAAGCTTTTGAACAAATATATCACTCTACTGCTCAACCCGATTATAAAACATGGAGCTATAATATACCAGAAAAGTTCAAGATAAAGAACTTTAGCAGTTTTTAGTCAGCACAGCAGTATGTTCCTTGTTACTGCCATAATGATTTGAATGTTTAACTGCTGCTGTATTTCCATTACAACCACAGAGGACTGAACAGCTCTCTCTTACTGAAGTTGAGGGAAATGCTCATTTAATGAATCACACGAGAGGGAGAAGCTGCTGTGTGTGATCACAGCAGGACATGAAAGGCAGAGAAGCTCCCTGTGGCATTGAGAAATCAAGCAAGTTTGGGTCACTGTGGCAACATTTGATGCCAGTTATGTATTAAAGCTCTGGGTGGTACTTTAATGAAGGATTCAATGCAAAATTCTCACTGTGGATGGGATATTAAATGGCCTCTAGTTCATCCCTGGACAGGTGCCCAAGAAAGTGTATGCTTGCCAAGATGAGTTGTCTGGATGAGGTCCACAAGCGCTCAGTCAATTATGCTGATTTATCTCTCCGTTCACTTGCAGCAACTTTCTGCCTTACTTTTTAGCTCAGTCAACTTGTACAGTGCATATGGAAGGAGTTAAAGAGATCCTTGTAGAAAAGCTCAGCCAAGTCATTTGAATTCCAAGGTTGTCTCTGTGATGTGTATCAAGTAGTGCAGAAACAACGAGTGGGTTTTTATTTGAATATGAATAATTAATCAACATTTAATGTTACATCCAGAGAAAGCATCCTAATAAACATACACAAATACTTCCCTTGTCATGTTGATGTCATTTACTTCAAACACTGAATGGAAGAAGTGGGGCTTTCATGAATGAAAATTGTACCATGCTGCAATGCTGAGCAGAGACGCCATGCTGGCCACCTTAAACTGTGATGTTCTCCGGTTCTCTCAGCAGACTGAGAAGCTTCTCCATCTTGGCTACTTCCACTTCTGGACCCTTAGGCAGCTCCTGACCCTTCTTGCTCTACACACACACACAGGTACATGAACACACAAGAATGAGAAGTTACTTGGCCTTTTGCTTACCATGTAATATGGAAAAACTAACCTCAGTGGTAGGCAGCAGACAAAAGGACAGTAAAAAAAAACAAGATGTTTAGATGAAGATTGCGTTATTACTTTATTGCTTAATGTTTTTTTTTATCTGCATTTTGTTAAATCTGCTCCAACGTCACGGGCCTAAAAATTATGGTGTGAACAGATAAAAAGCAATGAGTGATTAAAGAAGAAAAGCCTCATAAGAGTTCTGGCTCAGCATTACTAGACATTGCTGTAGGTGTTCATTCCACCTCTGTAATAGAATAATTTAATAAGCCTATCATTATCAAAGCTCCTTTACTACAATTACAGTTTTTTGTCCTACTGAACTAGACTTTGATTTAAGAAGCTCAATAAAATCAAACAAGTTCAAAAGCCTCTAGTGATTTTAACTGTCTTGATCAGGAAATAAATTTGAGTTTAAGCTTTACGAGGGGACACACATTATATCTTATAAGAATTAATTAACACAGTCACAAATACATTTATAAATATATGGATAAACTGCAAAAAAATCATTTTAGTTTCTATTTTAAAGAACAAATAGGTGTTTGGGTGTTTGCAGATACAGATTTATTAGAGTAATAAGAAAAAGAAGATAGTTTCTTTTTCTAAAAATAAAAACAGGAGGTTTTTATAGAAGTTACAACACCAAGAAACAAGAAGCACAGCTTATGCTGTAAGGAATGTTCCCGGTTGTCCTGTCTTCTGCAGTAGATTCAAGATAAATTGTTCAAGAAATCAAGAAAAGACAGCAAATTTCCAAATTTGGTTTGGTTTAAAAAAATCCTACTGCTCTGGGCTTACTGACAACAAATAAAACGAGCATTAGCTGGTAAAAAGGTCTCCTAGCCACTCATGCTGAACAAGTTTACAAAAAATAATCTGAAACTAGAGCTTCTGAATGCAATGCAGCCATTTTGATGTTAATGTTCACAGCTGTGCTTTTCTTGCTAAGACATCATGTCTGCAGGGAAAATTTAATTCAGATAAAGTTACTGCATTGTGTATACTATGTTTATCATGAAAAAGAGACAAATGTATTACATTTCTAAGTCCTGTATCAGTATCAATATTAGCTGTAAAAAATATTAATGAAGATTATCTATATTGCAAATGTATGGGAGTTAAACACAGAAACTATGGCATATTCAGAGCTAACTACTCATTTAAAGCATGAAAAAGATGCATTTTATGACAGTGTAATTATTTCAAGGTTAATAAGACAAAAGGTGATCCAAATAGATCCTGAACAAATTCACATAAACTCTTGATGCAGCATAACTGGCAATCTTCTCTTTAGATAGAAAGGCTAACTGCACATCACATCATAAACAAAACACTACATACCTTCAGGTTTAAAGAATTCTGCATCCAGAATAACAGCACATAACAGCATATTATGGTTCACTGCCATTATGGTACAACAATAAACACAGAGCTCAGAGTATTTCCAAACATATTTTCTAATTTCTCATACAGCTCATTTACAAAAAATTCCTTAATCAGTAATCAGAAGAAATACATATATTTAAGGAGCATCACATAACAATACAAGCAATGTTGTGCTTCCTTAAGTGTGAAAGGCAAAATGACCTTGTTAACTTTAGAATTATTTCCAAACAGGAAAATACAACACACTTGAATTGTTAAACATTTTGATTCCTTAGATACTAACTGAATTTTTCAGTTTGACTATTGACTCCGGTGCTAACTGTAGCTTATTTAACAGGCTTAAATGTTAACTTGGTAAGATATTGGTAAAAAAAAAAAATAGTTGTGGGTTTTGTCTCCTGATGCTCATGTGCCATGCTGTATCCAAAAATGCACTAAGCACTTCAGTGGTGCTGAACTTTGCAATTATTTCCCAGTTGCACTCGTATGGACTACAGTCTGAGGTTGCTAATGAAGTAGAACGGTGTGTGTGTGTGTGTTAATGTGTTGTGTTGCAATTGTATAACTATGTTTGTGGTTGAGGGGGAACTGTTGCATGACACCGTGGCAACACCATGTACAATGAAGTGTGTGAATGCATTTTTTCTAGTCAGTAAAATTTCTCCGGGTTTACAAGCAGTGATGTGAACAACAGAAGAAGAAAATAGAAAGGCTGTAGTGCTAACTCTTAATGGGCCATGATTAAAGTGTTGTGACGCAGTGTGCCATTTGGTTTCCTCCTGTGCTCAGAAGGACTGCTGTGATTACTTCTCAGGTCAACTGAGCTTGCAGGCACTCATCAGCCACAGACGGATAAAAGTGGATTGTTTTTTTCTAATTGTGTCTTGGTATTTTATTTGGCAGAGGAACAGAGGAAAAAATATGGGTGATGCTAATTGCAATACTAATGGTGTGATTGGGAGTTGGGGGATTATGGTTTGGTAAAATTTACACGAGTTCAGGACTCTGCAATAATTGAATCATCTGATCTGCATTCACTGATGTGGATCAGTTGGCAGTCATAAATAATGCCAATGAGCTGTTATACTGTTCAAACGGTACAAGAAAGAAGTATTATAAGGTCAAAGGAAAATAAAATTCATGTGTTAAAACAATACTCAGAATAGTAAAACAGATAGCAGGACTACTGCTGGTATGTGCCAATCAAGCCTCATAACAACAAGAGAGTGAACAAACGACTTAAAACTGGTATCACAGATTAGCTTAACTGACTGTAAGGACTCTTACCTTGGGCTTCTTGCGGAGGTTAGGAGAGAGTTTGAGGCTGGTGACATACCCTCGGTCATCACCCACTATGATGACAGGATAGATGGGATTGAACTCGATCTGTGTCAGCTTGGTTTTCTTTTTGGACACCACTGCCTGCTGGCAAATAGCCTCATATTTGTTGATGTTGAGGTCAAAGACGTGAACCTGAGAGAGAAAGAGGACTCATTCTACCAGTTTACCAGTACCTCTTTGTTGTATACTTGTGTTTTTTATCATCTAAATAAATTAATGTTTCAGTGTTATTACAACAAATAGTACGAGTATAGGGTTTTTTTCTTATTTGAGAAAACTGAACACTTAATCTTCAGATTTATCTCCAAACTAATCTTGTATGGGTTATCTTATGTGAAAAAGAGGATGATGGTGAACAACTCAATGAGCATTCGGTGAAAAGAAGGGTGTTCCTGATAATGCAATGAGTGTCCACGAATATCCATTAGTTCACACACACGTGTTAGCAGTGTGTGTCTGTGTGTGTGTGCAAGCAGATCCAAGATGCTTGTGATCTTTTTAGGCATCTTTATTCAGTAGAGACCAGATGACAGATTTGCTGTTCTCAGCCTAAGTGCGTTCAGACAATCTGTTGACATCAAATGAGCCCATCACAAAGAACAGCCCATTTCTTTTATCAGAAAAATTACTGTGCCTGGCCTGCTAAGGTTAACACTGTCTTAGTCTATTAGCACCTAACAAAGCTTCACAGTTATCATTTGTAGGCAATCAGCAAACTGCTCTTCTCCCTACAGCCATTAACAACAGAGTTTTTGTCTTTCATATATAAAGACTAATGTAATAGTCACATGTAATAGTGCATTAGTCACGACTGATTGCAGTGCATCTGTCATGCATGCAAAACTTGGGAACAGAGAGACAATTTACTTTTGCTTAACTCACATTAACATATATATAAAGTCACTTATTACAGAATTTAGCCTTTTCATTTTAAGTTTCATAATTTAAGTTTCATGGCTAATGAATTTAATCCTTTAGAACATTTTGATATTAGGATTACGATGAGTCCCAGTAGACTAATAAAAAGTTTTGATACCTTTAGAACTAGATGCTTTCTCGTTATGTTTATGTGCTTAAATTAATGATAAGAGATGGAAATATTGACAAAAATCACAAAACAGCTTCTACAATAAAGAAAGAACACTTATAAAAGAGCTGAGCTTGATGTATGACTGAAAGCTGCCTACCATGTAATCTTATCTGGGCAACTTGTTGACCTATCTAATAGTTGGAATATATTAATTATGACTTATTCATATAAACCATCTGGTTTGCTGCAATGTTGTGTGGGTAATTATTTGATTATTGGTTATTTGGGCTGAAGTTCACAAACAAGGAGTTGAGGCAAAGACCAAAGAACAACAGATCCATTTGGGAAAATGAACAAGAACAATATTGCATTCCCAGCTTTTACAAAAAGTGTTTCGGTCCCCTTAAATGTTGAATTTGACTAAATTGTAAACAGCTTACTGGCATTCTTCCAACCATCCATAGAGGTTGCAGCATTTGGCACATTAAGCCATATTGCTCATAGAAGTCACCTCTCAAGCTGTGTACAGAAATTTTCATAAATGTTGCAGCTGGCATCATCATCCTAGAAACAACACCTCCAGGATCACACTATCAGTGGTAGGTCAACCTACCTCGTATTAAAAATACAACCCATATTAACAGAATTTCAGAGTCAAAGTTATGAGCAACTGACCAAACACTCACCTGCATGTCAATACAACCATCTCTGATGTGAAAAAACTCGATTTGGGACACAAGAAAAACAAATAAAAAAGGGAAAAATTCAACATGAAGCTAATGCTATAATGAATAAAACATTATTTATCTGCGCACATTTGTTAACAGAATGATATACTTGGAATATAAAATAACACTACTTTGCTCAACGTGAACAATAAAACGTTTTTACTAATTCTAGTACTTATTTTGGAGTATTCCTGATAAAAACCACAGCTGTGGTACTATGTTAAGGAAACACAGGTTGCTTTTGTACCGACCATGGGGTGGCAAAAAAAGGAACCATATAGATAAATGGTGCAGTGACTGTTTCACATGTTGATACAACACCTGCTATTTAACAGTTAAGACATCCAATGTGGAGTTGTGACTTTGTGCCATGAAATGTTTCCCACTTTAGGAATGCATCAAACCTACTAGCAGTGTGAGGTTGCTCCAAACAAGTCTGGCTTTGATTCTACTAAAGACAGCACTATTTTTAGTTTGTCTTTGTGAAGACATTTATTTATTATTTGTGCACACTTCCTGTATGTTTACTAGAAAGGATTTTGTACAGTCATGACTGAATCTCATAAGCCTTTCATTGTCATGTCTAGAGTAATTAACCTGAGGGCATTTTTCAGAGGGAGAACAGTTCACTGCAGCCTGTGTGTGTCTGTGTGTGTGTGGGTATATTTTTACGTCCATGTGTTGATAATATTTTTCTGGTTGATGTCTCAAGAGCCACCACATCTACGTACCTGTTCTGCCTCTGTGTTGACCTCCTGAACAGCCTTGCCTGAATGCCTTGCCCTTAGACCTTTCTGCCAGAAATTTTCATGGGTTTCGTGCTTTTATAACCACGCATCAATTTTTGGATACACATAACCTTGCAAAAAAAACTATCTCAATTACTTCCTGGAAGAGAGTATTTAGTTGTCAAATTTGGGGAGTTGTTGTTATGTGCATATACTCTGATATATATGTGTTTATAACTGCGCATTAGGGAGGTAATTATAAAAAAGGCAAAGCAGAAAACAGCCTTTGCCACAGACTTTTTAAAACATATTGAAGGTCAGTCTTGTACAATAGCTCTAAACTAAACTCCAGATATAATTGCAGAGTACATTGTAGTTACATGGTACAACATCTCAAACACATTTACTGGCCATCTAAGATGCACATCAGAGGGTTTTCTAATTTGGATTTTTTTCATCTATTAATTATAAATAACAGCTTAGAAAATGAAATATAATGAACATAAAATGAGAACTGAACTTTTGCATTTAATGTTTTTGTAGCAGGTAGTATTTGTAGGCTCTAGATGAAAACTGATATCATGACTAATAAATGAGATCACACACCCAATTTTCTAAGCTGATATTCCTGTGGACTATGAACTTTGACTACATACAGATAAAAATGCTTCAGACTTACATCATGCACAGTGTGCGTCTGTCTCTTAACAGTCACGCTGAGCTGAAAATTCAGTGTTTTATACTGCGCTGAATGGACTGGGTCTGTTATACTTGGGATGAATCTACTCGTGTTGTGTGTACTGCTGTCTGCCACCAGCTGCTTTGCTGAAAATGGTAAAACTTTTAAAAAATAGTTCTCTTTATCTATGAACAGAAAAATTATGTGTTTCTATATTTTCTAAGAGACAGTTATCTTAAAAGCTCTCTGGGACCCATAACTTACAATATCTAAGCCAGGGATGTCTAGTTCTGGTCCCAGAGGGATCTGTCCAGCAGATTCTAGATGTTTCCTGTTTCCTCATACCTGACTCAGACTAAAGGGTCATTTACAGGCTTGACAACAACCTGCTGAGGAGAGCAGTATAGTTCAGAGATGTCAAACTCCGGTCCTTGGGGGCCACAGTCATGCAGATTTTAATTGTTCTCTGCTTCAACACGCCTGACTTCTTGTTCTTACTCTCAAATGTAAGTCGCTTTGGATAAAAGCGTCTGCTAAATGACTGTAGAATAGAATACAATAGAATAGAATAGAAATAAAATCAACAGGTCATTGAGCAGAACTTGATAACAAACTGTTGGATCCATTGATTTTAATCAAGTGTGTTGGAGTAGGGAAACATCTAAAGTCCACAGGACGATGGCCCATTAGATATCCCCAATCTAAGCTGTTAAGCTGAATGTATTGTTACTGTGAAAAATAAAATAAAAAATAAATCAACTGAGAAAAGACTTTGGCCAAAACTAAACCAAAATCAACAGATTTTGTTGAAATTTTGAGTCAGAATAAAAAATATTTTTATATTAAACTGTCTCTTAATAAAGATTTAGATTATAAACAGTAAATTCTGCTAAATATGTTTCTGATTATCTTTAAATACCCTTCTTAATCATTTTTAATATCATTCACAGCAGCAGGATCTAAATCAGTGACTCTTAAACCGTGGTTGGTGGGTCTGACATGCGTTGCTGCTTTCCTCTTCATCGTCTTCATTATTGCAATCATTAAAAAACTTCTTAAAAGAAAAAGGTTTGTTGATGACACACAGTCTTACACATGCATGTCTACCCTGACCCCAACTGATATTTTCCATATTTCTCACTATATCTTTGTAACTGATGGTCTTAGGTGATAATCTGTTGCAGAAAAGAGCATTTTGTTATGGGCAGCAGATGATTTTAAATTGCCAACCTAATCTATACTTCCTTCTGGGATGGCAAACTTCAGGTGGAGCTGCAGGGAAATTCTAATTCCTTTTTGTAAAATACATAAACAATACAGTGTTGAGTTAAATTAAAAAAGTCAATTATTTTATTGGAATATTGGTTTAATTTCGTTTTTATTTGCCTCTATGTTTAAATAAAACTCTCAAATAAATAATAACTACAACATGGAGTAAGGGTGGAGGCATTTTCTCCTTTTGTTGTTTTATAACTTTGCACTTAATCTTTTTGTGTGTAGCTACCTGTTCTCTTAAAATGACACTACAGTTGGAATTCTGACACAGATACAGATGATCTACTTTTACAGAATCAAAGTTTGCAAATGTGAATGCATTATACTGTGAATTTCACTTTTTATGTTGTTGCTCTTCCGGTGCATCTGAGCTTTTAACTCAACAACCATTTTCTGACAATAAGAGCATACTTACACTGACATTCATGCTGTGGTAGCGTCACATAAAATGTAAAAGTAAAGGGAAGAAAAATTATACAAGAAATTATATAATATATTTAGAATAAAAAAATGTGACTTTGAGTGCTGGTTTATATAGCATATAAAAGTGTAGATTTCAAATCTAATTGGAATTTTAAAGAGTGGTGCACACTAATGTATGCATGCATACTATCTTACACCATTTGTTAAACCTCAAAGATTATCAGCTGGTGTCACCACTGAGTGTTCAAAGCATCAAGAAATGAACCCCTTTTCAAACATGTGGTTGAAAAGCCTCAGAAAGTACTTCAAGATGCTTCATCACATGTAAAAAATATATAATGCAAAGACCCTAAATGAGCTGGTTGATCAGAAAAATCAATTTTTCACTCATGGTTCCATTTAAGATTGTGATGTTGTCCTCTTGTGTAAGGATATATTATCCTGCTTCATAACATACTTTATTTCCATGCTAACTGCAACATAAACATCTAACCAGTCTGCTTATTGTTGTCTTGTGTTGCAGGGAGGTTGAAAGGGGATTACGTTATCAAAAGGCCCAAATGATGGATGAAAGTGATGCTAAGGAAACTAGCCTGTAGAAAACCATCTGAAAGCACCACTTTGCTGAGAACCCCAAGTCACCAGACCATGTGTGAAAAGTCTATCAGTACTTTCTTATATATGTGCATTAAGCTTACTGTCATATTAAGTTAAATGATAGCTACTGACTATGTCTGGTATCTTCTATAAACTATGAAGCTATTCCAGTTCACTTTGTTCTCTGTGGATCCTCATTCCTTTCTTTCAGGGACAACTGTGCTTTTCATTTTAAGATATAAAATACAGAACTTTGTGCTAGAATAGTTTGTTCAGTTCAAGGTCCTAGCTCTATCCTGTTCTTCACATTAATGAGCTGCTGTTGGATAGTTGGACATGTCATAATAACTACATGACTTTGGAATTCCAGCATGTTTTGCCTGAACTAACCCTCAGACACACCAAAATCAGATGAGGGTGACGAGACTATCTATATTAAGGGAGGTAAAATGATCTTTGTCAAGACAATTAGGTAGCTTTGAAGAGAGTATAGATGGATTTATCAGCTTCAGTTTCTTGTTTTCAAGGTAGCATGAAGCATTGACATACTCTAAATAGTACTACTTGCTATTTATTTTAGGTGGCTAAAATTATTTTGCTGTTGATTGTGTTCGCAGCACAGCACAAAAATTTATCCCGATTCAAAATGAAAAACAATGTAGATATTGTTTAGACTCAGATGGAAAAATGAGATTTTCTCTGAGTAATACTTACAATTAACTTTCACACTCCTTTGGATCATTGCTCTACAAGTATGAAATCTAGCATTGTAAAACATTAAATTAAATACAAAGCAGTCTCTTTGCAAAGGGTTCAAAGGACGTGCACTAGACGGAGGAAACATGGATCTGAAGACGAAGAAACTGGCTTCCCAGACAACTCATCATTTCATCCATACACTTGATTTCCTAAACGGTCAGCTCAGACGGAGGACAGAGACAGAAAGAATTTGTTGGCACCACACAACTGTGTGTTATTCTTACACCTCAGCCTACCAGGCAGTTCATTAACCTTCTGAACATGTGCACGCAATCATGCACAAACCCACACAACACTCACACCATTGTGTCTCTGACACTTTGCAGTGTGACAGAAGTAGCAGAAAGCCAGGATGTCATCAACAGTACACGTCAAGGAGCATGCATCTCATGATGAGTCAGTTGAGCTCTGTCAGATACTTGTCACAGAAAATGACAAATGTACTGCAACAAACATTTATGCTGGGAGGTTTTATGCTGATTAACATCATGCAACAAATGTGAGAACACTGACAGCACTCTGTCGTTCTTCAAAATCTGACCAGGCTTACAAATAAAACTCTCTTGTGATCTAGCTTTGAGAATAAATTACAACACACACACAACAATTAACAAGCTTTCTAGAGCATTTTGGTACATGATTTTAAGAAAGAAGATGTGTAAACACGCTGTTGGTTTTATTTATGCCGCTTGCAGTTTGTGTTCTATAAAATTGTTGTGGCTTATTTATGTCCTTATTTGTGTCCTCTCTTATTAACACACTAGCTTGGTTGTGAAATAATCTACATAACGAGTGATGAGTGTATCACGATGCATCTTGTGCCTCTGGTGACAAAGTGCTGGCACTGAAGAGGACATGACACACATACATGCACTATCACATAAGGTGTCTCTCAAAATTGCACAACTCTCATTTCCTCTCTCTCACTCGACTTCATTTGGCACACTGGACAGGAAACGTGTCAGACACAACACTCTGGACTTATATAGTGTGGCGCAGGCTGTGAAGACAAACAGATGGGGACAGCTTGCAGCCATTCTAAGAAAATATGTGGCGATAGGCAACAAAGCATCCACTAAAATTACTTTTTGGCTGAAATCAATAACTGCTGTCAGAGCATGAAGCTCATTTGTTACATGAAACAATGTTTGAACAAACTCGATTGCCTGAGGTTATTCAGAATTAATCTAAGGCTTACCCATGATTTGGCTAGCTGAGTCTATAACTATATTAGGATTATAATAAAAGGGTGGGGGTTGGGGGGGTTGCAGGTGGTAGATAGTGTGACTATTTGCTATTTCGCATGTTCAGTCAAATAAGCATCAAGCTCATGTTATTTTACACGGTGACTGTGTGATCACAGCGTTCAACCAACATCCTATGGGCCCAGATATAGGTGTGAGAATGGTTATAACATGGATTGATCTTCATACATTGTCTGCCATTCAGCTTTAGACATTGTGAAACATGATTAGTCCCGTATCCCCTTTTGTAGCCCAAATTAGGAAGCAAATAAAACAACATTTCAGATTTTACAATTACTAGGCTATCAATAATTAATTTAGTCTAATTCAACAGTTATGTCACAAATTCTGCTTTCATTAAGGTGATAAAATTAGGCTTTTAGTAAAACTGTTGATTGAATTTTTTTTTGTTAATTTTCAAAACTGCAATTATTGATGTAGTTGTAAAACATTACAGTTCTCAACAATAATGTTTGTATTCTTGCCCAGGGAGACTAAACTTTGTGTTTGGCCAAGTGGAATGTCTTGTCTTTATTTATTTCTTCATATTGAAAACTAGCATTAGCTATCAATCACAGAGCACCTTCATGACCAGTCGGAGTCTGTTTTTCTCACCCCTGGTGTTTGTGATACCACATAAAACAATGAAATAACACGCAACAGACTGGATTTGGGTTCAAAATGCGCCTCCAGCCACATACATCTGAGCAGGTTTCTGAAAAACAAAAAACAAAAAACCTGACAAAGAATAGGCCACTGAAGTTATGGGCTTGGGAGGCGACCAACGACAGTGACAGGCGACAGTCATCGCCACCCAGGTGAAACAGAACAGAAAAATACCCAAATATCAATGTTGGGGATTTTATTTTAGCACATTGTTCTTTCACAGCCATTGGTTGCTTTTTTATGTTAATGAATTATAATAAGTGCCACATTCCAGTTGGAATGTTAAAATTGAGTCTTGTTTAACACATTCAAACAAATTAAGAAATTTATGACAGAACAAAGTTTTTTTTTCAGAATAACATGTTATTATAAATTAATATAAATATGTGGCACAGAATTTGTTGGATGCAGAATGTGCAAAATCTAATTACAGCTAAAAATGCGAAACATTTAAATGCAGAAGGAAATGCAAGTGCTTGATAACTCTAAAAATATTCTTCACATGCAAAAGAAAAATCTGAAGGCCAAGACAACCAAAATAGTTTGGAAATTTTAAAAGTTAAGTTATGCTGTGATTTGTTAAAAGTAATACAAAAACAGAGAATTACTCTTACTGTTCCAACTGTTGTCACAGCAGCAAACACAGTAGAGGAATACGGAGACCAAGCTATGTCTCCAACGCCTGCACTCAGGTCAAAGGTGAACATTGGACTGCTGCAAACAGACACAGAGGAAAAAGAAAATGAAATCCTGTCCAAATTTATTTATAAAGCACTTTAAAACAACCACAGAGGACCAAAGCACTGTACAGAAGAATAAATGCAAAGTGAATAAAAGTTATCAAAGCATTAGGAAACAGAAAAATAAAAAAAATGTATTTATTTATTTATGGCTTCTATATATTATAAAAGCAAAATATCAACATTTCAAAAATGTCTAAAGGCCAAAGAGAACAGGTGGGCTTTAAGAAGAGATGTAAAAGCAGGCAACAAGGAGGCCTGTCTGATATGCAGAGGCAAGACACAATCTGGAACCAGCAACAACAAAGGCCTGATGTCCTCAGAGCTTCTGCTTCGTTCTCGCCACAGTTAAGAGAGGCTTGACCATGGAGGGATTTTAAAACAAATAAAAGAAACTTAAACTAGATTGCAAAATGACCAGATCTAAATCTTTAATTATATTGTTCTGATTATTGAATGCAATTTGGGATTTTGCAGAAAGATTAGCAGTCACAGTGCTTTTCTCTTTGCTTCCTACTGGTTGTATGCAATGTGGAACTCAGATCTGATTATCAGTGGTCACTGTAAACATTTTCAGAGATGTGTTTTAGTTTTAGGTGTAAGTTGAATTACTTAATGCTGCACTTTTGATCATATCATCCAAGACATGTTATTGCCAACTGTAGCCAGGACTTTAGAAACAACCCAAATACCTCTGTGTCCTGAATACAATACATATATACAATTGCATTTGAATGTTGCTTTTTCATGTTCAAGTTCTGTGTTTTATGTTTCTTCTTTAGCTTAAATAAATCCTCCTTTTGTATTTCAGCTCTGCTTCCCGTGTTCTGTTTTACTCAGTTTTCAGCCCTTGGTTCTTATCTGTTTTGTTTTTCCGCTTCCGTTTCCTTAGATGTCCTCAGTTACCTTTATCTTGTGTTTGTCTTGGATGACAAACCTGATTTTTTGTCACTCATCTGCGTATGTACATGCTCATGGTTTTCATTGTTCTGTATTTTGTTTGGTTATTTGTTTTTGGTCTTCCTCCTCCAGCAGTGCTTTTTGGCTTTCTTGTGGATTGTCTTCTCAACTTCTGAGAGCATGGTAATTTTAGTATATAATTATTACAATTAAATGAACTTTAATAAACAAACCAGAATGTATAATCGATCACAACATATGCAAGATATTAGAGCTTAAGTTTTGGGTTGGACCCAGAACATTACTTTCAAACTTCAGCCCTTTATAGAGATTGTGGCTAGTTATTTTCAACAGCTATAACCAACACTGTCCAACTGTCACTGGCAAAAAGAAAAGATTCTGGAGTCATCTCCAGTATGAGGCAGTTTATTTATGTGTAGCCTACTGCACACACCTTGAGCAAAAAAGAATATTTTTGTTTGCAGAACATTCCCAACTCTCACCCACTAATCTTACTCTCAGCGCAGCTAGTTTAATTGATTATAGTGGACATGTACGGTTCCAGCAGCCTTTTTTTAAACTTCTTTACATCTGCTCAAAGTGTTCAGCATTAGCAAATGACCAAAAATCACTCTTGCATTCAGTAACTCACAGCTCACAATGGGCACACAACACTTTCCTTAACAGAAAACACCAAATTGAGATTTTGGTCACTCTCTTATTGGTAAATTGCTTTCTCCTAGAAACAATGCATTTTTTATCTTTAGGATGCTGCAGATCACAGTTGAAAAACGTGTTTCTCATAATGGGCAAATGATTACTATCATTATTCAGTCAAGCTGCTGGTGCTGACAAGATGTGGGAGGCACTGTGGGTTAGTCAAATGAGCCAGGAAAATTATGCTGGACCCAGAACAAGTATAAGAAGGTAATAAAGACTAATACACTGCAATATAATGGGGAGATTATAGCAATAGTAATTATCTTGTACTTACTTCACAGTGTACATAAATATTTGCACAGAGTATTAGTGGTGTTAATAAAGACGATGATACAGCACTAAAAAGAAAATGTTGCCATTCTGTAACTAACAGCAACATTTGCTTTCCATAAAAAGTGAGATGTAAAATGTGTCTTCAATTTTCTTCCCACTAAATGACAGAGGAACAACAACTTTAATAACACTCAAATACAAAACTAACCATTCATATACATCTTACATGACACCAAAACATTAAAGGAGTCATTAAATGAAACTCTAATACTGAGTATTTCTCATTCCTTCAAGTTTTCACCCTCTACAGCAAATGCACTCGTGCCAAGCAAAATCCAAAGCGCAGCAACAAGTACATGATCTCTCAACAGCTTCATCGCTGCCACCTTTCTACAATGGGAAGCTCCTTTAAACCAGTGGTGTTGCAGCACCTCACTGCCACAAATGTTTGTTATAGACTTGTGTTTATACTGTTCCACACTTGACACTGTAATAATGTAGAACTAAACAACTGCACAGAAACTGAAATTGTATGTGACAGAAAGGTTACATATGGCAAAATGTATATTTTATGGTTACTGTGAGATAATATGTGCAAACCCGTTTACATGTCTCTTACTTTATGGTATGGTCCCAAATCTTGGCAGTCCAGTCTGCACTGCAAGAGAGGAAAACCTTTGGATGGAAGTGGTTCCATTTTACAGCATCTACTGCCATGGTGTGGGCATCATATGTCTCCAGGAACTGGCTTGAATAATTCTTGGAACACTGGGGAATAGACACAAAGTCTGTACTTTAATAAAACAAGTTGAAAAAACATCTAAAAAACCAATATTCCTGAGACAATGTTGTCTTCGGTTTCTGACAGAGGTTTGATATTAAAAATACACAATCTGTAAGCTGAGGCTGAGATAGGCCTGGGTTCATGTTGCTTCCTTTAGTGCAACAGAGAAGAATTTACCTTTGTTTTTATAGCTAGAGAACTGGTCTCTATGATAAATTAACATCTTTAAAAAGACATACCAAACGTAAGCCATATTTTGAAAAAATACCATGTGGAGGAACTAAAATCTAAGATTTTCTACTGAATGCTTAATTCATGTGGGCATAATTTTCCACTGACAGCTGTGGAAAAGTCTTGTGCTTAGACAAGCAGTAAACCAACCTGATAGTTTTAAACCAGCTTGTTTGCCATTAACAAAATAGGTTTCATGAAAGCAGCAGAGTTCCTCTGCAGGGATAAATAAATGACACAAACCAGGGTGAATATGTTAATAGGTTGTGGGGACAGCTGTTGAATTTCCAAACACTGACAATTTGATTTTTGACCTGTACCTAGGTGAAAGATTTATTAATTTATTAAGCTGTCTTTTATGAAGGTGTCTTAGCCACTGAAGCTTGAGGTATCAAATGGAGCAAATTGCATCACACATCTGTGTGTCGGCAAGTTGGCAGGGGCAGGAGGTAAGAAGGGCCTTGTTAATCATTTCTTAACAGATGGAGCAACATGGCTTTTTTAAAATATCAGTTCAAAGGTTGAATGTCTCAGAACAGAATTGTACAGACAAAAAATTGGTCCTTCGCATGGCCTAAAAACAGGTAAATAGAACTCAGATCAACAAGTCATATCAAATGGTGTCATTATTTACACAATAAAAACAAACCCAAATTACAGAAACAGTGTGATCCATTGCCACAACTCAAAACTCATGAAAGGAAAATTAAACGTGGAACATAGGAAAAAGACAGCACTCTAGTGACATCAGTAAACCGCTCTATCTAAGTGAAGCATGCAGTATATTTATCTGTTGCTGCATTGGGGATTAAACATTGTATTAGAAATATTTTACTGGTTGCAAGATTCAAATACATGAAATTTTTTAAATATTATTTTTAAATTAAGTAATAAATTTCCCATTGGTATGTTGTAGCTCTTTAATGTGATTTAACTTGTTTATTTGGAACAAAAAATAAAGATGGGGCACTATTTATAAAATCAGCAAGCAGATATAATCAGCTGTTGTATTTAACTAATTATGAGTGGCTCTTAATTAAGTTACACTAAATCACAAAATTGTCTCTAAGGCAGCATTTTTCATTTAATTTAATGAGTGTCACCTTTTTGTGTGCTTAAACAGATAAATGTTTGTTTATTTGGACACAGTCACACTTTAGGCAGCCAGTTTTTGCACTGCTTGCAAAACATGGACAAATTTATGAAAGTACTAATGGACAAATGATGGTCAACAACAGACACTTCAACAACCCAAAAAACAAAACAAAACAAACAAACAAACAAAACAAAAAACAAAAGACAAGAAAACATGATGAGGCATATCTCCTTGGACTTCCTCAGTACAACTGGGGGTTATGTGTTATATGTCTCAAAATATTATCATCTGACAGTATGAAACCAAACCAGTTACAAGCCCCCTTGTGGAATTCTTAAAGAGAATGCCCAACTTACCTCAGTGTGCAGAGTTTTTTAGTCTGTTTACTGAGTCAGTCTAAAAAGCCTCACACTATAGGAGGAATTAATACTTCCCTCCGCCACAGATATTGTATTAACTAAAGTAGCAGCCAGTAAATTAAAGACACCAGACTATTTCTCTGCCAAACTATACTTGTTTGTGTTGCATATAAAAAGGTTGGGCTTAAATTCATAGTTTATTATTATACAGTGACTTAAGAAAATGCAAAATAAGCAAAACTTTTGGCCACATTTCTTAGATGTTTTAACTATCATCATAAAGTTTGTTTTTGATCTGTAATCAAACCTGCTTGAAGAGTGTGACATTACAATATGTTGAAATAACAGAATTGTTCATATTTTTATTTATCTAAACAATACGTCAATGGTGTAAAACATTTTAGCCTTTGTGGTACTGCCAGGCACACCCAGTAAGCCAATTTAGCTAAAGGGAATTTTAGGTCTTTCTCTCTCACTGGAGGTACGACTGTCAAAATGAGTCATGTCAACAACATGCTTGATGCAATTTTAGAAGTGTCATCCAGCCAAACCAGTATGTTGAAATGTTTGCTACATACCTTGTGTATTTTCCCCTCCTCAGTGCCAACCAAGAACAGATAATCAATCTGCTTATGGAAGTCGAAGGATGTACCACAAGCTGTACACAAGAAGTGTCAGGACACACACTGTTAAAGACACCAGCCTGACCTGACCAGAGCAAATCAAAATAACTAGCAGATTACTACCAAAATGTTTTATAAGTTAGTTAGTGAGTCTTACCAATGCTGGGCAGCAGTGCACCCTCTGGGTCCTCTGAGACAGCACCATTCACTGACAGTCTGATAATGTCTGAAAAGACCAGCTCATTCTGCAGTCATGCAACACACAGTGATGCAGTTATGTATAAGTACAAATGCTGGGAAAACCAACACAAAAACAAACACACAAATACTTTTATCTGAAGTGCATATGAAAAAAAATTAATCTAAACTGTACAAACAGTATCAGTGATCAAATATATTTCTTTATATAACCTTGACTAGTGTCCAAGAGAGGACTCGGCCATCAGATGACACAGAATAAAAATTGTGATTGTTGTCCATGTCATCACTCTGCCAACGCACCTGAATAAAACATGCAAAAAGCCCAATGAAAAAACACATTTAAAACTTTTCATTTCTGAAAAAAATTAATATTTGACTAAAATATGTCATGCATTTCCATCATTCTCCAGCATCTGAAATTCTGTATTAAGACAGGATATTTACATAACTCAGCATCAGATTAGCATGTTTTACCAGCCTATTCTTTCTTCAAACTAAGTTTTACCATAAATCTTTTTAATTGTCCAACTTAATGCAAAAGCATAAACTACTAGTTAAATGTTTGGACACACGTATTCATTAATTTTAATGTGTAATGTGTGTCCAAGCTTTTGAGTGGTACTATATATGGACACAAAGCAAGCTAAGGTGAAGTGGCTGACATCTGCTCAAACAACACACCACACACACACACATACACAGAGTTCTCAGCACCTTGTCCACTTCTGCCATGCCCCCTACTCTCACCTGCCAGACAGGATCAGTGTGCTTGCCAGTCTTTGCAGTACTTTTGTAAACAGGCTCTACTCCTTCCACCTTCAAGTTGTAGACAGCCACACAACCATCATAGAAGCCTACTGCCACTAAGTAGGTGTGTTGCTCATGAATGTCCAGGCACAGGATGCCAGACGTTGTTGGGTAAATGTGTTCTGGGAAAGCAGAGTTCTTCATTGAGTAAAAGATGAGCATGCCATGACCTTGTTTGGTGAAGTCATCTATTCAGGCAGTAAGACAAGGCAGAAAATTGGAGGATGCAAAAACAGATTAATTTATCTAATGAAAACATTGGATGAAATTAGCCATGTTTACTATCAGTGGTACTTACATGATCCCATTCCCACAGCAAATAGATCCTGATACTTGTTATTCCTGTTAAGAACAGATTGCTCATATAGTCATTCTCCTCTTTTTTGTGACAGCAAAGGTGATATCTGCCAATATATATATATATATATATATATATATATATATATATATATATATATATATATATATATATATATATATATGTATATGTATATATATATATATATATATATATATATATATATATATATATATATATATATGTATATATATATATATACATATATAATTTGGTAGAGATTTTGGCAGAGTTGATAGCAGAACATACCAGCAGAGGGCAGTGACAGAAAGTCTTTTGGCTTTGTCGTACTGAAATTTCCACAAAGGCAAAAGGGTGCCCTCCTGGTCCCTAAACTCATCAGAAGCATCCTCAAAGTATTTAAAATCTAAAGGGGCATAAAAAGAGATAAATTATAAGAGAAAGGAGGATGTGTTTACCTATTCATCAAAAAGGATATTAGTTCACTTAGTGTATTAAAAGAAAATACCTTGCGCTATGTCGTCAAATGTATTTTGATTGATCATTCGTTCACAGATCTTGGACGCTTTGCCAACTCTACTGATATCATCAATCTGTAACAAAAATAAAAATATATATGGAAACTTTGAAAAAACTTAATATATTGCTACACAGTAATTCAATTTGATTTATAATAACATAATAACACAGAAATTATAATAAATCTAAAAAAACCGCCAAATAAAGGTTAGGACTTGGCATCTATTGCAATATAAAGATTAAATATTTGATGTGTAGGATCAGATGTAAATGTGATCAAATTAAATTATTAGATCATGCTATAATCATGCAGGAGTGTCAGTAAACAGATAACAATAATGTACCTGAGCCTCCGTCAGCATCACCTTTCTCTTAATTTTTTCACTATCTTTCTTCAGCTGTGGAGCTTTCTGCTTCTCTTTATTTTTTTCTTGCCTCTGTAGCTCCTCCAGGTAGGCATCATAGACCTCCCACTGTAGAGAGACCAGATATTGAAGTCATCCCACGCAAGAGCAAACTTTCACTGATGCTCAGCAATGAGGAAACAAGTCAAGCCAGAACAGATCTGTCGAACAAGTCGGGGACTGAAGTACCTGATTAGCAGTAGCAGAGAAATTGCTGCGTGGAGGAGGTTCAGTCTGGCACCCTCTTTCCTGGAAGAGAAAGAAAATTAGCTCATGTACTACAATCAACAACTGAGACTATGAATATTTGACTATATACATATTAAGTCAGTTTTTTTCAATCCCTTCAACATTAAAACTTCACATTTTAAAATATTAGTTCAGCGTTAGGAAAACACTAAATATTCTGCTCCTACCAACCCTTAAAGGATTATTGAGAGTTTGGGAGGCCCTCTCACTGAAATTGAACTGATTTTTAAGTTTCAGCTCTTCCTTGTCAGTTTTGGAGACAGCGCTGTCTGGTCTGTCTTCTTCTGCGGCTTCCTCAACCTCTCCTCCATCCTCTACAGGTGTAGCCTGTGGAGGTCAACAAAGTTCAAATCCAAGTTGGGATGTAATTACCTTGTGCATTAAAATTGTTCAGGCCTATTTAACACATTATATAAATGGAACAAAGACTATACGTGCAACACAAGACAGTGGTGTCAATCCTGTAAAAGAAGTATGTTTTTACCGGAGTCTCTTCATGATCTTCATCAGATCCTTCTCCAGTTTCAGTTGTTGTATTCTCTGAACACAGTGTACACATTTGACAATTTAGAAAACACTTTTTACATGCAAATTCTGTGGATATTTTCTTTTATCATTTCATCACACAACTTGAAGGTGACATCTAGTGTCTCAAAGAAAGCACTACAACATAGCAGAAATAAAGGAACCCATTTTGCAAAAACACTGCCTGGAGTTTATATGAAAGAAAATAGAGTCTTGTTCCTTTACATCTACAACAGTCATTATGTGCTCTGTTCACATAGACTAAAACTCTAGTATGCCTCATTAACTACCTTCAGTGAAATCCTCCTTGACCCTCCACCTTCGAGCTTCATCAGAGTCTTGATGCAAGAGGCTACCCTCCAACACAAAGTGAACAGCCAACTGATCCACAACACTGATTGCTTTGAAGGAACGTTCCTGAGACAAACATTAAACAAGCAAGCAGAGTTTGTTTAATTTGGTTTTATTTAAGTGATATTAAAAGCTACAATAATGGGTTAAAATAAGGAACTAAAAGTGAAGCAAGAATGTCTGCCTGCCTCAAATAAGCTACTGTATATACATTTATTCTAAGGCGACTAAATTTACGTTAGCAACTACAAACCTCGTTCCAGATAAGTTGGGATATTTTCTAAAATGCAAGAAAAATCTGCACATTTTTTCATAATCTTTTTAATTTAACTGTGGTCAGATACTCCTTCTATTTCATGTTGCAAAGATTTAGTGTTTCAACCCAAGGATGGGTTATTACTGCTTTTAGATGCAGTCTATCAGAGTCATTGACCACTTAAAACAAAGAATAATGAATAATATTTCCAAATTGCAAAAAAAGAGTTGTTATTTAAATACATTTACAGGGTATAATATTGTAGAAAAAAACATTCAGAAAGTCTGGAAAAATCTCCAGAAAATACATTACATGTGACCTTCGAGGCCTCAGCCAGCAACACATGAGAACCCATTACACAAATCAGTAAACCCACTCTGTCTCCAGAGTACCATGAAAAACTGTTATAACTCAATATAATTGATCCGTGGATCCGGAAATATAACCTGAAACAGTATTGCACAGGAAAGCAGCTTTATATCAACTCTGTTCAGAAACACCACTGAGGTTTGTGGACATATGCTCATCTTATTAAGTACCATAAATGACCATTGTGAAAGGTGCAAAATCAGCACCTGCGGCCGTATAATAGTGTATCAGTGTCTATAACATGTGATTGGCTTATGTGTGAAGGTATCGTTGATGTAGAGGCAGATATTAGAATTTTAGACATCGGTTAGACAGCTTTCCCCTGGGAGGCCTGTGTTTTTTTCAGGAGATTTCCTTCTGCAAGAACTTCCAACAGCATAGCTTCATATACACAGTGTGAGTGTGTGTGTGTGTATATGTGTCCTTTAATAACTTGCCTGCTGTGCAGATCTGTCTCGATTGAAAATATATGATGTATCATGAGGAAGAGAATCAGACAACAATGACCACAGACCATTGAGCAGCAAAAATCTTGTATTCAGAAAGAAATTATGTAGATGAATCTTGGACAATGTAATAGTATCCTCAGCTCCCACATTTAAGCAGTGTAGTTAGTAGGGAAGGGCGATGTAACATGATGACAAGGATCCCTCTATCAAAACCTTTTTGAGTGTGTTGCTGGCATCAAATTCAAGATTTGTTTAAACATGGTCAGTGAAGACACTAAAAAAATTTCCTTTATATTTGTAAATACAGGTTCAATCAAATTACATATTAGGGGTTTTGTAACATTTTAAAAATGTTTTTAGTTTTCTTTTTAAGAAAAAGGGATTCAAACTTTAATGGTGTGACTGCATGCATCAAGCTGCAACCTTCTTACCTTGAAGCTGTAGCGGACAATATTTTGTGGAGCATGTGGGTTGTTTGCTGTCAGGACTCTTGTAATTTCCTCTTTCAGCTCCTAGTCATATCAGTAGAGATGTTGGATATAAAAGGCAATGAATAAAATAACTCACAAAAAGAATGACTGAATAAAAGTCAATTAAAACAAAGTCCAAGATACATCAGTTAACACCATGTGTTTGTCTTAACGCAGGAAATAAATGTTTCTTTGGACAGATTATTGACCAGGAAAAATGTACCCAGGGTTTCAAGGAGTCACGGAACCCATGAATTTATCTCAGACATATAAAACATACCAATAACTAAATAAATAAATAAAACAGAATAAGAAAAAAAGAAACATTAAATGACATGATGAAAATGACAAATAAAGATAATCAAATTATCACAATAAGACAAAATGTGGGAGAAAAAGAAACATTTTTTAAAAAGCAATGATTGTCACTAGAAGGGAAAAACTTAAAATAGTTCAAAACTAGGTTAAAATTACCACACAGCTGGAAATAATTTAAAATGAGTTACAAAAATGCTAAGAAATTCTTGAAAATGTGGTAAATAAACCCAAAGTAATTAAAAATCTTATAAAAGCCTGTTGTAATTTTTATAACCATAAAAAGCATCTTGAGTTTGCATCGTAACTTCTTCTTTCTGGGTTTTTCGGTTCTATGTAGGACTACAGTAATGTCCTACATAGAACCGTCGGTCTATTATGTGATAATCCATCCATGAATATTCCTATCCTTCTCTTACAGTCTCAGTAAGTTCCAGCTGATCTGCAGGCTTAAGGAGTTTCCCAGGAGCCCACTCGTCCAATCCATCACCCACGTCCGCGGCCACGTCCTCATCCTAGAATGACTCACATAGAAAGATTTATGTCTGTAATTACATACTCTTCACGCAGTTCTATATTGTGAGCCATTGAGTAAAACGTACCTTTTTCTTACTTGGGGCTTTGGTTGACTTAGCGACGGGTCCCTTTTGAACACTTGGGCCCTGTGTTAAAATAAATAATAATAATAAAAAAATAAATAAAATAAAATAAAAAAGGCACATCTAACTACATGATTTGCAAAGTTAACGATAATGTTAAGAGCTGCTTTTTAACATCAAGACTAAGCTAGTTGGCTAATTAACGTTAGCAAAAATAAGATACCAGTTACCTTTTTTGCATGTGAAGCATTGTTATTATTAGTCACGGGCATTGTGAAAATCCGGTTTTAAACGCCTTCGCTTTATAAAAAAATAAAAAAATAATTGAGTCAGGCAAGTTTGTTTTGTCTATACAATGCAATTTTTAAAAAGAAACTTTTACGTCGTAGTGACGATTTTCCTCCAGCAGCAGCCGTGAGTTTATGGGTTGCCAGGGCAACCACTTGTACAGTTTTGTGTCGGTCCTCTCCAAAGAGCCAAAGGGAACAGTCAAGATAGTTCCCATTATGTTTTTCTGGTGATAGTTGACCGTAAACTATTACATTCTAACTTAATCATCTCATTATTTTTTTAAACTGGATATAAGAGCCACTCGCCACTTAAACATTTGAAGCAATTTTGTATTATACCGTCTAATTATTACTACTCTGTGTGTGGAGAGCACCATGTTACAAACTTAAAATCCACAGAAGTGAGTATGGCATTTTTTCAACAGATAACACAAATTAGCTGAAACAAGTTATGAACTCTTTAGGTGTCACTAGTTGATATTTTAACTAAAGGAGATTGAAACAGTTCACAACGTATTTCCGCGTGATCTCCTCTGTGATTGGATAGATATATTCATGAATATTCTTTAGACCCGGAAGTAGGGCGGTACTGCTGTTTTGCTGTCGAGTCACCTCTGTCAAGCAGGATGGAGGAAAGCGAGCTGCTAACATGCTGATGAACGAGGGATCCCGACAGCCGAGCATCATTAACCGGGGTAGTTAGATTAAACTCAACGTTTATTTTGAGTCACTATATCGTTTTTATAAAGCTTCGCCAAAATGATGGAAGAAATCGACAGGTTCCAAGTGCCTCCTGTCAACGGAGAGACTCAGCCTTTGGTAAGAGAGGAAAGACAAAAACACATCATATTATGCAAATCAGTCTTTATCGAATGCAGATTATAACATTCTTGTCTGGTCTGTATTTAATCGTGACAGCTGTGTCACATAATCTGCGCGTGAGCTAACGGATTGCTGTTTGCATCTTCGGAACAAACCGGATCTTTATGGTGTGTGTGTACAGGGATCAAATTAAGATGAAAGAATGGTTTCCCTATAGAATATTTAAATGGATACGCCTCTGACATATTAAAAATGAACAAGCCTTCACTTTATTGTATCGGAATAATTAAACTACGCACTTTGCCAAAATGGAGAGTCCGTTAAACCCACGTCAGTATGCGCTTGTTTGCATCAACTGCTGTCAAAGCTCACTGTTTTTACATTTCGTCATTTGGTGACGTGTTATTTGGGTCGGGATGGGTGTGAGACCAAAAGATCGCGTGAAGTGGATCCCTGTAAATCCCTGCCAGTGAACCGTTAAGAGGTCTCTGCTCCTACATGTCCAAGGATCTGTCAATAGCTGTTCAACACAAACCAGCCATTGCAGCAAAACGACTATTTCTCTGTTATATTTGAGTAAGTTATTCAGAGACAGTTGACCCCATTCCTTTAGTTTGCTTTCGTCTTGTTCTTAGATTTGAGGTATACACTTCCAGCTATAAATAATCCTGACAGCTGACCTTATTTTCTGTATTTTAAACCAAATCGTCTATAACTGCCGCCACTTTCTAAATGTTTGCCTCACTGATTTATGCAAAAGCAGACCTCCAACTTCTCCTGTTCATCCTATCCATGCTTCCCCTTGTCCTGCTAACATAGAGGGAAGATTTTCGCAGCTTTTTTTTCTTTTCCTTTTCTTTTTCTTTTGTTGAAAAACATTTTTTCCCCATGAAGTTTTATTATTATTGGTATTATTATTATTTGTATAGTCTCATTTTTTTTTTATCTGCCAAGATTTTGTGGAGTTCAATCTAAAACCAGAGATACTTGGGCTGTGCCTGCCAGTGATTAATTGTATTACGTAAAATGAAAATATTTTATTTTATTTAGAATATATTAAATATATAATATTTATATCTCAAACTGTAATACCCTGTGCCACTCCATGAGGATTGTGGGACATTCTGGTTGTATGTTTTACAATCACAACCTCTCAAACACTCCCTCCTGGCACATCTACATAGTATCTGGCTATATTAGGATCCCAGGTGCTGTGGCTGTGCATTTTAATGCTAATAACTTAATTATAATTCCCAAACAGGATGAACACTTCACACCTGCCAATTTTACTAAAATAAAACAGCACTGAGTGATACATTCAAATAATTGTCCCTTTTTGTTTTTCCCCTGTGAAATAATACATTTTATAAGCTGTTTTGTGTTTGCAAACAATCCCACATTGTTCAATATGAGGACATCTGAGATGGATAACTAAAGGCTGCATCTATTCGTGGCACAGCACCCTGTTCACACTGAGATTTCACTATGCATTGCCTTGTAGACATTGTCATGCATAAGGATAGTATTCAACAGTTTTAATGGTCACCTGATCTATCAGTCTTCACTGCTATTGGCCAGAGGGCAGCCATGATGCATA
This sequence comes from Melanotaenia boesemani, assembly GCF_017639745.1. Lineage (NCBI taxonomy): Eukaryota > Metazoa > Chordata > Actinopteri > Atheriniformes > Melanotaeniidae > Melanotaenia > Melanotaenia boesemani. The sequence goes on from NC_055684.1 coordinate 35,060,641, forward strand.
ATCCTACCAATCGCTTGGTGTTTATGCCGTCTCAGCAGCCTTGTAGCCCTTCAACATCAGAGACAGGGAAGGAGTTACCAGTGGGACACAGATGAAACTGATAAGCTGAGCGGTCATTTCTCTAACCCACGGATGCATTGTGATCATGAATAAGTAGAGGCGTATGTGAACACATGCTGAAGGTCAGGCTGATGGGCCATGTTTTATTGCTACACATAAAATGTGTTGCCCCAAGGGTCATAGTTATAAGGCAGCACTTTATGATTTTTACAGGCTGTCAGCGCTCAGCATGTGGTCCTTTAGGAAAGTATAAGCTCTTCTTGAATATCTTAATCTGTATTGTTTAATTTGAGACATTTTCTTAATACCTCTTACCTGTTCAAAATGGCATAATCTTAATTTCATTAATTATTTTAGGGGCTACAATACGTTTCTCACAAATATGCTGCATTTAAAGACTCAGAAGGAGTCTTAGCTTTTTTTATTAGTACACATTTTTTGTTAATGGTTAAGTTCTGCTTCTTAGAAGTGGCAGAAAATTCTGTCACAAGCAGCATCATAAGGAATCCCTTTAATTTTTCACCGCTAGCGCTCCTGAAATTTCTTTCAAAAGAACTTAATTGACAGACGGTGTGATCCTGCATCATCACAATATCTTTCTGAAAAGGAGGGTGAAAAATCCAGAGGATAAGCCTAGTGATCTAAGGGAAAAGCCTGTCATGGAGCAGAAAAGGCTTGTGCTTGTTACAGTGAGAATACATCATCTGGGTGCTGTGATTTCACAGCATCTACTCTGCTAGTGTGTATTGTATTGACTGTTGGAGTCTTCATGAATGATCTCACTTAAATGAGCAATGCAGTGTCTCCAGATATAAATGAGGCTCTTGATAAAAGTGATATTAGTAATTCATCCCATGTTCTGAGAAGTGGAAAGAGGTAACTTTTCTGTTACAGTATGCAAATCGTTTTTAAAGGTTGTCCACTGACAATAGATGTTAAAAAAAGGAAGGCTTGTGCTTTACCTGGCCATACTTGCTGTTTTATCTGGATTTGTTGTCGTCAGGGTTTTTGTTTTTATTATTTGGGAGGTGAAATTAAAATCTGAATGCAAAATACTTCTGAATTTTTATCAACTGTCCTAAATTGTTGCAGTATTTCTCAGGAATTTGATGAAACTCATTCAGTCTTAAATAGGCTTCAGCTTACCCGCGACCCTTAATTGGACTAAGTGGTACAGAAAATGAATGAATGCATTCAGGCTTATCTGTTGTTGGATCCCTCTTTTATAATTATTATTTTTAAATCTGGATTTAAAATGTTGCCTGTAATATTTTTCATTCAAAGGACAAGTCTGAGCCTGTCTGAATGGAGCGTCTTCAGATATTAAATTACTTTAAGAGTCCTTTGTAAACAGAAGCAGAGATGCTGGATGTATTGAAAACTGAAAACCGAATGCCTGGCAGCTCTTGCCCATGTGACGTGTGAAGTTGCTCAGTGTGCAACAAGGGGAGGCCTGTAGGAGTGACATAATGTGGAGCTCTGTCAGTAGAGCAGGCCAAGCACGGCCCAGCTCCCTGCTCTTAGTCTGGGGAAACCATGGCTCCAACAGCAACCCCCTCTGTTCTCACACGGCCGCCTCTTTAAGCTATCACCACTTGCTTGCACATAAAAGACACCGAGCCACCAACACAGGCTGAACACTCGGGCCTATTGATGTGGCAGCCCAAGCAGCTATAGTAGGTTAGTGTGATCTTGCCAGGTCATACACAAACAGGTTCTGAAGCAAGCTGTTTTTTCCTGGCTGTGCTGGCTGGTGATAAATCGTATTGGGAACCTTACTTGTGAGTTTGTTGTGCCGCCAGAAATGGGTCCAGTTTTACTGACCCTATGGATGCAAAACACAATGTGATTGCAGAGAACTGCAGGCATTGAAATCCATGTTGCCCAGAAACAAAACCCTGGTGATAATAGTAATCATTTTTACTTTATTAATCCTGATTGGCAAATTAGTCTGTGTTTTATCTGTAGATATACTCGGAGAGTACATCCATGTTTTGGCATCCAGGGAGCAGTTTGGGTGGGGAGGGGGGTTAAAGGGCTTCTTATGGGACCCAGAGTGGGTCATATTATTGATACTATACCTTCTTCAGTCATTTAGCCTAATATATGATACTGTGGTTTATTTTATATATTAATCTATGATATACATCCCTACACTGATTAAGAATTGGAGCAGTATGTAAAATGTAAAAAACAAAACCAGAATGCAATGCTTTGAAACATTTAAAACTCAGCATTAATTAGGACATTACATTTAAAACAATTCTTGCAAAATAAAAGCTCTTTTATAATTTGATACCAGCAAGGATGGGGTAACAAAAACTGAAACGTTGTGTCTTCCTTAGACAAACACATGGGGGAAGATCTTGCAACTAATATAAATCAACATAAAATTAGCTTGGGTAAAACAAAAACAAAAGCATCTCAGAGTCTTTACGAAGTGAAAATGCAGTCGGATTTTGTGCATCATCTTTTTAAGAAACTCAGAGAATTTAGAAAAATCTATGTATACGTCTGACAAAGCTGAAAACCAGACTGAATGTCTGTTGGCTCAGGAGCACTAATGAAAATCATTGTCGGTGACCACAATTCATCGCTACATCCACAAAAACAAGATGCAACTCGGTCTTAAATGCAACATGGAAAACCTTTCTGTGGTCTTACAGATCAAAATGTAAACATCCTCTGGGCTAAAGCGGAGAGGCACTGCCCGGCCTGTCATCAACACATAGTTCAAAATCTGTCATACAAAAATGAAGGTGTTACATTAGTGCACATGGCATGAGTAACTGGTTTTATAGGGAGGATCCTGCAAATTACTACTCCGTAGTAAATGATTCGGGGTGTTAAAGTGGCCTGCATGCAGTCCAAACCTGTCACCCAATAAAAATATCTTGCATAGGAGGAATAGATCTGTGGTATAAACTGGAAACCTCTTTTGATTATAGTGTTTAAGCAGTTTGCAATCATGTTTTTATTTACATAACATATTCACTCTATGCTCCTTTTTGTAAACAGTGTTCATTGAGGTTCTATGTAAGTGAGATCAGGTTATACGATAGTGTTGAAAGCTGGAATGTTAGTGTACAAATTTAGTGTATTCTTAATTCTGTATTTCCTTTTCTAGGACCCAGCAGCATCCTCCACTTCAGAGGCACAGCCTGACACTAAGGGAGAGACTGTGGCCATGAACTACAAGCCCTCACCACTGCAGGTCCAGATAGGTATCTGAACCAACACACTACAAATGCACATCAATAGATGACATGACGTCACATATATCAAAGGTTCATTAATAAGCAGTGGCAAAGACCAGAAGGTTTGACTTACTGCATCTTACAAGGCTGGTATAAGAATAGAAAACAATCAGTGTCACATGATCAGAAATAAATTTATATGTCAGGAAATATCTGTTCCTTCTTTCATTCAGTCCTGTGCAGAAGGTTTGCTGTACAGAATGTTCCCTGAGTCTCACTATTCAGCATCTCAAAACTGTTTAGTAAAGCCATATTCATCCATCTTCTCAGACATATTTATTTCTAAAGACTTTGTGATGAACTTATTTCATCACTTGGTTTTATTATCAATTCCAGATTTTTCCTAATGTCATGAATAGTAATCCTGATGAGATTTAAAATGGTTATCAAAAGGCAACCACATCATTTAATGATATTAATACAGGTATATTCACATGATAATGGAGACTCACTGACTGATTGTTTCATCGGTATGAATTACCATAATGGGTCGATGCCACATTAAACCAGCCTGATACCAAATTGTTGCATCTGCTAGACACATTTTTGACAACAGCAATAAAAATAACTTCTTATAAACACTTGATATTTAAAGAAATAAAACTGTCTGACAATTCCTGTTATGGGAAATGGTTTTAGCTCAGCTGATGTATTTACTGATGACCTCATATCCTGTGTTGCCCAGAGAAACAGAGAGATCTCGCCAGGAAGGCATCAGTAAAGAATGGCACCGTGGGAAGTCCTGTCAATCAGCAACCCAAGAAGAATGCCAGGACAAGGTAACACCTTCCACTGCCTCTTTTCCTCTGTTATGTCCACTAATTCAACCACAAATGTTACATTCTGCATCTATTAGCATCACAAGCATTGTATTTTTGGACCCTCTGTTCACCATTCAGTTCAAAATACTGCAGCCGACTCAAATGCAAACAATGTGTCCTGCTTCTTTAAGCTTTAATTGCTGCCAGCCTGCCTGGGATGCCAACAGACTTCCTAATGTTACACACAAACACAGTCACTACTAAACAAGGCTTCTTAGAGAAAGGAAATTACATGATTTGTGAGCATGAATGCGGGAAGAAAGTCAAAACCATCAAACATAAACCCGGTTCAGCCTGCAGCTCATGTTTTAATCTCACTCCCTGGTGGATTAGCGGAAATAAAAGAAACGCTACCCACTGGTCTGAACCCTGAAACTCTGAGGCGGAAAGATAATTTAGCTCTGCCAACAGTGCGAAGGCTGCAGATTAATTTGGGGCGACTTAATGTCATATTTAGAGGAAACACAGTGTGCTGTGTTTTCTGATTTAATGATATACACATTTGTAAGAAATACTTTGTGTATCATCATGGAACTTTTTCACAGATGTGATGTTTGTTGGTTGTCTATTAATGTGTGCTGGGCTCTTTTATAGGCTGGTGGTACCAAACAAAGGCTACTCCTCTTTAGACCAGAGCCCAGACGAGAAGCCTCTGGTAGCGCTGGACACTGACAGGTAAGCACAACGCAGGCCATGACATAACTTCTATAACAGTGAAATATCACTCAGAAAAAAACAAACATATATTTTAGGAACAATGGAGATGACCTCAAGAGAGAAATTTGCTTGTTTCTGTAGACCTCTTTGTCTGTCTTCACGATGCATTAATCTAAAGAGCAACTTGACAGAGTTCTTAACAGAAGGGATCCTAAAAAGGGGGCAAAGCCTCTCCCAGGGCTCAGGATTAGAGGACAGCGGGGTGAGGATTTGGGCAGGCAAAAGCAGCTCAGAGAGAGAGCGCTCACTTCCCCCTCTGTACCAGCAGGTCTGTATTTGACACAGATGAGCCCCCCACCCACATGTCGCTATGAGGCAAACCCTCTCATGTAAAATCAGATCTCTGGGAGCCTACTAAGCTTACATCATGCATTGCATCATTTACACTCTGACAAGCTGCTTGACTCATAACACCTCATTATTTTGACATTTTTTCATTTGTTTATTGTTCATATTTTAAATTAAAGTGCAAGACTTTTGCACAATGTCTATTATTCTTGTTTATAGGTCAGGAAAGTCAGATTACTCGGTTATGGGGAAAAGACAATTAACTGAATTAACATGACTTCACAAAAACCTTAGAAAAATAGACTGTTCAATAGAATCTGGTCATTCATCCATTTTATTGAAGCTAATAATGTTCACAAAATCCCACTTGCACAAACAAATATGCTCTATATTGGCTGCTATGAATGAAGTTGTGGCTAATTTCCTGCATTTAGATTCTTAAATGCAGCTTTGACTCATGAGTGGTCGAGATCTGTTGTGCGACTGATGTGCAGTAAGTTTAACTTTGTCTTATGGAGGTAAAAATATTGATTTAACATAAAATAATAAGACTGCAGTCTGGAATAATTTAAAGTTTTTGCCTCACTTAGAAAATAACATATAAATAAAACAAACAAACAAAAAACTTCAAACTGAAATATTTTTAAACCACATAATGTATGTAATGCTTTCCATAATATGTCATCTGTGTCAGGGAAGTATTTTGAGAAAATTATTTAGATTTTTAGTGTAGTTAATGTAAGAGATTCCCCCCCTACCTCAGTTTTTTTCTTTTTCTTTTGCTGCACATCTCAGACTTGTTACACATTTGTACAGTATAGCACCATTTACTGTAGGCTTTGATCTTCTCTTTTCCTACATTTTTAGAGACAAATGCTTAAAAAAATGTCGGTTTTTTTTTTCTATTGTTTTTTCTATTAAATTCTATATGTGCTATGTGGGGTCAGTGTCTCTTGTTTTTAAGTATGACAACATGACATGACCACATGACATATTACACCTGCTTCACACTGGGAGTGGGAAATGTGTGTGGTGTGGGTAAAACGGGATAGTTTTCGTGTCAGCTCTGGTTTTAACAGATTTGAGCATCCACACCGGCTGTGTGAGTCTCAGCCACAGCTTGAGCCTCCCTTCAGCTGCAAAACCAAATGTTTTGGTGTGGCCCTTATTTTAGCAGCGCGAGTTAAGTGTCAGGAAAGCGGTTCTCAGCAATATACAGACCAGTAACGTTTATTAGTCATCATAACTACCTCATGTTCACAACAATACACCTTTCACCTTAGTTTTAGTCTTAAAGCATTATGCCGCAAACATTAAAAATGCAGCTCATCTGTTATGATGGGGATTAATCTTTAGTTCATTTTGACAACTGTTCTGATGGTGCAGCGAAGCAAATTTTATGCTTTCTCTTTGAGTGATCTCAATCCCAGATTACACAGAAAGCTATGTCTATGCAGGGACTTTGCTGCAGCAGCGATGCAGCAGAAAGATTTTCTGCTGCATCTCAAGCCTCAATGCTAAAGTTCAACAAAGTGCTTTCAGCGCTCCTTCTATGTCCCTGGTGTGAAGCCAGCCTTGGCCACTTTGCTTAAGGAAGATGCTTGATTTCCAAAACTCTGAATCTTAAACAGATTCCTTAATTTTTTTTAGCCCATCTAAGAGCTTTACTATTCTCTTAAATTTCTACTGACACTGCAACACATTTTTTCTTCTTAGATTTTTTTTGTAGTAGTGTAGAAATTGGTTATTATGTAACAGTTAGTCTTGTGAATGTGCCTCGCCTCGTGAGCAGCTGATGATAATGTAACTGAAATCAGTATGTTTAGGAATTTTCTTTATTTATTCATGTTTGCATACAGTTCCAATGACTGCTTCAAAACTAAGACAAAGTTCTCAACCAATATATTAACGTTTTTGATACAGTATATGTAACGACCATCGTCTTTCGAGTCTAACTTAAAATGTCACTTGTCTTTCAGTGATGATGACTTCGACATGTCCAGATACTCTTCATCAGGATACTCCTCAGCCGAGGTGAGATGTCTGAGGGACCAGGTATCTATACACATATTATATTGTTTCACAGCGTCATCTGGCAAAACCACAAACATCACCATGTGAACACCTCCTTCCTCTGTCACACCAGGTCTATGTACACTCATTGAAATAGTGTATTCTGTCCCCGCAAGGCATTTGTAGTCAGTTCTCCATAATTTCCATTTAAATAAATCATTCTTCATCTCTTGTTGAAGTGGCATATTTTTGTTTTTTGCCTCTTTCCTTCACCCATTGCCATCAACAGCCTGATTGTTTGACAGTATGTCTCTGCTTTTTGTTAAGTTTTATTGATTTGATCGAATATCAAATATTTCATGAATCAGGACAGTAACTACTTTGAAACTAAGCTCGTTGCTAGTGGTAAGTTTTGATAGAACTGTCCCGCTCATACTTTTTGTTTTTTGGCTTCTGCAGCAAATCAACCAGGACCTGAACATCCAGCTCCTGAAGGATGGGTACCGGCTCGATGAGATTCCCGATGATGAAGACCTGGATCTGATCCCGCCTAAAGCAGTCAATCCCACCTGCATGTGCTGCCAGGCGGCCCCCTCCACAGCCTGCCAAATCCAGTAGCACCTCCCTGCACTTTGTCCTTCCTGCCACCTGCCCTCAGGCCAACTGCTGACCAGAGTGGCATTAAGGAAGATAAAAAAAAAAAAAAAAACTACTAGCTGGCCGAGGCACAAAGGGGTAAACAAAAACAAGAGTTTATAAATGAAGAAAATGAGAAACAGAATATGTACAGTACCTGTGCATGTTCCTCCTATGGCAGGATCTGTGCGTCTTACTTCTGCGATGTTGGTTCAGCGGGGACTCGACTGATGGCAGAAACATTACCTCTAGGGAAAATATGCTACTTCTGCTTCTCCTTCATTTAAATTTCATCTAATGCTTGTGGATTTTCTGGTTTACAAGGACCATAAAGGATTGTATGATGTTGTGGAAGAAGAGAAACAACACAATGGGATGAGGAGAAATCTGCAAACGGCCAGCTGTCATTTCTGTCTCAGTGGACCATCCAGGCCGTCGACTTCCTTCGCTGGTGGATAATTGATGGTCATTAACAATGGACAAACCTCCTTTTCCTCCTTTCTTTCAGCCAGTCTGCTTCGTCTTCCTGTGTATATATGTGTCAGACTTGAAAACGTATGTCTGGTCATGCCCAGGAACATAGTGTAAAACCATTGAGCTGCTCATAAAACAGTAGTGCTAACACTCTCTACACCAAGTAATACTCCATCTGTTACACTGAGATTGTACTGCTTATACCTGTTTTATATTCATTTAAAATAAGGTGAAAAAAATGCATGTTGCCTGTTAACGCTGCGTCCTGATGTCAGATGTGCAGATAATTTATCAGTTTCTATTGAGCCACAGTCACAGGAGACATTATGTGCTTTGTAAAACAGAATAAGTCATATTTAGGATCACTTACTGCAATGTCAGTAGATCTAGATAAAAAAAAAATCAGCAATGGAAGAGGTGAGCTCATGAATTAGTGTGTAGTTTGTGTGTTTGTCCATGTTAGCCTCCACTGCAGATAATTACAATATCGTTCAAATACATGAGGGAATGAACAGATGGACAAAAAGGCTTCGAATCAGAAAGTTCTGCTGGTCCAGCCGGCTTATGAGGAATGTGTATGAAGTGATGCCAAATTGCTTGTTTGGGAATGTTTTTAATGTTATTTTCTTTTGTTTGTGTTAAATAAGACTTTCCTATCTGCATAGCAAAGTTCAAATTTGTTGTTTTTTTTCTTAAAATCTACTTTAAGTTTTTGTTTTTCTAGAATTAGAATGTGTTTATACCCCACCAGAGTTAAAATACGACTTGTGTCTAACGTGCAGACGAGAGCTGTACATGTAGCTGAAGCAGCTGTGTGCTGTTAATGCTTCATAGTGTGCTATTCACTGTTATTAATAGAAAGTCATTCTTCTTGTTTAGAAGCACTGATTGTTTATTTTTCTTATTTTAATGTTTGCATTACTCTAAAGATATTTGTTGAGCTTCCTAGAGAGATATAGCAGTTCAGTGCTGCCATCAAGAAAAGTATAATGGAAAGTTGGGTCACTCAACAACACTTAGTGAGTTTTAGGAGTGAACCACATCCTTGAAAAATGCTCCCCCTAAACAACTTTACTAAACTAACTAGGTCTTATCAAACTAATAACAGAGGCGGCTTATAAACAGTGTGTGTGCACCTTGCAGTGCATGTCGTTTTCTCTGAATTCAATGTTCTGATGTTTAAGGGATCCAAAATACTGTTCGCATGTACAATACACTAATTTTTTATTTATTTTGATACCTTTTTTTTGATAGACCTTACATTAACCTGCCATAACGTATAGTATACTGATTTAGGACACTTTTTACAGTTTAATATTGACAAACTGTAACAGGCAACAGAAACAACAACAAAAGCAACTTCAGTGAGTTGCTGAGTGGAAATGCAGGAGTACAAATACACAAAGGAATGCTTTTGTATTTACAGCATGAAAATGATTTTCAAAATGTTCTCAGATCAGTCTTAGTAGGTTGAAGAAGCCAAATTTCTGACAGAAAATTGATTGTGTCAAAGAAATTCCTGCAGCACTTGGGTTAAAAAAGTGCACACACATTAAAAAATAGTTTACAATTCTATTACAAAACGGTGCCATGAGTGTAGTCGATAAACTGAACAGCTTAAAGTGGAAAAATGACACTAACAGCACAGTTTTTTTTATTTAAATGTCACTAATGCAGCTACCATCTGAGGGGATTGTGTACAGATAGCATAAACACTGTGGGACTAACTGTGTGATCGACTACGTTGCTGTGTTTCTCTACCATCAGCCGACTGGATTTGCACACACGTCCTCGACGAAGTGCAACGGAGAAATGGCTTGACTAAGTTTTTGAGTTTTGAATGATTTGTTGTAATACAAGCTATTTATATGCAGTTGTGTTTTTATTTTCTTTTATTTTTTTCATGTGAGAAATGATTCATATTCAGGCAGAAACTTTTCTGTTGTCGGATGCTTGTCATGATAATTGTGAACTGGTTCCATTTAGATTTTAACAGTGTTACAGTTCTGTGTATAGTGCAACATATCAAAAAATAAACATTCGATATCTCAAGTTTGTTATAGTGTCATTAAATATTGTTTTTTTTTCCTGCCCAACACTTTTGCAGATTCAATCAGTTGTCTCTGCAGAAGATGAAACGTGAACGTTTGCTTGTCTTCCACATCCTCATGCTTGTGTTAAAAGACTGAAGTAAGTGACATTATGCTCAGAGCAGGTATGATGGAGACAGATAGATTGATGGACAGAAATGAGAGGAGTAGAGAGTGTGAGGAGTAGGGGGTGGGGCACTTGTGATTAGCCTTGAGTTGATCCCCTGGGAGCAGATGGTGAATGGTGGCTTACCTAGATGCCTTGAATCCAAGGAGTTAACAGTAGTGTGTGTCCACGTTTGCATGAAGACTGAATTAGAAGAAGACAGAGAAACAGGCTGATGAGATTCAATCAGAGGGAGGCAGGTGAGCAAATGCATAAAATAATGCATCTATGACGTAGTCTGTTATAGTAAAAGTTTGTATTACTGTGGTAGTATTTCTCTGGAAGTCCAAGACGATTGGGAAAGTGTTAATATTGCTCGCCAAAATTTGCTTGTGTTGTAACTGCCTTGCTGTTTCATATACTCTATCCTGCTGAATCCCCTCTACCTACCAACTCTGGGAAAGACATATTTGCTCTTCATGTGTACGTAGTAGTCTGGCCTCATATAAAATCTCACATCTACCTTTCCTCACAGACTGAGGCTACAACTGGACAAGACATGATGTTGCTTAGCAGAGTTACTGTAGTGCTGTTGCTCTGTGTGCAGCATCTGCATGGCTCTGCTCTTCCTGCCGTGTCCTCCTACGAGTTCACTGCCTACAGGATGCAACAGTACAACCTGGCACAGCAGAAGCACGGTAAGATCAGACCTTGGATGCTATGATTTCACAAAAGTAGAAACAAACATTAAAAAGAGATGTATGAAAGAATTAGGAGATCTTTTGCCCAACAGTCATATATTTGAATCTTTGTAGTTTCGCAAAAGTTTGATATAAGATGGAGTAGATGGAATTTCTAATAAAGGCTTGATAATTACAGAAAATAATAGTAAAGACATTTTATTATTCGAAAGTTTGGTCACCTTGATATTCTTTTTCTTTTTTTGTCATGACAAGTGATTAAAATATAACCTGCACCCCCTAAAAATGTAAAAAAAAAATTACTCTTCTCCAGAATATATAAATTAAGTTTACTTTTTATTTCATATTGTTTTACCTAGTTAAAAGAATAAAATAAAAGTATGTCCATAGTATCACTTCCTGTGGTAAGTAGGATAACTGATAAGAGTCCTGTACCCAGTTTACTGTTTTGACCGATTCCTCCTGCGTGAAAAGGTTTGTAGTCCTGAGATTCTTGGGTTGTTTTGCTTGAACTGCTTTTTTTATTTTCTTCTTTTTTACACCTTAACCCTGGAAGTTTTAGGTTGGTGGGCTGTGAGAGTCATGTCAAAACCTTTATCTCTCTTTACAGTTGCAGAGTTTGAAGTTTGTTTATGATAATTTTAAAATTATAAATGACCTTTTCTTTTGTGCACATATGTGACATTGCTGCTACAATTGAAGGTTATTCAAAACCTCTTGATTCTATTCCTCCATCTACATGTAAAATACTGTAAATGCTGCAAATCCAAAGCTTGACTGAGTGATTTGTTCATGTTCATTTGCAAACTTCTGATCTTGTGGGAGAATACAGGAAAGTATTTTTTTTTCCTGATGAATCATCTGAAAGTTATATTTCTGCAGGTATGATTATGTATAAAAACCACCAGCTGAGTCAGTTACATGCCTGAAGACCTGTTTCCTTTCTGACAATCATAAGAGCAATCCCCTCTGAAAGTTTTGTTAGTCTTCTGATCTAAACATGAATTCCATCGTTTCTTTTAGCTGCCATGTCTTACATATATACATTATGAACAGTTTAATTCCTTTAAAATCTTCTATTTATGCCTCGTTTTAATGGATAAGAGACTTGTGAACCAATTAATTTAATGGACTACTTTTACTGAACCCTTGCAGATTTACTAGAGCAGTTTTTTGTTGCAGTATCATCTGCTACTAGAGGAGAGTATGGCTTCAAAGCTTTGATTTGCCACTGGTCTGAAATAAGTATTTACTGAGTGTTTGTAGTCTGGAATGGTAGACATAGTTTCAACCTTAAGGATTTTCCAATGGTGTATGAACTTGGAATGAAGTAAAATACGTATTTATTTGTCACGCCCTGCTCACAGGACATCTGGTACCAATGCGTTAATCAGAAAAAGTCTTACTTCTTCTTCTTCTTCTTCAAGTTTTAACTTTCTAGGGTTCCAGGCAGCTGCTTAGCTATTGTTCGGATGAGGTTTGCGAGTCTGAGTATTTTGAAAGTTTTTGAATTTGCATTATCTGGCCTCTTACAATGTGTGTGAGCATGCTGATTAAACATTTCTTTGCTGCTTTTGCTCTCAGGCTACTTCTAAATAATAAAAGTTTCTACTTATCTTATTTCTCACAGTTAAGTTTACTTGGACCAGAGATTTTCAAACTTTTGCAATCCACTCTGTTTTTTCTCTTTACCTAAAAGAACTCTGTCTTTTAAGTGAAATGTTTGATTAAATATTTCTGTTTTATCTGGCTTTTTTTAGGCTGCCGTGGAGCTATTGTAGTGGCAGAGGCACGATCAGCAGACGAGCCATCGCTCACTCGCCGCTGTGTCATTATGAAGGTGCATGACTTCACTACAGAAAAATACCTAGAGGCCCAGAAACAAAATGCAGCTGCCATACTGATTCTGCTGCCCAAGAACATCTCCAGCATCCCTCATGAAACCATGCAGGTAATAATTTAGCTGCTCCAAAACAACCTCAGAGGAACGAATGATCACACCGGACTCTATTCAGTGATCCATTTTTATGTGAACATACCGTAATGCTTCAATTTATTACTCTTAGAACAACACACTGAGCAACTGCAATGGAAAGAAATATAAAAGAAAGAGAAAAAGGGAAGTCGAAGCAGCTTTAATCAGTAACAGGCTTGTTTTCACTTTCAGACCTTTATGGTGAGTGAGAGTGAGGCTTTGCAGAGGGAGATCCTTATTCCAGTGTACGTAGCACCTGAGGATGAACAGCTGCTTTACATGTACGAGGAGGTCAAGCAGGCTGCAGCAACACGGACCTCATCCATATTTGTCAGAGGTAGGACACTCACCAGAATACATGAATGTACCGTATGGTGAATGGTATATTTGAACCCTAAGTGAGAATGGCAGAAAAAGATTAGTGGCCTGCAAAGATGGGAACACTAAAGGTATAATTGATACATTGTATTAAACTTAAACTTAGGTAATAGAAAATAGAAAAGGAACACTTTTTCCATCAAGAATGCCTGTTTTTACTGTTGGCAGTCCTCCGGAGTATGGTCACAGCTACAGCTTTTCAGATCTTAGTGAGCAACAACGCCCCCATTAAGGCCATTACTGACAATGCAATAGTGACGTTGGAGGTAAGTGTGCAACTCCATGTTTTCATTATTATTATTATTATTATTATTAGTTACCTGGGAGACACAAACGTTTTTAGGTTACAAATCTTTTGGTGCTCAGATCTGCATCATGGTGATGTTTATTTCAGGGAGTGCTTCCCGGAGCTGGAGAGGATGCACCCACCATTGTCCTCACTGCCCACTATGACTCCTATGGGCTGGCCCCAGTGAGTGGAGGATTTGACCCTTTTTCTCCCCTCTTAAAATATCACCTGTTTAAGTGTAGGGCTGTACTAATGCATGGATATGTTTGTGTGTAACACAGTGGTTGTCATATGGAGCTGACTCTAATGGCAGTGGAGTCACCATCCTGCTGGAGCTAGCACGCCTCTTCCAGAAACTTTATAGTAGCTCCAGCACCAGACCACAGTGAGTTGTTTTTGTTTGTACAGAACATTCATTTAACAAGTAATGCTAGATTACAGCAATTTGACAATGTACGTGTTCATTATGAGCAGTACTAATCAGAAATATCTGCATACTGCAGATGTCGAACAAAAACACTAATATTAGATTTTCTTGTCATTATCTTGATGAACATCCAATTAACAAGCCACAATGGATAAAATAAAGATAATTTTTTTGTTGTTTTAGATATAATTTAATGTTCTCTTTGACCGGTGGAGGAAAATACAACTTCCTTGGCACAAAGAGATGGATTGAAGAGAATCTAGACCATGCTGGTGAGTTTTTTTCTGTTGCAATCCTCTGAATGTGCCAAACGTGAACTGCATGTGAATTAAAACACAATCTGCCCTGTTTCATTTGAACCAAACCTTTTCCTTGCAGAGTCCAGCCTCCTCCATGACAATGTGGCATTTGTTTTGTGTTTGGATGCGCTGGCCAAGGGTGATGAACTGTATGCACATGTGTCCCGTCCCCCGAAGCCAGACACTCCTGTGCACTCTTTCATTCAACTGCTGGAGGAGGTAAGTAAGTAGTTTAACTCTCACTCTAAGAGCAAGCATGAACGTGTCTTGTCAGTATTAATGATCTTATGTGCTACTATTTTGTCTTTCCCCTCCAGGTGGTTTCCTCCAGATTTCCCTGGGTGAAGGTGGGATTGGTTCACAAGAAAATCAATCTGGTAGAGTCCACAGTAGCCTGGGAGCATGAACGCTACAGCTTACGGAGGATCCTGGGCTTTACTCTGTCTCATCTAGAAGATCCAAAATCCGAGCTTCGGGGTTCTGTGCTGGACACAATGTAAGCTCAAAATGAAATTCTGTTTATGACTATTATGATTAAATATTTAAGATGAAGCACTGGAAAATGATTGAAGCACCATTTATTTCTTTGTATTACTCTTACAAGCAGCCAAACTTCCTTATAACATTTTAAAGTGGCCTTAAACAGTCGTTCTCCAGGCTTTTTGTGGGTGGAATGTGTTATTTGCTTGGTAAGCCACATAACACTGAGCTGTGAATCATTTAAGCGTAATAAAGGCACCTAACTAAAGGTATGAACCAGTGTTATGTCCACAATTAATAGACACATTAGGAAAGAACTAATTTTAAATAATGCCTTTAGTTACTTTCTTATAATCAGTCTCCTATATAGACACATCATTTATTGCCTTTTTTGTTATAGATGCAAAAAATATCAAAGAAAGTACAGTTTGAGTGGAATAAAATGGTCATTTTGCATCAACAAAGTTATTCCCAAAATGCTATTTGCCAAAAACTTGACATATCTCATATTGGCTACATGGTGGTGGTGTGGTTAGCGCTGCAGAAGGCTGCTGGTTTGAACCTCAGCTGGGATTTGAACAGTGGCCTTTCTGTGTGGAGTTCTACCGGTGTAAGCGTGGGCTCTCTCCGGGTACTCTGGCTTCCTCCCACCATCCAAAACCATGTATGTTAGGTTAGTTGGTCACTCTAAATTCTCCCTAGGAGTGAATGTGAGTGTGAGTGGTTGTTTGTCTCTCTGTGTTGGGCCTGGGATGGACTGGTGACCTGTCCTAAGGGTACCCTGCCTCTTTCTTGCTAATTGCTGAGATAGGGTTCAGGCCTCCATGACCGTGAATTTGAATGAGCACTATAGAAAATGAATGGACTGATATATCTAAGTGTGGTGTGCAATGCGTCCTCAAAATATTTGAGTGCACTTCACAAGTGAGGACAGAAGAAGTGGCAGACCTGTCCACAGCAGGTTAACTGTTTGCAAGTGATCTCCTTGAGAAAAAGGAGAAAAAAGTACAGTGGGATCTGACACTGGACCTGAAGGATAAATATGTTCCTTTAGTTGATTTACCAGTCATTGGAGCCTTATTAGAAATGCGGTGAATGTCAAGAAGCCATTCTTAATGAAGAGGAACTAGCAGACAAGGCTGAGAAATGCCAAGAACTTGACTTTAAATTATTACATTGTGATGAATGCTCCCCAGAGCTCAGAGTTCACATTATTGAAGCAATGTGGGATCCTCTTGATGGAGAACAGAACAAAAAAGAAGCCAACATCCAAAGAGTTTTGGAAAGTTCTTTAAAAAGCCTGGAGAACTACAGTATTCCCAAAGACTACTTAAAAAGAATACAGAAAAGCTTGTGTCCAAAGGTTTTTTCAATTCAATTCAATTCAAGTATTTATTGTCATTGTCACAGAAGAACAACGAAATTACGTTTGGAGCATCCACATGCATAGTTTATAAAGTGAAATACCTAAGTAACCCCTAAAAACCCTAGTGTAAACATTTAGCACAGTATGACATCAGTACAGTAACAGTATTGGCAGCAGCATAAGGGCATGTTGTTGATAAAGTGCATTTGAGAGCAGGGACATTCAGACAAATACATGAGAATAGTGACATTATGCAGCAATGCAAAACCAGTTCAGTGCTATTGATGGTGGGTGTTGTTATTGTCCATGAGAGGGGGGCAGAAGGGGGAGGGGGGCAGTGTTCAGTAATCTCACAGCCTGAGGATACAGGCTGTTGGCCAGTCTGGATGTTCTGGCCTTTATGGCCCTGTACCTTCTCCCTGAGGGCAGCAGGGGGAAAAGGTGATGAGCAGGGTGGTGCTGGTCCCGCAGGATGTTACGCGCTCTTCTCAAACAGCGAGTGGGATAGATGGTGCTGATCTCTGGGAGAGTTGTCCCAGTGATTCTCCCTGCTGTTTTCACCACCCGCTGAAGTGCCTGCTGGTCAGCCTTAGTGCAGCTGGAGAACCACACTAGAAATCCATATGTTTCTATTAAATACAGACTTTCAGGCCTGTTAAAATTGTACATGCCTGCCTATGTTTTCAATATATAGCTGCACCTATTTCCTGCTACCCATATGTAATGTATTTGAAAAAATGAGGAGTACCTGAGAAAAAAAGTACTATGTTTATAATTACATCTATTAATTAATTAATTAACTAATGTGAATCTCACCTCACAGGTCACACGTGGATTTTAGGAAACTTAAACGTAATGGCATCATCATTGCAGAAGCACTGGCGCGGTTTATGTACAATCTCTCTGACAAGGTGACTACATGCAAGAAAAAAGAAAACACTTCATATAAATGATGGCAAAAACTGCATATTCACCATATGAGCATTTTAATTTGTGATTACTTTCCGTTAAGGGTTCACCAAGAGATGTGCAGGTCTTCAAGGGTCAGATGGTAAGTTCCTGGTTACGTTGGCCAGTGTGCTGCCCTCTGGTGTTCATTCATAGACATTACACAATGCTGCAGCAGCCTGGATCTACTAAAGTCCAGCAAAAATGAACTTTATTAGAAAATTAAGAACATTTGAGTCAGTTATATATTATTTTTTTTACAGCTTGATGTCACATTTATTAAAATATTCATGTGTAGTATATTTCAAACAATCTCTTTTACATGCAGTAACTTTTCTTTATGTGATGGTACATAAGATTCTTCCCATATTCTCTCATTTGTAAACCCACATCTATATTTTGAATGCAGGACTTTCAGGATAGCCGTATGTCCAGTTTGATGTCCTTCTTGACATCAGTCCCTCGGGCCACCCAGCTACTAGATAAGGAACCCAGCCAAATCCTGCTGGTCAACTCTCTGGAACACGAATTCAAACGTTACCTGCAGCAAGTCTACAGACACACCTTTCGACAGGACAAGAGGTGACACTTGCAGTACACCTCTTCAATGTTCTCAACTGCACTGAAGGAAAATCTAAAACATTGTGAAGATCAATGAATTATTTTCCTCATGCAGGGATCCTGATATCACCTTTTATGATCAAATGAACCAGCCGGTAGTGATGTACAGGTAAATCTCTGTGCTCCTGTGACTTTTTGTACATGGACTGAATTTCAATAAGACATCTGGGACTGATACACATTTCCTTTTTAGGGTGAAGCCAGCAGCCTTTGATCTCTTTCTGGGCGGCTGCATCGCTGCTTATTTGGGAATCGTTTATTACACAATCCAGGTTTGTTAATGTACTTTGTTTTATTATGCATCATTAAGTAACACTGCTATAGTTATTTGAAATTTACTTGAGCCTTTTCATTTCACGACACAGCTGTGCTTCACTACTTGGAGGAAGAGATTGTAGTTTAGTTACTGCTTACTTTACATATTAGGTTTTATGCACACAAAAAATACAAATAACTTAATCTTCCCAACTTTTTATTCAAGAGCTGAGACGATCAATCAGTCATTTTGAAATCTCTTCAAAATGACCTCCACCTCAGTTAACTGCAACAGTAAAATTCAGCTTTACATTAGTGCAATAATGAGAATCACATGTGGCATCTTTATGCTTTCAGCTCTTTTACACTGTGGCATCTAAATAAAACTGAATACTTTCTCCATCATTGAATATATGTTTTATACTTGCAGCACTTACATTTATAAAAATAAAAAAAAAACGTGTTTTGTCTCTTACAGAATTTCGGGTATCTGTACACAAAGCTGAAAGTGACAGTGAAAACCAAGCACCAGTAAAATCTGTAAGCTTACTATATGAATACTCAGGCTAGGACGAGGGCTTTGAAGTCCTCTCTGCACACGTTGGACGTTGCTTCACTGGCTGTGCAGAACAGGAAAGCCACTCAACATGAAACTTCTCAGACTGATCATCATTCAACATGAAACTTCTCAGACTGATCATATGCATATCCTCTGAAGTGTGCATTTGCTTTGAAATGTATATGATTTTAAATATGTTTGTACCTTTCATCTTACACCAAGTCTCTGAACTGTGTGTGAACAGACATAGAATTTGTTATTTGTAATTATAAGAAATAAAGGAATTTGTCATCAAAGCTGGAACACAAAGCACAACCTGGATCTGATTTGAGCCCCCCCATGAAGGAAGTTTCTGTCACATCATGACTATGATTCCACATACCCTCTGCTCTGCATCTGTTGACACGGATTTCACCGGGCTTCACTTGGCTCTCAAATGAGCCCCAACCACTGCAGTGGATCAGCGGCCAGTTGCTGTCACAGAAAACTCAGTGAGAGCGCACCAGACACAATGGCACCCTACAGAGCTCGGTGAATTATTAATCAGTGTGTGGCATGCTGACAGTGAGTGGCTGTAGATTTTTTTTAAAAGTTGAGTTAATCCATTGATTTGTTCCAGTTCTGGAGAACCGATAAGACTTCTTTAACGACAAGGTCACCGTGTTTGAGATCAGCGCTATCTCAAAGCTTCCGGACCCTGAAAAGGAAGCAGGTCAAGGATGGTGACCCCAGGCATGTGTGTCTCTGTAGGGGGGCTTGAAGCTCAGGGGGATTAGTGACTAAGTGCTCAGGTAGCACAACGAGGTGTTCTGCTTCAGCAAGGATGCTCTTAACCTGTCCCAGCAGACTAGATTCATCATCATCACAGCAACAGGTTAAACAAAAAGTTTGATCTATTTGGAAACTGTCAAGAATATCCATGCAGGATTTATAAATGCTGATGCAAACAAAATATTGTGCTATGATACATTAGACACAGAGTGATATAGCAGTAAAATAAATTATATTTACAACTCACACACGATAAAACACATTAAACATTATTCCCAATAATAACAAAATAAGGTAAAAACAGGAGCTACACAGATAAGAGGGAAGGGGTGGAGCTTACAGGTGGCAGGGAGGAGAAAGATGCTGCATGAGTTTAAGGCACACTGGAGGCAAGCTGTGGAAAAAACACAGGAAGATCATTAGTGAAAATGGTTCCCCAGCTGTACATTACAATGTACAATGAGCAGTTCCGCTCACCCGGCAGAGTGAAAAGAACAGAACTTCGACCAACTTCAGCCCACCGTAGGAACAACCCTCAGCCACGGCCGGTAAGATGCACAGCCCTTTCTATCACATGTATGAACTGGGAGGCTATCATGACAGAGTAACTGCTCATGAACATGCAAAGATGTAGTTTTTGGGAAATAAGTCTTTAGAACAAATAGAAGTATTTTACTGCATTATAAGTGAAAAATGAAGACTGGGATTTATTTAAGGTCATTCAAGACAAAACAGTTCTCTATCAGTTTTACTGCTTTTCATGTAGGCATTAAGGAGTCTTAATTGGCAGCTAGTGTTTAAATTTCCCTTTGAATTGTGAGAACTGTATCCCATTTATTATTCAGCACTTCCTGAATGCCTATTTAGTCATCCAGTACACAGAACTACTGAAAGAAGGCATATAATCACCCTGCCGTGAAGGAAAAAACCTGGGAG
This sequence comes from Melanotaenia boesemani, assembly GCF_017639745.1. Classification (NCBI taxonomy): domain Eukaryota; kingdom Metazoa; phylum Chordata; class Actinopteri; order Atheriniformes; family Melanotaeniidae; genus Melanotaenia; species Melanotaenia boesemani. Next base: position 35,081,108 of record NC_055684.1, read on the forward strand.
AACAAAAAATGAATGCAGGATAAAGATGATTAATGCACAGTTTGTGCAACACTTTATTGCCTTTCAAAAGGCTTTAATTTTATTGTGAGTATAATAAATAAAAGATAAAACTATATGAAAGAGATCTAAGTGGTTTTTTAAATAGTAAATCTTTATTATTTCTTGCATAGACTACTGAGGTGTAAGAATAATTTCAGACAAGTAAAAACAATATATGCATGAAAGTTGTTAAATCTGGTGTCTGACTCATAAAATTATTAAAATTATGCACAAAAAGTCTCTAGCAGATCAACTTGGCGTTATGTCTGACTTTTAAAAAGATGTTTTACCTATTTCTTCCTCTTTTCACTGGCTCCCCAGGACTTTCTGTTTCCCCACAGTCTTCAGTCCACCAATAGGCCATCACGTGCACTATCGCACCTCTTGCCTCCTGTGGACACTGGTCGTCCTCTCCTCCCCCCTGTGAGACATTTCTCATCTCATAATCCTGCTAAGACTTGTACTGAAAATGCAGGAAAACCACAGCACATGCCTGCTGTCAATGGATCCACAGCACAAGACCTGCCCTCTGCTGAGGGAGTGCAGAAACTACAGCTGATGGAGTTCCCTGCTGGCACTGACATTCAGCTTAGCACCACTTTGAGGAATCCCCCAAAGTAATTATTTACAGCTCAATCTGTGGTTCAGAGGCAACTATGCACAAACACTGATTAAGATGGATTCTTTTTGCAGGATAATGGATAATCAAAGGAATGCCAGTCCACTCTCAGCACTGCAACTCATGTAAGTAAACAACCTTTGAACTCTTCTTGAGGCCTCTGAACCCTGAGAACACTGGATAGGCTGTAAACACAAGTGAGTGAAGCTATAAGTGATGCTTTATATTTATATAAAGAATAGACTAACACTGATTTTTGCAGGCAACAAGCAGGAGCTCACCTACGATCAAGACCCCAAACTAGCAACCTCCCTGCAGCTGCACGCCGTTTTCATCAGCCACAATACCGCAGGTGTTGTTCTAACAGCACCCTGGATTATAGGTGCACATTCACTCACATGTAATATTTTTTAATTTTGTGTCATCAGCAATGCCACTGAGGTCTGATTTGTGGCTCCTGTGGTTTCTCAGCAGTGGCTGCTACAGTTGCTTTCAAGTGGTGAGGCCTTACCAAGCTGGACACTACATCATACATCCAGAATTTGTGTCTGAAAGTCTTTATTAGGACCAGTAGAGGACTGGCTTCTAAAGTGGAGATTTGATACCCACCTACAGAGATGCTTCAGGGAACCTGCAGGCATTCCCATACATAATAACTGGTTGAAATTGTGGTTTAATTCTGTCACCACTCTTATTTCCATGCAAACAGCAGTCAGCTGGAATTATTAGTAATTATTAATATTCTATGAGAAATATGTGATGATCAAATCATATGTTTTTCTGAGTCTGATATTTTAATCTACAATTAGTTTTATTTTTCCACATTTAGGTTTAAGTTTTTTAATATTAGAAGGGTAAAAACTGTAACCTAACATTAAAGCAATGAGTGAGCATCATGTTGAGGGCAATAAGAATATTATTTGTGATAACATATGGCAGGTGTAAATGAAGTAATTAAAATGCAGCTGCAAAACACATGTTGCTTCCGTAGTATTTGTCTAACTTAGTTTTTTCGGTTTTCTGTCTGTTAATATAAAACAATTTTATGTGAAGTAATTTAATCAGTGTTTTGCTTAAACTGTACAGCATTGTGTGTAAACTGCAGATTGAGCAAATAAAGTGGACTACTATTCCTGCTTCTGGACTACATTTCCCGTGATTTTGTGGGCGTAGCTAAGACGGAGACGTGACGCAACGACACCCTGTGATTCCCCCTTTCGGGGTGCTTTTGTGGATTGTGCTAAACAAACTTGTTCTTCCGAGGACAACACTGCTAAACGGTAGGCAGAAACTATTTTTTAACGAAAAGAGATAACGAAAGAAGATAAATATAAAATGTGCGCGCGCATGGGCTCTGACTTGTGTTCCTCCGGTTAACTTTCACCAGCCACGGGGCAGAAAACGTTAACGGTTTCTCCACACGTCGACATATATTTATCTTGAAGTTTAGGATGAGCCCATATTAGAAAAGATAAGCTATACTATTTCCTTTATGAGCCTAGAAGCTACATTTGTATGCAGTGAGCGTACTTAGAAAAACGCTCTCATAAACAACAGCATTATAAGAGAACATATTGTCTTTCTTGGGTTGCGCCTTGCACGTGCCTTCTCACGTCGTTGTAGTTTGTCAACTAGTATATAACCATAATAAGCATGCATAGGTTTCACACGCGCGCGCAGTAACTGAAACAGCTGTCCTGACCACATCAGGGCATGTTTGTTTATTTTTCCACTCGTCAGATAATGAATGAGCTGAAATGGCAGAACTCAAATCTCCTGACCACATTATAAACAAACAGAAAAAAGATAAAGATTTCCCTTGTCTATTGTGATGCTCAGGAGTTTATTTTCTTTAACTGACTCCATTAATTGATTATCTCAGCAACAGAAAACAGCCATCTTCAGTAGGTAAGCGGATGAATGTACAGATTTGTGTTTGATTTATCTTGTGAGAGATAGAGAAAAATACTGTGCGAGAATGGGAGTTTTGTGTTTGTGTTTTAACTTGTACTTATAATATTATACTCCAACTTCCTGCACTTGCAATATTATTATACATTACATTGATTTTAGCAGACACTTTTCTCCAAAGTGACTTACAGTGGTTAGGCAGTAGCGATAAGGGTCTTGTCTAAGGACCCAACTGGTAGGTGTTAATATTCGTCCCCTTCAAACCCTGGTCTTCCCAATGGGAGACAGAGGATTTGCCAACTGAGTCAACCAGCAGACAATATGCGCTTTAAATTGATGCATTTTATACAATTTTTACTGCATCAGCTTTACACTTAACTTTTAATTGTCTGTACCTGCTTTTGTGTATTTTTGTGACCTGCAAAGGGACAATCTGATGCAAAATAGCTGCTAGGCTAACACTATTGCATTTTTACATTTGTGTTTTTGTAGGTATGTTCAGTAATGAGAAATATTGTCTCTTTTTACATAAATAAATAAATAAAATTAAAATAAAAAGATAATCTCAACACATGGTTGGCATTGTCATCTCACAGCAAGAAAGGTCCCAGTTTGTTTTTTTTTTCTGTGTGGAGTTTGGGATGAATGATCTCGACATTGATTTATTCTAATATGAGCTGAGTTTGATTTTTCTTCACAGTCCGTAGTTTCGTGTACAGTCCAGACTGCAGCAGCTTGTGTTGACCTCTGAGGAACTAACAGTTACTTCTCTGTTAATTAATAGTTGGCTTACGTTATTACCGCTGTTGTTGTGGAAAATCTATACTAAGTGTGGTGGTACACAGAATTAGTCAATTAGATTGCTATTTAATAGCCAGCATTTTTTACTATCGACCACTACTGCCAGTGCAAAGCATGAAGGTCAGCAGCAGTCAAGACTAGCCAGCAAAGAACTAAGTTGGAGGGGACTGAACTGCCCCCAGTCCTCAGTACAGTCTAAACAGATGTATTCTGATTAGCTAAAGCCAGAGTAACTAATGCCAACTAGTTAATTAGTCTGCAAGTTTGCATGCACTGGAAATGGATGTCTTTTCCTGAAGTTATTTTCTTGGATGTGCTGCCAGTGTTGTCACACTTAAGTGGAATGATCAAGGTTATATCCAGTTTGTTTTATTGGTCTTGATGGAGCACAACATTTAGTATTCATTCCCTTCCCTCTTGGAATTGGCAGAAGTTTAAGGCCAGAAACCCCTTTTCTGGTTCTCTTCACTTCCTTACATACAAATGAATCTTCTTTCAATTTGAACTCGTAAGTTAGAATTACTGCCGGGAACATCCACCTATGCTTAGGACTAATTGTCAGAAGATTTGTTTAGTTAAATCCCAAACACATCTTTAAAGTTTACACCCAAATTGCTAATAGCTTGAAACAATGTGAAATCAGTTTGTTTAGCAATGCAAAGCATTAAGGAATGTATTTGAAATGCAACAGAAGCTCTGTCCTTGTGCTAATCAAAGACCTTGTTTCATGTGGTTCATGTTTTCCTGAATAACAGAAACTTAACTCAATATTTTCTGCTATACACTACAGTTATTAAATTAGTGTACCATGTTATTGTATAATAATTATATCTCGGCCAAACTTCCCTCTAAAACCTAGTTTTGACAAAGGCTGCAAATACTTTGTGGAAACCTCAATATTAACTTTTTAAAGTCTTTTCTTTAATTTCATTCTGATGGCAGGCAAGCAAACAGATGTGACGGTGGGGCCAGAGTCCAACTTCCTACATTTTATTGATCTGTGGGGACATCACCTCAGGGATTTGACCACTGACCAGCACAAACCATGTACCAAGTGGTACCAGGAGGAGCTGGGGGCACGATTACAGATGCTATCCCCAAACAGAAACATACCAAGGACACTCGACCCTTAGTTGGAGCTGGAGTAATTGGCCTAGTGCTGGTGATTGCAGCTGTAACTGCCTGGTGTTACTACATAGCTTCTCTACGCAAAGCTGAACTGCTAAAGACTCAGCTACTGGATCTGAATAAAGATGGCTACATTATTCGCAACCAGGGAGGATCTATTGTTTTCAGAATGGATTTCAGGTTGGTCATTTCACATAGCTAATAAAATCTGTTTTCTTTGGTTTGGTGAATGTTTTAGATGTATTAAACTGAAATGCCATTTTGTTTATTTGAAATATAAGATTTGTGTAAGTTAAATAAAAGTAGAAACCAAATCCTAATCTTGAACTTAATCTTGGCAGATCTGGGACGCTTGATTTGGACTCCTGCTCTAAAGAAGGGGAGATTCTTAGGTGTGGAAGCACCACTGACAGAAAACTTAACTTCTTCATTGAGACTGTGCGACCGAAGGACACAGTGCAGTGCTACCGTGTACGTTGGGAGGAACTGGTTCCTGACATATCTGTTGAGCACGCCATGACCTACAAGTTTGCTCACTGGTATGGAGGTGCAGTGTCAGCAGTTCAGCACTGGCCCATTTCTATTTCTGGCCAACAGGCTCCCAAGCCCTTTGTTACAAGTGACATCTACTCAAACCGTGAGGAATTTGGTGGCATTTTGGAGAGTTACTGGCTTTCATCCAATGCCACTGCCATCAAGATCAATAATTCTGTTCCCTTTCACCTTGGCTGGAATGACACAGAGAAGACCATGTACTTCCAGGCAAGATACAATGATAGCCCCTTCAAACCGAACCCAGGAGAAGCGCCATGTGCTGAACTTAGCTACAGAGTCTGCGTAGGCTTGGACGTAACCTCCATACACAAGTACATGGTCCGCAGGTACTTTAACAAACCATACAAAGTACCAGCCAAAGCCATGTTCCGACATCCTATTTGGTCAACTTGGGCATTACACAAAACTGATATAGACCAAGAGAAACTCTTGGCTTATGCTGCCAACATCCGCAAGCATAACTTTAACTGTAGCCACCTGGAACTAGATGACCGCTACACCAGTCGCTATGGAGAATTTGAGTTTGACCCAATTAAGTTCCCCAACGCCTCAGCCATGTTCCATAAGCTAAAATCAGATGGATTTCTGGTCTCACTCTGGATTCACCCTTTTGTTAACTACGACTCTGCAAACTTCCATTCTTGTGTGGAGAGGGGTTTGTTTGTCCGAGAGCCTACAGGCCGACTGCCGGCTTTGGTGCGTTGGTGGCATGGCATTGGTGGCATTGTGGACTTCACAAACCCAGAAGCCTGTGATTGGTTTGCCTCCCAGTTACGCTCTTTGCGTTCAAGGTACGGTGTGACCTCATTCAAATTTGATGCAGGGGAGACAAACTACCTACCATGGAAATTTAGCACAAGGACTCCCATTCGGGACCCTAGTTTTTTCACGAGGCGTTACACAGAAATGGCGATTCCCTACAATGACCGAGCTGAGCTGCGCAGTGGTTATCAATCCCAGAACATATCCTGTTTCTTCAGACCAATTGACAGAGATTCTGTGTGGGGCTATGAGTTGGGTCTTAAATCTCTTATTCCCACAGTGCTCACCATCAGCATCCTGGGCTATCAGTTCATTTTACCAGACATGATTGGAGGGAATGCCTATCTGAACCATACAAGTGGAAATCGTGTTTTACCTGATCGAGAACTCTATATTCGCTGGTTGGAACTGTCAGCCTTCATGCCATCCATGCAGTTTTCTATTCCACCTTGGGAATATGACAATGAGGTGGTTGAAATTGCTCGGAAATACACAGCCCTCCATGAAAGCATCGTTGCACCTCGGGTCCTTGAGCTGGCAGGAGAGGTGCTCGACACTGGGGACCCAATCATACGTCCCCTGTGGTGGATTGCCACAGGTGATGAGACGGCTTATAAAATCGACTCCCAGTTTCTGATTGGGGATGACCTCATGGTGGCTCCAGTTCTGGAACCTGGAAAGCAAGAGCGTGACATCTACCTCCCTGCTGGCCATTGGAGAAGCTATAAAGGAGAGAGATTTGACATCAAGGAGCCACTGCATCTTACAGACTATCCTGTGGACCTGGATGAAATTGCCTACTTTGTTTGGGCATAATAAGAAGGAATTTGATTATCCTACGTTCCAATTTACTTGTGGGACAAGCCAATTAAGCCTATCTGTTATTTTTGACAGGAAAGAGATTGTGTGAGAAAATTTATTTATGGAAAATGTTAAAAAATATAAAGGCTTATGGCACATTCACACCAGCCTTTTTGATTCGAATCCTGGTCTGGGGGTAGTAGGGAATTGTGAATGCGCAAACGAACCCTGATGCGGATTAAAACCGTGGACTTGGTCTGTCTACAAATGCAAGTCTCTGTCCACTTCAGGTGATCCAATTGCAGGAAGCGGACTACAAAGTAAAGCACATTGTGGGCTCAGCGTTCAGCATTGTAGCTAAACACAACCAAAACAAGCAAGTGTGGGATGGCAGGCAGGAAACGGGAGAAATGGCTTGCAGTTGGATGTGGAGGAACTCGGTAAAAGCTGAGTCTGATTTAAGGATCTGATACAGCTGCATATATAGGTGTTATGTGATCAGAAACGGAAGTCCTCCTGTAGTAACCAATAGATGAATGAGTTTTCTTCCTCGGTTTGTGTCTTATCTTGTCCTTCAGTAATTTTTGGTGGAGCGCCACCTCTGGTAGAGAGTGGAACTCATTATTTAAAAGGCCTAATTCATTTGAGTAGTGCAACACAGACTTGGTCCAGAAGAATGTTGCACCCCCCAACTGAACCGAGACACCAATCATATCGAGTCCAGCAGACTATCCTGGTGTGAAAGTGCTCTTAAAAAAACAACAAACTCTAACACCAAATTACTTATGTTTTATCACACAGAAGCTTAAAACATTGTCTTAAGTTTTCATTATATTTCATTTTAATACACCATATGCCTTAACATTTTCCTACATAACAATAAATGGAAAAGTGTACAGCAGTAACTCGAAGCCAAGGGGCAAGAAGCAAACAAGCAGATAATCATAAGCATCAGTATCTCTTATAATCTGCAACATCAGCTTCCTCCTCTTTCCTGCATCATCCCACACCCACAAAGTCTGTAGCACCACAAACCCAAAGTGTGCTGAAACTCTTAAAGCTTATTAAATAACTTAGTTTTTTTTTTGTGTAATTTTATTTGTCACAAGTTGCATAGTGATGCTTCAAGCATTAATACATGTGGTGAAAAGGGAAAATATAAACTGAATTTCATGCCATAAAACTATTATATTTCTGACTTTCACAGCACTATGAATGTAAGGTTAAGCCAGAAAACCGAAGGTTTGTCATTGCCATTAAGTGGACTGTTGTAAGTGTATGCGACAGCTTGTGATGTCCTGCTTTCCTGTGACGCTAATGACTTCCTATCCTTTTGTTCCGGATACCAGGTTTTATGCTTCACTTAGCGGTACAAATGCTTGAGGGTCAACATGCACATGTTCATGTTCATGTAACACGGTGTCATATAACTACTTTTAAACAAGAAGAAGATGCCTCTTTCTCTCTTATGAATATTTAATTCTCTCCCTCAGGTAATGGCTTTTCTCAGGCTGTGGTATGTTTGAGGCATTTGCTATTAATGACCCTTGAATGCAGTTAAACAGCTAGTAATGCCATGATGTCTAATATTTAGTGTAACATCAAAAAGGAGCTTCTCTGTAGCATTTTTAATATTTGAAACATGCCGAAATAAGTGAAATTAAGACTATATGTTAGATATAGCTTAATCACATTAAATCGTTCTAATCAGAGTTTTTGGTACTTGTTTTTAATTGGGTGTTTGTGTTTTAACTTCAACCTGATTTATTTCTCTTATTGCCATTTGCAACAACCATTGGCACAATATATATATATATATATATATAAACAGTATATATATATATATATATTCTCTTTTGATGTAATGCATTTATTGTTTGTGATTATTTTCTAACAGCCAAATCTATGGAATAAATTTAATCTGTTATTGATTATAAATTTTCCTTTTTATAAAGGAATGATTTATGTAATATAATGACATCCATCTTTGACATTCTTTGATTCTAGATATATTAAGAAAAAGTTTAGATGGATTCTGGTGGCTTTGAAGATGCATTAAAAAGATTTCTTGTGACGAACGGCTAAGGAGCTGTCCACTCATATTCTCTGTGCAATTTCCTGCTTTTAAAATATATTCATGCTGTTTGCCTTTGATCCATTATGCAGCCTCAACCTGACTTTTGCCTTTAAATTACAGCCTCTGTGTTGACCTCAGTGACTTTTGTTTTTGCCTTTTAACACCGTGTCAACTCATTTTTATCTATTTATAGCAGTTCTCATTTAACATCTTGGCCACACCAATCCCTGAGGTTATTTCTGTCTCAGACTTTCTTGCTTCATGGAAAGACAGGCCATTTCCTGAGTTGATGGTTCCTCTATCTTTGTTTTTTCTCTACATGTTTTCTTTAAGTAAAAACAACTGCATGCAAATTATTTTTTTCAAATGTATTTTGTATGAATGGATTAAAAACTAAATCAACTGTGTGATTTTTTTTTATACTTAATTTGTAAGATAATACCAAGCTTTTTCTTTTTTTTTTTTTTTTTTTTTTTTTAAATGGCGTCTCAATTTGTTATACTTGCTTGACTGTGATAGCAAGAAACATGCAATTTAGGTTAGGTTTAGGTTTATTCAGTCATCATCCATAATACAGAGCAAAAATACAAACAATGAAGGTGATTTTTTATGTCAACCAACTATGAATTCTACTGGGACTGATTAGGTTGATGCAGAAAAATGCTTATAAATGCCACGCCTACATTCAAATTAAAAATCAGTTTTATTTCCCAACTCAAAACTTAAGAATAAGAGAAAAAAATTCCTTCTGAAACCTCTGAGTCTTGTAAAAGTTACTTCAGAGTTTAACTTTTTTCAACCACCCCCAATAAATACCAGAAAAAAACCAATAGATGTGAAACATACCAGTCAGCTGCCCATGCAATCAGCGAGCCACTAACAACCTATAACCTCTTATGAGTCTGCAATACATGAAAAGTAATGCGCCAATCTGTGCAATATTGAAAAAGACACCATTGAGGGACTCCTCCAACCCTTTTTTTATACCAAACTCATCATGGGGCAATAATGACAAGGTGATGAAACAATTGTGCAGGTTATTTGGAGATTGTCTTGAGATCAATAAATCATCTGTTGGTTCATGATGTGAGGCCAGAGAGCAAGCGAAATAAAAGTGTATGCCCAGACACCAGGAATAAGAAAGATAAAGTTACTACTGTAGGAGACACCGCAACATTTATTACAGTTATGGCATTAAACATGGTTGTTCATTCTAAGTTCATCTGGCATCGTTCCTCATAGCTGTAGTCAATCTTTCATATATTTAGGGAATTTATTTCATTTCACAACAGTGGCATATGGTTGAGAACTACTTCATTTTATGGGCAGATGTCTCATCTGTCTTCAAAATTGATCTTGACTTGCAGCCTGTGCGGGGAGGACATACATTCATTGATTACCTGTCTCTGTGTTGCTGGGATCAATATTATTTGCCAGTATGCTTTCTGCAATCACATTGTTTGGTTCTGCCCAGCTTTTCATGGACTGAGCAAATAATTTATGTAAGATCCTGAGAAGATGGGAGAGTTTTGGTAGAACTACAGAATAAAAAAAGGATGGTTATGAGCCAAAATACTCCCCAGACAAGATTATTTCAGTGCAGGGAGGCGGATGTTTTACTCTGTCCACTACACCTTTTGTTAAATTAAGAAAAAAGACCATTCCTATTTCTTGTTGATTGCAGTGGTATTTCAGTTAGAAAAAAGATTTTAGATTTGATACATCAGCTTGCAGCCTCTCCGTTAAAAGTTTCAGTCTAAAAATAATTAAATGAGACATGAAATTTCTGTTGGTTGGGCCGTGTGATGCTGCAGCTGCCCAGAAGGGTGCAGTGTAGCTTCATTGATTAATTCTTTTGCTGACATGTTAGTGGACCATGGTCCAGATGTTGCACACATACACACACACTCTCCAGGCAGGACATATTACTGGCATCGTACTTCCCCCGTCCTCCACCTGTGAACACACCTGTGTGTCCATCTGCAAAGGAAAGATGCCAGTTGTTCTGGTTAGGAGCCACTGTGTCTCAAGTACCTTTCCATATCGTCAGTAAATGACTTTAGTATGTGTGTCTTTCGTCATGCAAGGTACGGCACATATACAGAGGTTTGTACTTTGAGGAGAAGAGCAAAAATGCAACGCTTACATCCCCCAAAATAAAAATATAGTATTTTTTTTTTTTAAACTTTGTTTTAATAAGTAAATGCTACAGATAAAATAGCTGATATCAGATCAGATGGACAACAGTATATCAGTAATAATAACCAAACTGAAGAGGTGACACACAATGACAAATAAGCTTCAGTTGTATTAAAAAAAAGCTTTCTGGCTCCTTGAAGCTAAATTCAGAATGAGCATTTATCGGACACGACCACTGGGGAAATAAAAGCTCATGGCCATCTCTTGTGTGAAGGGAGAATCTTTGTCCTTAACCCAAGATTTTCACTGCGTAACTGAAATGACCTCGCATCTGGTGTTGCCACGGCTTGTCTGACAGGAATATGTCTGTCCTCGGTAGGTAACAAATGAACCCAACACTCCGGAGACTGGCCTCGCATCTGTTTATCTCTTTCACCTGTCTGTTCAGTGCTCTGCATCAGGCTGACACTCCTCTGCAGCCTATACATTTCAGAGCATGCTTCACTACAGGGACAGAGTCAGTGCAGCAACCTTTGTTAACGTCAGGGTGACATCATATAGTGCAACGTGTTGATGTTGTAGTAAAAAAGTTAATATACTAGGTTTCTGACTATTCTTTTTTATATTCTCTTTTTATTTACAGGGTATTGTTTTACTTTTGATTCTTCTCCGTGAAATCACAAAAAAAAAAATCATATTGTGTGAAATGTGTGTTTATCTGCTGTTATTTCTTATACAGTGTAAATAGATGAAAAAACTCATAAATAATAATACAATGTACAGTGTTTTTGCTTGACATTTCTGGTCATAGCTCAGATTTTAGCACTACAGTTGCTACAAAACTTCCACTCAAATTAAGTCTAATTGGAGGAGATGGTGAAATAAGCATTTACCAGATTCAAAAGTCTAAAGTTCAGCTTCACTGGGTTGTCATAATTTTCTGCAAAAATACTTTCCAGGACACTATTCAAAGCCATAACTCAGGAACAGAAGGCAAGATGGATATATATTGCAACTTGAATGGTTGGCGGAGGCATACAACCACAAGATGGTAATTCTGCTTTATTGTTGTTGGAAACAGTGGCAATAAAGCTGTCTTGAATCTTGAGTTTAGGGTAATGTATTGTAGCATATTGGAATGTCGCATAAAGTAATGGAATCTAAGAAATTGGACAGAGAAATGCAGGTACACTAAAAAAGTACAAGTGAAGACTTAGGTCAGGACAACAGGCAAAGCACTTCCTCTGTGAGTTGGAGGGGCTGAAAGGTTGGATAAAATGTCGGGTGTCGAAGAACAGGTGCATAATTGAAACACTGCGTTATCGCTGCAGCCGTGCACAAGGCTGTTTGATTGATACTGTTTTAGAGCACTCCTGTCCTCTCATGCTCATGGGGATTACCTGGGGAGAAACCAGGGGATTGGGAAAGGTGCTTGGGTGGCTCATCTGGGTTTTGGAGGAAAATTGGTGTCATCCATCAAACACTGCATTTAACAAATGCTAACGTAGGCCTGGCCAACAAAGGATTCGTATATAAGGCAGCGAACTGGGAAACATGTGAGGTGCAGGGACTGCTGAGGGTCTATCAATCAGCCAGTCAGCTCTTTTATTTAACAAGCGAGGGCCACAGACCCTGAGGGCCACACTCCATATTCTGGCTGGTTGGGCGTGCAGTCTTGCCCTGTGAAAGGAAGGGGGAAAAAAAACAGGAAGAGAGGGATGAAGGGAGGAAGGAAAGAGGAGCACGAAGGGATTGAGGATGGGGGTGATGGAGGTGCAGGAGGGTTTGGCCAGTGTCCCCTGGCGCGCCGGTGCTCTTCATCTTCTCAGTGCAAGGGCCTGGAACTGCTGCTTGATGGGATTTTCAGCCCTGTGGCCTCCGCTGTCCCAGTATCCATATGGAGAGCTGCCGTGCGCACAGCAGAGAGCCAGCCATTCAGCGGCACAGCCATAAAGAACAACCCGTAGGCCAAGCAGTGCCACTGATCTGAGGCTCGCAGCTCTGTTCAGTGGACAGGCCAACACTCAGTGGCATACATTCATGTCAGGGACACAGGCTGATCCCTAAGCCACTGTGTGCTCAGTGGAACAGAAGACACGCTCTGAGAGGCAGCCCACATCCAACCAGTGACTCCTTCAAAGCTGGGAATATTGGAATGGAAAGGGGACTTCACTATTCAACATCTTTAATGACACATTGAGGATCTCTCTTTCTCTCTCTCATTTTATCTGTTTATATCTGTGGCACTAAAGTAGCATGTATATGCTTCATCATTTTTCTTGAGTGTCTCTTCTAGAAGAGCAGCTGATCTTTCAGGGACAACGTACAAACAATGGTTAAATAGATTTCTGATCTGAATAAAGCTGCTGTCAGGTTGGCCATAATAAAACCTTGTGTGAAATCAATGTTTCCTTTGCATGTTCAGAAAGACACAGAACCCATTACTACAGAGGTAGTTCAGTTTAATACCGCACAGCAGCCCCAACAATAATATCAGAGTTTTATAATTGAAAATCAAGACCAAATATGCAAAGACAATCATTACTGCCTCTCATTATTGGATCCAATTTATGTATGCCCTTGGGAACACAGTAGCGAAAAATGGATTGGTACATCAGAGAAGCAAGTTGCTCTTTGCTTCATATAGGTGCCGAGCATGCATGATATCTCGACTGAAGTAAATGATACGAGTGTGGAAAGTATGGACAGAAAAGGTTTTTGTTTCTCTCCAGGGCTACACAGTATCATTACCATATTTTTTTCCCTCCTGACGACTGTAAATTCAATGAATGTAGCCCTGTGGTGGGTAAGGTGGGCAGACGGCAGACTGTATAAATAAACAGAGTCTGTCTGAGGGCAGCACTGTGGCCCCCACCTGCCCACCATCAATCAATATTACAGCGGCCACTGGCAGCCCAATCGCCCTTTTATAGGCCTCTGAAATGATCAAACATCTGCTCATAACCATACTTTATATATAGATGGATCACACATATAATATCAAATCCTACAAGAAGACATTACAATTACAATGCATTTCGACTGTGGGGTAATGTGGAAGGCCTCGAGACAGAGCTCATTAATAACTGAATCAAGTGTCCCCAACTAATGAAGCCCAATCTCACCCGTTTCATTGTTTAGACCACTGTTTTAAAGTAAGTCAT